>NC_045698.1:53753960-54068294 GCF_009834535.1 Camelus ferus
CTGCCCCAGTTACTTATATGAATGAAAACAATAGCAAATGTTGCTGTATGCATATTCATTTGCCTTCAGAAACATTCTAGTAAATGCTTGCGATCATGTAAATGCTTAGAAGCTGGCTCAGCTCCTTGGGTTCAGCCCACCGCCAGCACCAACTCTCAGAGTTTTGAATCTCCATATCTAAGCCCGGTTCACTTCAGGTCCTTAACTAGGATGTCTGTTGGTTGCACTTTGCTGTAGCAATGTAGGAACTGCATACTTAAGTGCGCTCAGTCTTCCTATCCAAAGATGGTGATGATTTTTATCTGTTTGTGGCTATAGTTGAATTTCTTTTAAGTAGGTCCATGGAAAGGAAAAAAAAAAAAAAAAACCCAGAACTTTCCCTGGGAAGGAAAAAAAAAACCACCCCAGAACTTTCCCTTTCTTCTTTGGATGCTTTCCTTCTAGTAGAGTTTATCTGGAGCAAAAGAAATGTCTCTCTAGCCAGATATGTCCCCACACAAGTCATACTTGGGGCATTTCCCACCTGTTTTAACTCCCAGTCAGAGCCCTGTTGCCACACACACTCCATAACCAACCTCATCCTCAGCTCTGTCTTAAGGAAAAGCTGTTGGAACCTATTTTAAACAGGTAAATGTCAGAGGCCAACATACAGCTTCCTGTCTCTGAAAAGCCTGCCTGTCTCTTGCTCTTCTCCCATGGAAGGCCTGCCCTACTTCCTTTCTTTCTGCATTTAGATAAAATATGCCACCAATTCCAGGGGGATTTTTTGAGGAAGTGTTAACAATAATGAAGTGGATATCAGATGATATCATTCTTGGGGAAGGAGGAAAAGTGGGAAAAAATAAGCACAACAAAGTAGTGGGGGACCAAAGCCAAAAAAGGCATGAGAGAGTGAGAAAGGGACTGATTGGGAATAGGGAGGAGAGTTAGCTGATTTTGTGGTTGGGGTCATGAGAAGCAAGTTGAATAGGGTAGGATTTAGGAAAGAAGCATCCACTGGCTGATTTAGGAAGCCAGGTAGGGAGGGTTATTAAAAAGCCTTAGTCATCAGAACATTGAGGTGACAGCATACTCAGCTAGACTGGGGGTGCAGCAGAGATACTAAGTCAATAGAGAATATGATCCAAATTGTTGGGGCAGGCACTGGCCTCTTAAGCCAATTGGGCAAAGGTCAGCACCATGGATAGTCCCAAAGGATGATTACTGCATGGTCTCTGGAAAGAAGTAAAATGAACCCTAGATGTTTGGAGATAGACTGAAGTTTATTTTTTTAGCTTTGCCCCTGAGAGCAAAGACTTCCTGTTCTATGTTAAAAAACAACAGAACATTTGTTGAGAACCTACTGTGTGCCAGGCATACTTGCTAGCACTGGAGAATAGCAAAGGAATGAGATGAAGCTCTCTGTCCTCATGAAGCTTCCTACCCCCTGGATAAATTAGAAATTTAAAGCAACAACAATAATGATAGCTAATTTTTATGGGTCAATTTCTCTGTGCCAAACACATAATACTAATCGCTATAGATAAATTATTTAATTCTCTCAACAACCTTATGCAAGAGGCATCATTACCATGATGTTATAGATGAGGAAGCTGAGGCATGCAGAATTTAAGAAACTTTAAGACACAAAGCTTACACGAGATACAGCTAAAACATAAACCCAGACGATCTGACTCCAGTGTCCCTACTTTAAATTATCACACTATATTGTCTACCTGTCATAGTGATACAATGTAGTAAAGCCACCTGTGACAGATATATATATATATATAAAGCACAGGAGGAACATATGGGAGATGCCCTTGAATCAAAACTGGGGTTGGGAACAGGGAGAAATTCAGGGGAGTCATCTAGCAGAGTTGGTGTCTAACTTAAGTTGTGAAGAACAAGAGGAGTCAGTCACGGAGAAAAGCATGAAGCAGAAGGCACAGCTTAACTTACAGGCCTCTTGGAGGTGTGAGGAGCCATCAACTGTCCACTCCATTCCACAGATTCTGAATGGTGGGTAAAGGACTCAAGACCTAAGTGAGGACCAAAGTGTGAGGTTTACCTGATTCCTTCCAAAGTACAGGACTCCCTGATGGAGGTTTGGAAAACACAGACAGAACAGAGAGAATGGGAGATGGGCCGTGCTGGCTCTGCATTCCTATACCCCAGTTCAAAAAAGCATTGAGATTTCAGTGTAGTTTCTGGATGTAAGACATCAGTATTCAATAAGAAATACCTTTGATACTTAAAAATCTTCAATAAAATATTAGCAAAATAAATTCAATAATATATAAGAAAGAAAATATTTCATGACCAAGAGAGGTAATGATGTAACGATGCTGAGAACATTTTCATGAGTTTACTGGCCATTTGTATAACTTCTTTGGAAAAAAGTCTGTTCAAATCCTTTGCTCACTTTTTAAAAAAATTTTAAATTTTTATACAATTTTAAAGGCTACTTTCCGTTTACAGTTATTACAAAATATTGGCTATATTCCCTTGCTGTACAATATATCCTTGAGCCTGTCTTCCACCCAGTAGTTTGTACCTCCCACTCCCTACCCGTCTAGTGCCCCTCCCCTGCCACTGGTAACCACTAGTTTGTTCTTTGCATCTGTGAGTCTGTTTCTTTTTTGTTTTATTCATTAGTTTGTTGTATTTTTTAAATTCCACATATAAGTGATGTCATACAGTATTTTTCTTTCTCTGTGTCTAACTTATTTCATTTAGCACAGTGCCCTCCAAGTCCAACCATGTTGTTGCAAATGGTAAAATTTCATTCTTTTTATGGCTGAATAGTATTCCATTGTGTGTGTGTGTGTATGTATATATATATATATATACATACATATATATACCACACCTTCTTTTTCCATTTATCTGTTGATGGACACTTAGGTTGCTTCTATATCTTTGTTGTTATAAATAATGCTGCTATGAACTTGGGGTGCATGTATCTTTTTGAATTAGTGTTTTCTTTTTCTTCAGATATATACCCAGGAGTGGGATTACTGTATCATAGAGTAGTTCTATTTTCAGTTTTTTGAGGAAGCTCAGAAACTATTTTCCATAGTAGCTACACCAATTTACATTCCCACCAATAGTGTACAAGGGTTCCCTTTTCTTCACATCCTCTCCATCTTATTATTTGTGGTCTTTTTGATGATAGCCATTCTGATAGGTGTGAGGTGATATCTCATTGTGGTTTTGATTTGCATGTCCCTGATGATTACCTTTGTTCACTTTTTAATTAGGTTGTCTTTTTATTGTTCAGTTGTAAGTGTTCTTTATATATTCTGGACCCTAGATCCTTATCAAATATATAATTTTATATAATAAACAGTTGGGCTGGCCTTTGTCCCTAGTTCTTGAGAGGTAACCTCTAGACCTTTGCACTTCCCAGTGATAGTAGTGTCTTTATTATTCATGTGGGCCCCTCAAACCATGCCTGATATTTGTACTAGTGAGGTGACTCATGGTGGGCTCCTTAAACTAAAATAAACTGAATCATTTTGATAGGAACCATTGAATCAGATATGTCTATTATTGGCTTAGTGAGATTATATTCCTTTTTCAGTTACATATTCAAGTTTAGAGATACTATAAATCACATTTAAACAACAATGGTTTGTGATTGGTAAATACAGTAGAGTCACCACAGTCCCCCAAATTAATGTTAAAGTAATTAAGCAAGGAGACCATTAATGACGTGGTTCCAATACCTTAGCAGCCTACATAAGCAAACCAAAATGTAAGCATGTAAATGCCTCAAGATTAACAAATTGAAACCTAAGGAGAGCCAATCACACTCCCCCAACTAGGATTTCCCAAATAAGGCAAACACTTAAGCTATAACTGAGCAAATAATTCCCTTGCTTTGCTTCCCCTTCTTCTCTATAAAAGCCTTTCCCCTGCCTCCTGTTGGTGGAGCATTCTTAACCACTTCCAGTTTGGCACTGCCAATTAAAATAATGTTTTGCTCAAATAAACTTAAAAGAAATTTAAATATACTTCAGTTTATTTTTAACAGTTCTCCTTTAAATCTCAAAGGCAGTTCTGGTCACCTCTTAACCTTGTCAATCCGGGCAAAATTAACTCAAATTCTAAAGGCTCTTTCCATTTCTTTAATAGTTCTGGTGTATTTTTTCTCCCAATGCTTAGATGATCACATCCTGTTAAATTATAAAGATGAAGTCTACATTCACATTATGTAGCAATTCCTTAGTACCATATGTTGTGAGAGGTAGAATGTGCCCCCTTTTCATGTAAGTAATAAACTGGTTGGATTATAGGTATAGTCAGATTATAGGTATAAGTAGAAAGCACATATACTTGACTTTTTGTTTGCTTCTTAGACCCTTAATATTCAACAGCAATCAGTTGTCTCTATAAAAAAATGAAAACTTTTTTTTGTACGGAGAACAGAATGACTTCACTGGGTTTAGAAGGACAGCATTTTTCCACCTTGCACTGATATGTACAGTTATCCTCCTTGCCCTAAAGTGTCCTGTTTCTTTCACTTATTTGATCAACACAATGATATTGTTTTGAACAGTAAGTCTTCTGGATACATAGGGAGAAACTTGTCAGTTTAGATGCAGTTAGACTGAAGATTACAATGGATTTGTGTGAATTTGCCAATACTTTGAGTTTAATTCTTCTTTCCTCTCAAAGATCAATGAAACTAAAATTAAAAAAAAATAGCAACAAACTGGCTAAAAGAAAAGCGGGCCATTCATGATTAACACTTGTGAGGGGTCACTGTAGAACTGTAACAATGCAGAGGAATTTAAATTTGTTAAAGAACCCTTTATTATTTATCAGTTATTCCTAGATAGGAGAGGATTACTAGTGATTTTTATTCTGTGCATTATCTTTGTGATACTATCTACTTTTGTTTGTTTTTATAATGAATTCACATTTTTGGTGATTTTTTAAAATTATAGCAAAATACACTGAACATGTACATTTATAATTAGAAAAATTGAGATGTTTTTCCATCGTAGAATAATTGAAACTTGGATCAGTGGAAGAATCTTTGCTGTGATCTGCATGAAGACAATTCATGTGAGTTATAGTTGAGGATACAGATACATACTACTGAGGGTATGATTTAATTGCTATGCTTTTAAAAATGAATATGAACGGATATGAAATACTGTTTCAAGTCCTTGCTAAATGACCATATGCTCTCTCACTCCCCACTTGTGTTAATCTGGGCTAGTCACCCAACCTTTAAAGGTGTCAGCTCCCTAGTCTGCAAAATAGAACAATTGTTACTTTGTTATGAAGTTTACAGCCCTCAGTAGTAGTAACATATATAGAAGATACTAAAAAAAATGGAGCTATTTTATTCTGACTGGGAAAGACCAAATGTTTTGTTCACTTACTTATATGACAGTATAGAGTTTCATTTACTTATATTACCTAATAGAGTTTCACCCAACACTTTGAATTCTGGACACTATTTCTTCCTATATTTAATGTTTCCAAATGGTCACACCCTTCAGGTTTCCTAGGCATCTTTTTTCTTCAGAGGTTCTTGACAACTGTGTTGTAAAGAAAAGAAGTTAAGATGGAACTTTAATTATACTGGAGTATTCATTCAGCAAAGATTTATGGTGATATATGTAGGTTGTGCCTTGGTCCAGTTTGCATAGAGGGGACATCAAGTTCCCAAGTGGTGCTTGTCTGTTACGTGGCTGCCGAGCGTCTGAGTTTTCCGACTCCTGTCTGAGGCTGGAGGGTCTGAGCATCGCCAGACCCGGAACTAGAACTGGCCTGGGCAGAGTGCTTGGACCATTCCACGAGACGATGAGGAGGCTATTGACCTTCTTGGAAAGAGGTGACAGGCACGTGTGAGAGGAAGATGAATAACAACAAAGGGTCAACCCACACACATTAATTGTATGTAAGGTACTGGTGCTAGCTGCTTAGAGAACTACAAAGGACCAAGAGAATGTCCCACCCTTCAAGGAACTTAGTCAAGATGGGCTAGGGATCAGGTACATGAATTAAATAGAGGCCAGAGTGTAAATATTAACACTACAGATCCCAGTAGGCAGCCTGTGAATACAGTTACATTGCTCTGGTGATCAAGAGGGGAGAGAACTGTGGGCTGGGGGGATCGGCAAAGCCTGCACTGAGGGGATGGAATTGGATTGATTGTAGTATTTAAACAGCCAGTGGCAACCGATGGCATGAGAGCAGGAGGGTCAGGGAGTGTCTGGGTAAAGATGTCAGAAACTTTGTGAGAGGAAGCAGTGGGGTGTGAGGTGGCAGAGATGTTAGAGCATGTGGCTTTGTGTAAAAGTCATAGGACCTCAGTTTCCTCATCTTCCTGAGAGGATGGAGCTTTTGCACTTAGGACCCTCTGTGATCCTGAGTGCTGACCTGAGAATAACAACTTGCATGAAAAAAGGGGGATCCATTGGCTCATGTAACTGAGAAAGAAGAGAGTGGACCTCGGGAGGCTTTGTTCGGACTTACTCTGCCTCCTGTCCCTCCACCTTGGAAGGCAGGTATGATGCAGCGGCTGAGACTGTGGACTCCTCTCCAGCTGCCAGGGTTCACTCTGAGCTCTTCCTCTGACTAACTGTGCCTCAGCTTTACCCTCCAACAAATGAGGGTGATGATAACAACACCTGCCTCCCGGGGTTCTTGTGTAAAACTGCTGAGGATAGTGCCTGGTGCGTGAGGAGGACTTAATAAATGTTACCCATTAGTTTTATCTCTGCTTGAATGACTCCCTCAGGCTCCGGTGACAGAGCGGCATCTTCTATACAGAGGAGAGTGGCTACTGGCCTCACACCCCATCTCTGTGATCCAGCCTTTCAGCTCAGAGCGGGGAACACTATGATTAGCTGCCCTAGAATCATATGATGGGACCCAGAGAGGAGCCTGGGGTGGGTCAAAATAGAGTTCTAGGTAGACAGAGTGGTCCACTACCTACATCTGATCTCATGACCAGCTCCACAGAGAAGCAAAGCACATATTCTACAGCTTTGGGTGAGGACACTAAGCTACCAAAACTTAAGAGATTCATGGGAAAGTGACAGAGCCAAGAACCCACCCAAGCCTGTCACTCCACATCTCTTTTTACTCTTATTTCACTGTTATTACCAAATTTCAAAATAGTTTATTTCTATAAAATAAAGGCTGCTTTCTATTTCCCCTGGAGATCTTTTCACTATTCATGGAGGTTGCTTCATAGTCAACACAGCACACAATATACATTTATTGAGCACCTACTGCATGCAGAGTGCTAAGCACTGTCAGGGAAATCAAAGCACAAAGATGAGTGAAACATGGCTCCTGTGCATGCAAGGTTTTTAAATGCAGTGGAAGAGACAGCAACCCAAATTTACTTGAATACAGTGTAGCTTGTGAAAAGAACAGATCAGTGGATCCCAAGTTGGTTTTGTTTTGTTTTGTTTTTAACTAGAGGTTGGAAAGTAGAGAACAACTTAAGTTGTCAATTTCTTATTTTGCTAAGGATATATAGTTTTTAAACCTATTGTCAACAATAACTATCATTTATATAAAGGTGATATTTTAATTCCTAAAATAGGAAGAACAGAACTTTCAGAATAAAGGACAGGTCTTTATATTTTAATACGTGCAGTCATATACAAACTTACTGCATTGTTCTTACTTTTCTCATTTCATAGAGAAACAGTGAAGCTTTTTATAAACCAATATTTAGAGAACCGTGGTCTAAATGACTTCCTACATGTTTTTCCACAAGATAACATATGGGCATATTTTGATATTTTTTGGAAATAAAAGCCTGCTAAAAATACGAGGAAATACTATTGTTTTATTCCATTGCTCAAGCAGCACCCTGCCAGTTGCTCTAATGGGACTATTCAGTGGTCCAGGCCTCAGTGGGCATTAGCTATTTAGGATGAATTCAGAATAGTGCCACTGCTGGAACCAGATGTAGCTGCTTCCTGTAGCCTGTGTCCAAACTTAACCAGAAAAGTGCCTTTGATAAAGGACTATGAAAAATTTTTTTTCTTTTTCTTGACCAATGTTGACAATTTAGAATGGAAAATGCTCAAGGAATGATGCTACTATGGCCATAGCAAAATTAGCAGTAAAGTTCCCAGGTAGTTTCAATGACTGGAAACCCAGTATTTCCCAATTTCGCAGCATCTGTCCATCTGTGCCAATCCTGAGCAGCTAAAACTCTTTCCAAGTGCACTGAAGTCTACTCCATCTGACCCTGCACCAGTCTAGTTTTTTCCACACTTGATTTCAAAGCAATTTCAATATTAATTTTTATTCTTAAAAAAAAAATTCCTTGCCATTAAGACAATTGAATATATTTTAAAATTCCCATGATCCTTTAAATTTATTACCACAATAATCTGAAAGCTATACTAATGGCACAAGAAATAAAGCCAACAGATCATGAGATGAAGTTCAGCTCCTTAACTCCAAAACTGTCATCATCAAAGTCAGAGTGGGCATTGTCATCAGAGTTGGGGTGATTTCTCATTTTCCCTCAGATGCTATTTAAAAAAAAGGTTTAAATTAGCCATGGATATTTTGTCTTCCATAAAGGCAATTTATAATCCAGCTTCCTTGTTCTCTTCTACAATTACAGTGCTTGCCAATTTGTATTTGAGATTAAAGTAACAACAAGATTGATGTGCTCTGTGAGTGAAAACTTGCTAGCTTACCAACAGGAACTAATTTTGTCATAAATAATAATCACAGCAGTAGATATCAGCAACTATAACATCGGAAGAGTCATATAAATAAACTCATTGACAGTTAACTTCACACAACTCATGCAAATAGAGGCAAATAAAAGTAAATGAAAATGTGTATACAATACATTGTAAAAACTCTCCGGCTTGAGTCTTCTGAAATTTTCTCTTACCAGCCCAGGGTATATGGATTTCTAAAGTTTCCTTCTAATCTCTCTGGTTCATGTTGCCTTCTTAATAGAAACATCACAGAATTTATAGACTTAGTCAAGACCTAGAGATTTTATAAAATTTATACAATTTTATAAAATAAATGTGCATTTCAGGTCTAATTTTCCCATTTGATTCTAGCACTAAAGGAGAACAGAGCTATAATTTGAACGGAATATGACTATTGAATTCAACAAGAGAAAATGAAATGTACTCCTGTGCCCAATGCCAGGCATTGTTCCTGGCTCCAAAGTCTAGCCCGGGGCAATGCCAGATGGTCCTTCCCAGGAAGCTGAGCTTGTCCCCAGCATCTGAAATCCGAATGACTCTATTCCATAGGAAATGCTTTATTGTCCATTACTATAAACTTTGTGAAAAATAAAAGAATGAGGTGACAATGGCTGAAGATTGATCAAAGGAAGGAAGCTGTTAAATAATTGAGACTTCTGCTGATTTCTTGGCATTTTGACTAAGACCAGGGACTGTGGTCCTAATAGGGTAGAATTATTATGTGGATAGAATAGTAACAGCTCACTAATGAATACATACTATGTCCCCAGCACTGTGTTAAAAATGTATGCACATTAACCCTTACAACAACCCTCTGAGGTCAGTGTCATTATCATCATCATCCCTACTCATAGATGTGGAAATCAATGGACACATTTCCACTGGGTTCTGAAGTGTCAGCTCATAGAATTCCCCCAAAGTCTTACTTTTGATGAATGGCAGAGGCAGGATTTGAACCCTGCTCTGTTTGACTTAGAGTCTGAGGTTGGTATCATGCATCAGTATCATGACCTCATATAAAACAGTACTGCCTCAGAAGTGCAGTCTTTTGAGTGTTGGGAGGCTCCATTGGGCTTTGCCTTTCTCGGGTAACATTGTTGGGGAGGTCTCTAGCTTGCTTTTTACTCCCCAGATCCTTAATGATGTGTCTCATCCAGGCTTGTCTTCTTTAGTTCAAATTACATATGCTCTGGTCTCTGTTAAAAATAGGATTATGTCTACTGATCATTTTTTAAAATGGCTTCAGTGGTGACATTTCTCTTCTGCTGAAGGAGCTTTTTAATTTTCATGCTGCTGTGGATGGGCCAGAGCTAAGCCTAGAAAAAAGTAAACCCTAAAGTAAGCCAAACCCTACAAATCCTATTATTATTTGGGCAACTGAATTCCTACGTAAATTGTGAAAGGTGATAGACAAGGTCAGATTTATAATATTGTTCAATATATGGCTTGGAGCCCACAGGAAAGATGTGAATATAATTCTTTCAAGCCACCTTTCCTCTCCCTTGAACCTTTCCTAGCCAAGCTCTTCCTCGCCCAGGTCCAAAGTCAGGTGCCTCATCTTTATGTTCTGAGACCTGTGGCTTCTGTTGAACTTTTAAAAGTGCTCTAGAGTTAAAAGCAAGAATGAAAAGATTCATTATGGCTAATATGCATGGTGCACATCGTAGTCCCAGGCTAAGTGATGTAAGTGATCATTAACTAGCCTTGAAAGGAGGTCCTAGGATCCTGAGCAGCTGAGTAACTCACTTGAGTTATTCACTCAGCCTGCAAGTTGCAGAGTTGAGATTTGAACTTTGAACCTTGAACATGAGGATTTTATTTCCCCCTTAGAATCCATGTGTCTAAAAGTTACCAAACAGTATCTGCCTGGACTGGTCCCTGCGTAACACCTGGCAGGGAAAATAGATCTATTGTCAGCTATGATTGCTCTTCACAAAGTCCATAATCTGACCTGTAGGATAAAATAGAAATGAGAGTTACTGACCAAAAAAAGTAGTATTTAGAGATGTCATGTGGAATACATACTGGCTGGTTGTCCAGTACATCTTACCAATTCTAATTGAAATGGGAGTTCTAAGGGGGCTGAGGGAATATAGGGTCAGGGTGGGGGGCCTCAGGATAGAGATAGGGCTTAGTCAGCCCTGCAGGAAAGATCAGATTTACGTTTTCCCAGATGGTGGGGTTTTCCAAGTGAGAGCAGGGCCAACCCCAGGAATTGGGGCAGGTGAGTGCAGCCCAGGCTGGACACAGGTTGGACTGGAAAGACTCTTGCAGGGCAGTTTAAGGAGCTTAGATATTATTCTCCAGTCTACAAGGAACCACTGAAGCTTTTGAACAGGAGATGGATGAAAACAAAATGATTCATTTGCTTAATCACTTAACAGAGGATGGCAACAGGACAATTACTGATATTTATCATTTATATAGCTTCCCAATGTATATTTTTAAATAAATGTTTTTGTTGAAATATAATACACAATCCAGAAAAGTACACACATCAAAGCACGTAGCTCTTTGAATGTTTATAAAGTGAAAAAAAAAAACTGTGACCAGCAACCACATCATAATTTAGAAAATTGCTGTTACCCTGGAAGACTCTCTCATACACCCACCCTGTTAGTAATTTCCCAAAGGTCACCGCTATTCTGATTTCTCTCACCATACATTAGTTCTTCCTGCTCTTTAATTTATATAAATGGAATAATATACTGCATACTCTTTAGTATTGGACTTTTTCCCCCAACATAATGAGAAATTTTGTGAGAATTATCCCTGCTGGTTCGTATAGCCATACTTCATTCATTTCATTGCTGTATATTATTCCATTGTATGAATATACCTTAATTGGTATATCTGTTCTGATGGTGAAGGGCGCTTGGGTTGTTTCCAGCTTGGGGAAATCATGAATGAGGCTGGCATCAACATTCTTATGCCCTGCATGTTTTTCAAACCTTGGTTATAAGTTTTGCCTCCCCAAAGTAGAAATCAAATTCAATTACCCATTTCCCTGGCAGCACCGGCTAGACTGGCTTAGATCAGTCATTCTGAGTGGGATGGAGTATGCTGGTTGGCTTGAGCAGATTAGAGATCACTCCTGGAAATACTCCTACTTTCAGGGAAAAGAAGTGGAGAGGGGTCGGGGGTAGCAGTCACTAATGCTGGTCACAGCTAGGTTCAGGTCAGGTGGGCCTTTATAATGCCCACACCTGGGGCCTCTGCTAAGGCTCAGAAATGAGTAAGATGGGGTCCCTAGCCTTAAGGAGCTTAGTCCAGTATTGAAGGCAGACATGTAAACAGGTAATTCCCAAACTATAGTAAATGCTAAAAGAGAAATAGTGCAACAAGAGCACATGGAAAGAAGACAAGATCCAGCTGGGGGTTCAGTGAAGCTTCTATGGAGGAAGAATAACGAAGCTAGGTCTTGCAGCTTAAGCAGACACTTGCCAGGTGAAGACTGCTCATACAGAAGGAATGGAATAAAGAGCTAGAGGCATGAAACAGTCACGTATTCACCAAGCACTGCTGAGTACAGTAAAAGCTGAGATCTACCGGAAGTTTGGAGTTACTGGAAATTGATATGTGAAGGGCCCAGAGATTAAAATTTGAATTTTGAATTTCTCGGGGTTTAATATTTGAAGTGGTAGAAGATGAGACAAATCTCGAATAGAGACCAGATGACAGAGGGCCCCCTGTGCCAGGGGAAGAAACCTGGGCTTTCTCTAGTGAGAGATAGGATTTGAATCAGGAAATCTGATTTGGACAGGTGCTAAAGAATTTCACCTCATCAGTTTTAGCAAGTCTCTCCTTTCCTCAGTCTTAGTGTAAGTCACCAGCTTGGAAAATACCCACAAATTATGAACTATGATTTGTCATGGATTTCTTTTATTAATCATCTAGCTCAGTCACCTTGCTGTTCTGGTGGCCACAGGGAAGACTCATTATGGTCTGTTTGTCTTGCCTTGCATTTTAAACAGTGTGTGTGTGCTTGCTGTCTCATATAAAATGGGGAACTACTGGATGCTCTTGAATCTTACTCATATTTGTTTCCACCATCACCACATAACTTGTAGGAAGTTGACAAGTGTTTGTTGAATTGACCTCTTAATGATCTGGGTCACAGAGACCATTAGGCTGGTTACAGAATAAACTTATTTCTAATTTGGGAAAACAGAGTTGGGAGTTAGGGAGAGCTGACTGCAAGGTTGTATGTTTTGAAGTCCTGGGCTCGAGTACTTCAGGACTGAGAGCACGCCGCTGGCGAGCCAGAGTCATTCCTTATCTAAGTCATGAAGCAGAGGAATAGATATTTATCAGGTGTTTGCTGTTCTTGGGGCTGCTGGCGCTCAGATTCACTTCTTGCCCTCCCTCTGTTCTGCATCTGTCTCCCAGGCTGAGAGTGAGTTCAGCTAACAAGAGGCATTGGTGATTTGAAGGCAGGAGAGAGAATAAAGCCAGTTCTCTCCCTCTCTCCCCATCTCTGCCGCGGCTGCAGCAATGACTGAGGCTGTTCCATGGTGCAGCTCCTGCCACACAAGCCTGGATGATTCCAGCTTCTGCCAGGTGACTTCAGGTGCCCTGGAGTTCACTTTCTCCCATTGTCTCCACAGCCCAGAAGTTGTACTGACTTCCTGCAGTTCTTAATCTCTGAGTTTCCACCCTGAACTCCATTTGGCACCTTCTATCCCTGAATTAAGTTCTCTCCATTTAAAATATTCAAATTTCCCTTCCTGGATCCTGAATAATATAAGAATTTCCCATATCCCTTCCTCCAATTCTTTTAACTATACATTTCGCCCGGAATTTAATGTCACACTCCAACTCTCTTTCTCTTTCCTCCCTCCAGTTTTTCCTCCTTTTGATCCATAGTTTTTGTGCTGCTCTATTTCTCCTGTTAGGAAGGAATATAAGCTGATAAATCCATTCACACAAAGATGTGTACCCCTACTGGGAGTATATGCATTTTTAATAAATGCACAGGGATGCAGGAATGATAAACTTAAAAGTGATGACTCACAGATGGTGGGATTTCTCTTTCTTAGTGTCCTTCAGAGGCCTATGCTGTCTGAGCATACTGCCACTTCTGGGTTTTGTGTAAACTAATGAGCATCATTCTGCCCCCCACTCCCCACAGCATTCCTTGGCCCAGATCTATCCCTGGCCCCAAGGAATATGGATGGAGCACCAAAGTCCATCTCTGGCACTGGAGAATCAATTTAGAGCACATGGTTTGCTAGTGGTTGGTGAGTGAATGTCTTTTTCAAATATATAGTACATGCATGTTGTTACTTTTTGTATTTTTAAAGTAATTTTTACTAAAGCCTGCACAAATAATAATAACCCACATTTTTCAATTATCTTCCCATACTACGTGAGAACTATTTGCTTCAGGCAAACATATGCTACTCTATGTGGGTTTTTGACTCTGACACATTTGCTGAGCAATGCTCCCATTTAAAATAAACTATAGAAATTTAACTGCACAAAGATTTGATAATAAGCTCCAGTATAGTAAGTCCTAGGCCATCTGGTAACTTGCTACTTCCACCCTTAAGTACTCAGATGGACTTGAACCTTGAATGACCTTGAAAAACAGCTCTTAGGAACAAAGAAGTCATGCATTGGCACGAGGTTTAGGGAGATCTTCATCCTGTTTGTTGGGGACTGGGGCGTTTCCTAGGATGGAGGACCTTCAGTGCCAAAACCAGGAAGTCCTGGGCAACCTGGGATAAGGTGGTCACCCTGTAAAGACCAGATTTCAGGGGAGAGGCAAGGCTCTGAATTTCACAGCCAATGTGCTATGGTTGAGCAGGCTGCCACGTAGAAGGAAGGCAGCTCTCTGACTGGCTGTGGAGGTTGACACGCAGAAGGAAAGCAGCTCTCTGATTGACTGTTCATAGCTGGGGGAGGATAGTCTCTTAAGTGCACAGAGCTGTGGGTGCAGGTGAAATAACCCAATAGAAGACAGATTGAGGAAAAATAGGGAAAAAAGAGTAGTAAGAGGGTGTGAGAGGAGCAGTGAGAATGATGATTGGCAAGGGAAGGCACCAGTCAACTTTACCAACCCATTTCAAGATCTCAAGCATGGAATGGGTCCTTTCTTTTATTCCCCTCAAAACAACAGAGAACTGAGGGTTCAGAGAAACAGAGAATGGAGGTGTTTACATGGAAACTAACTGAGGAGTCCCCTGCTAGAGAAGAAATTTCTTCTTCCCTTCACCACAAAATTTTCGTCTCCAGTTTTCCCTTGTCATAGAATCAGCCTCCTCTCGGGATGCTTTTATGGAAGGAAGAACCCCTCTCATTAGGAGAAAACACAGGTCCTACCTTGAGGGCTTACGTTAAGGCTCTCATGGTCCTTAATAGTCCAATATGAGCCATCTGTGATCTGCCGTGTTAAACAACACACCTCAGGTAGGTAGGACATCAGTGGTCCGGACCATAGCGAGGCTCTGCTGAGCTTGATGCAACTCCTCTTCAGTCCCTCCTATGTGTGAGCTGAAACTCCCACCTGTTACGAAAAAGTAAAGCTGTTGTTTACTTTGTAGATATCCCAGCAACATGAACTCTTCATCATCTATGAGCAACCGCCAAATAACTCCTCAAGAACAAAGACAGAACTTCTACTTCTTGCCTTAACCACAAGATAGGACAAAATATATGGAGCAATGGTTTCCAGACACAGGACAATAGGCAGGGAAAGACTGTGATCCTTGAGTGAGGGAAGCAAAGGTGATGAGCCCTGCAAGTGCTCACCCTCCCCCGACGTCACAGCCGCGAGAGTTGCCAGGCTGCAGCGCTGAAAGGGTGAACCCAAAGAAGACCTAGTGTCCTCACTGAGTTGAAGAGACAAGATTTAGAGTTCAGGTGAGCCAGTGGCTAGAATACACAGGTCACGTTGCTAGAAAGGAGACAGCTGCATAGAGAGCTCTGAATCTGCAGCAGGTTCCCCTCTAGTCTTTAGCTGAGTCCAGATCAGCTCATGCATGTGAGAAAATGACTAAGGCCAGAAGACAAAACTCCAGAAAGAAACAAGAGGAAACATCTCCAGAGCTGACACCACTTCCTAGTATTCAGAATGGAAACATCTCTTAATACAAAGAATGTGAAGTTGAGTCCTCAGGTGGATAGGCCAAATGAACTTAGATGAAAGGCTGTTCTAAACCCCTAAAAAAGCTTAAAAGTAAATCTCCTATGGATCAAACTATTTTCAAGTTACTTAACTGAGTTCCAGAACAAAGTTGAAAATAATGAAAAGAGTATATTACAACAAACAAACAAACAAACAAACCACAATGAGAACAACAACAGAACTCATGAGGTAAAATTCACAAGGTTGGGCATGTAACCAAAAATGGCAGAGTCAGGAAAATGTGGCTAACAGGAAAGAGAAAATGTAATTAATGAGTAGTCCCAGAAATGACACAAATGACAAAATTAGTGGATAAGAACATTAAAACAGCGATTAAAAATATGCCCATATGTTTGATAAGGTAAAAGAAAGCATGAGCACGATGAAGAGGAAAATGGAAGACAAAACACCCAAATCAAACCTTTCGAGATGAAAAATACAATGTTTGAGATAAAAAGTACACTGAATGGGATTAACAGTGGATGCTACATCCTGATGAAGTAGAGTTTATCCTAGGAATGCAAGGTTTATTTAACACTGAAAAATAAACTAGTACTTCACCATCTTGAATGATTTAATAAGCAAATGAACATAAGAAAAAGCATCTATCAAAATTCAATATTCAATCATGAGTTAAAAAAACACCCAACTCTTCAAAAACCAGGAATAGCTGGGAACTTCTTCAACCTGATTAAGGGCATCTATGAAAAACCTACAGACAACATTACACTTTGTGAAAAGACTGAATCCTTTCCTCTTGAAATAAGAAATAAGCAAGGATGTACACTCTCACCTCTTCTATTTAACATATTTTCTAGAGGTCCTAAATAAAAGCAAAAGGCAAGAAATAGAAATAAAAGACATACTGACATGAAAGCAAGAAATAAAAGCTATTTTTTTATTAACAGAATACATGATTGACCATGTGGAAAATCTTAAGCAAATCTATGAAAAGGTTATAAGAACTTATAAGTGAATATAGTAAGGTTGCAGGGTACAAGATCAGTATGTCAAAATAAATTTTATATCTATGTACTGTCAGTGAGCAACCGGCAAGTAAATTAAAACATGCTCTTTGCTATGGACTGTTTGTGTCCTCCCGTCCCAGATTCATTTATTGAAATCTGATCTCCAATGTGATGGTATTAGGAAGTGGGGCCTTTGGGAGGTAATTAGGCCACAAGAGTGAAGCCCTCATGAATACACTTGGTGCCCTTAAAAGTCAATGACGGGACCAAGCTCTTTCTCTATACTATGAGGATACAACAAGAAGCCCACTGTCTTCAACCAATAAGAGGACTCTCATCAGGTCCAACCATGTTAGCACCATGATCTTGGACTTCAAGCCTCCAGAACCGTGAGAAATATCTGTTGTCGCTGAACCACCCCGTTTTCGTATTTTGTTAGAGCAGCCCAAGCTGACACTATTGCATAAAATATATACGAAATACTTAGAGATAAATTAGACAAGAGTTGTGCAAGACCTGTACACTGAAACCTACAAAACACTGTGAGAGAAATTAAAGAAGACCTAAACGAATGGGGAGATACACCAAGCTTATGGATTGGAAGACTCAATATTGTTAAAATGTCAATTCTCTCCAAATGACTTATAAATTCAACCCAATCCCAATCTAAACTCCAGCAACATTTTTTTTTTTTTTTTTTTTGCAGAAACTTGTGAGCTGAATCTAAAATTTGTGTGGAATTGCAAGACTTAACTAAAATAGCCTAAATAATTTTGAAAAAGGAGAACCAAGTTGAAAATCTTCAACTATTGATTTTAAGACTTTTTAGAAAGTTAAAATAATCAAGACAGTGCGAAGTCAGTGTAAAGATACATATCAATGTAGATTTGTATAAAGATATACATCAAAGGAACAGAATACAGTCCAGGAATAGACCCACACATGTATAGCCAATTGATTTCTGATAAGGGTGCCAAGGCAATTCTGCAGGGTAAGAATAATCTTCAACAAATGGTGTTGGAACAGTTGGATAGCCATATGCAAAAGTACGAAATTCATACCTTTGGATCATGGGCCTAAATATAAGAGCTAACACCAGAAAACTTCTGAAAGAAAATACAGGAGAAAATCTTAGTGTCTCTGGATTAAGGACAACCCAAATGTCCATCAACAGGCAAATGGATGAACAAATGTGGTTTACCCATACAATAGAATACGACTCAGAATTGAAAAGCAACCAACTGTTGATAAGCTCATCAACATCGATGAATCTCAGCACCACTATGCTGAGTGAAAGATGCCAGACAAAAAGACTACATACTATAGGAGTCCATTTATATAAAATTCGAGGACATGCAGACTAACAGTGACAGAGTAGACCAGCGTTTGCAGGGAGGCAGAGGGGAAGGAAAGGCAGGAAGGGAAGGATTTCAAAGAGGAATGAGACTATTGGGGTTGATAGAAATGTTCATTATTTTGATTGTGGCTGTGGTTTCATGGGTATACAAGTATGTCAACACTTATCAAATTGTATTCTTTAAATACATGTTTATTGCAAGTCATTTGTACCACAATAAGCCTATTTTAAAAAAGTACAAAGAACAGTTTATAGTATAATGCACTTTAGATCCACAGAGAAATGTATCAGTCAGGGCAATGAGCACAAGAAACCCAGACTCTGTGGCTTGATACAACAGAAGTTTATGTTTTGTGTTTGTCACAGTTTCACATGGGTTGGGCTGCTCCAGCAGCTCGAAGCCAAGGAGTGACTAAGAGACAGTGCCTTCTTCCATCTTGTGGCCTTGCTGGCTTCAATATGTGTCTTCAGTCTTACCAAGGATAAGGAGAGAGAGCAGAGATGATCCTGACCGGACCTAGAAAGAGGCGCCCATCACATCTGCCCACATCACATCTGGCCAAAACCCAGTTACGTGGTAGGGAGGGAAGAGCAGAGCTTTCGTTTCTGGACCCAGCCAGTCTCTGCCCGAAGAAAAAGAACAGTCTCTTCCCAGAGCAGCTATGCACACAGCGACACGTACTGCAGAACACCGAGCTTCCCAGCCCAAACACCCGCATTCAGATCCCATCAGTTTTCTCCTAGAATGATGAGAGGGCATTTGCTTTATATTTCTGAACTAAAGAGCCTATTCAAGGGCTTCTTCTGAAGGAACAATTTCTACACCAAAGGAAAATCCAAGGCTCCAGCTCTTAAGAGACAGAAAATAGTTTATGGTTTTCAAATCACTCCCACAGCCTCTCCCACTCCTTTTCTACTTCCTATCCCTAAGGTTTCAAAACTTTCAGAGTTCAGTCTAAGCAAAGGCATGCAGCCTGTGCCCTCCACCATCTGCATCTGAATCTACAGCACAAGGAGAAACTGAATCCAGAATACGACACGGAGCTGCTGAGAACATTTGCTTGGTCTTTGGTGGTATATAGTGGGCTAACTAGACTCCTTGCTGAAGCAGTCAGATAGCCCCACGTGTGCCCGTTTGGACAAGCACTGTCTGTTTATTTTCTTGTTTTGTTTTGTTTTTGTTTTGGGGGAGGTAATTAGGTTTATTTATTTATTTTAGTGGAGGTACTGAGGATTGAACCCAGAACCTTGGGCATGCTAGGCATGTGCTCTACCACTGAGCTATGCCCTCCCTCCCAGTGTCTGTGATAAGATTGTGTGAATGAAAAATATTGCCAGCCATACTGGTGAACAAAGGATGCTGTGGCCATCAAGTCATCAGCTGCTACTGCCACCCCTCAGTGAGTGGCGGGAACTCAGATGCAGACAAAAAGGCAGCCTACCTTTGCAGCCACCCACAATGGTGCACTCTGAGGGAACTCAGGATGGCAAAGAACAGGACACTGGCCCTAGATGGCTAGGTGCACATCAAAGGAATGATTTTAGTGAGCCCAGAACTTTGCACCTTCCCATACATAGAAAAGCACTACATTCCTGAACCTGAGATATCTGGTTTTCTTTAGTAACAGTAATCTTTTGATATTCCAACTTCCTAGTCTTTGTTGCAAAAACTCATATATCCTGGCTTCTTCCTTGCCACTTTGGAATAGCCTCTTAGAGAAAGCTGAGATGCTCTGTCCTGAGCTGGAGTCCTCGGGAAATCCACCGAATAAAATATAACTCTCAGCTTTTAGGTTGTGCATTTTATTTCAGTCGACAATTGGATTCAATTTATCATTACCAGCTGGATGACCTTGACAGGGTTTAACCATGTGTCCTTCCCTGTAGCAAATTCTCCTGTGGTAGTGTATCTCTCCCAAACTCAGCAGAGCTTCTCACCCAGGTGTATGTGTTCCTGGGGCACTTGATGAACTGACCGGGGTCAGAATGTTCCTGGCACTTACCTATAGGGACCAACAGCTGGCTCTGCTCAGAGTGAGATGATCTGAGTGTTGGGCTTCCAAGTCCATCCTGGTAAGTTGATTGAGGCAGTTTTTCCTAATATTTTGATTTGCATCCTTATATATATATAAAATGTGTGTGAACCACTCCATTCAGTCTTGTTAGCCCCACCACGCCACTGAAACCACAGTGGTCACAGTTACCAACAATCCCCCCATTGTCCAAACTCAGTGGTCAGTTCTCTGTGCATGTAACTTGACATCAAAGCAGCATGTGAAACAGCTGATCACTGCCTGTTTCTCCAAACGCTTTCTTCGCATAGCTTCTGGGACACCACACTCTCCAGACCCTGCCTGCTGCTGCTGCACTTTCTCGTCTGTTGTCCTCCTAACTGCTGAGTAGTATTTTGCCACAGAGCCCTCTCCTGGAATGTCTTCTCACACATGATTTGGAAAAGTTATAGATTAGGTTCTACACATGTAGAATGAGCTCCCCACCTCTACCTCCCCAACCTTAATAGCTTTGGACAACTCAGATGAAATTTCCTTCCTTCCTCCCTCCCTCCCTCTTTTCCTTCCTTCTTTCCTTTCGGTCTTCCTTCCTCCTTCCCTCTCTCCCTCCCTTCCTTTTTGGTCAAATTATCTGGAAATCGTCTCCCTCTATAAGTAATAATAAGGGTTTCCAGATATGGTGGTTCACTGCTAATTTTTTCTAATAACTTGCCTAGGAGAAGGCAGAGGACACTTTCACCATTTTCAATGAGATATGCATTGTTGTCCTCGAAAATCAACTTAAACTGACCCTTTCAGGAAAGAGTCTGTGAAATGCAAGAGAGAAAAACAATGAATTCACAGAAGAACTTGCTCCCACCCACTTGGAACACAGTCCCTTTCGCCAACCTGTTTGATCAGCTGGGGATAAAGCATCCTCATTTACATAACTTCCTGGCCCTTTGTGTTTCAAGATGGCAACATTCCAGGGTACAGTTTCCATATGAATGAAGGAAGCTAAAAGCCCACAGATGCCTATCAGACACTCACTGGATATAGTTTCTCTAGAATGTCCAGGGATTCCTGGTTGTTTCCATCTCTTACCGTCTTGCAGGATGATCTGATACTTACTAATATATGTGTGCCCTCTTTAATAATTCAGTGACCAAATATTAAATGAATTTAGGAAATATTTATGAATCACTTGTATGCCTACTGCCTATAAGCTCTCCTACTGGGTGCTGCAGCCCTGCCTTGAAGGAACCCACAGGTGAGAAGTATCTAAATGTTAAATCCTGTTCCTAATAGACTGAGCACACTAGGGGCAGAGGCCCTATATCCTCGATATCACCTAAATATAGTGTTGAGGACATAAACAGGTGGTCAATAAATACTTTTTGGAATTATGAAAATTCCATGGATTTCCATAATTAAAATCCATAATGATCACCAGCCAACTTTTGGAAGAAAACAGAGTTCCTTTCTCTCACTGTGAGGAAGCATATGACAGACACAGCACCTTACATGGTAGGAAGTGATGACAGACTAGAGGCTGAAAAGAATACTTAGTGTGGTTCAAATCAAAAGGACCTCTGAGTAGACAGAAAGGATAAATAAGCACTGAAATTAGCCTCAACACCAGAGGCATTGCTTACTGGGGGAAAAAAAGAGGATTCACATCCGAAAAAACACAAGTGGTCAGAAGTTCTGAATACTCATTGCAAAATTGTTTTTGTACTGAATTCACACCCTTAATGGTTTCCGCTCAAAAATGGAGCTCGTCGACTACACCCCTGTCATCTCACTTACAGGGTTTGGATCACAGGGAAGAAAATGAAAAGCCTCCCGGGGCCACTGCCATCTCTTCTGCCTTTAGAATCTGGCTCAAAACCTTGTCCACGTTTACTTACTGTCTCTATACTGGTATCTCCTCTAAGGAACAATGCAAGTTCCCAGCTGGGTAAAATCCAAATTAGGAAAGCACTGTCCTTTAGATATTTAAAAATATGTAAAGAGAATTTTACATACAGTTCTCACACTGTAACTTCAAATGGCAATTTCCCCACTATGTAGTTTTTAATAGTGAATTTTTTTTGAGGTAAAATGGAAAAAACACTCAGCTGCTCAGTGAGGCAGAATTAAAATATTCTGCAAAAACAGCACTTACGGAACAGGCAGAACCCCAGGGCTACTAATTAATGAACACATAACTAGTGGTACAAGACAGGTATATAGTGGCACATTCATGGTCCAGAAAAAGATTTTATTGTTATTATTATTTCATCTTGAACAATAAACACTTTAAGGCAAACTGTTTTTATAAGTGACTAAGAGGACTAAAAAAATGCACATAGCAGAATGAAACACTGGCACTCCCTGGGGTGTTCACTAGCTTCCCCTCGCAGCTGCTGGGCACATCATTTCTTTTTCACTTATATTTTATAGTAGGGGTCTTGGTTTTCCGGCGGAACCTGCGAGATTTGTTAATCAAATGAATCCCAGTCCCAGCAAGAGTATCTAGCGCATCTATGACAGCATGGCCCCTGGGGGTAGATTCTGCCAGGGGCAGCAAGTCTCCCTTGCTTGGGTTGTTTTCTCCTGGTTGAGAACTCCGGGCTTAAAATTTGGTTTCTTTCATCCTAATCCTGAGGAATCATGGTCGTTGAAAGGGAACCAGCAGCCTCTTACACCTTCCTGGGAACAGGGGAGTCGCATGCATTAACCTTCACCTCGAGTTTTAAATACAACAGTGCAGGTACACACGGAAAAGTCAAGGCTGCCCGTTATGCAAAGCCATCCTGTGACCCCACCCACTGCCATGGTAACGCAGTCGTGGATGAGTGTGAATGTGTTGATGTAGCAGGTGAATGTGTGTACGTGTGAGTGGGTTTGTGAAAGCGTATGAATTTGCATGAATGTACTTGTATGTTTGTGAATCCTTGTGTATTTTTATTTGTATTTTTTTGGTATGTATTTGTGTGTATTTTTGAGTGAATGTGTGCATTTGTGTGTTCGTATGTGTATATGTGTTCATGTATGTGTATATGACATTTGTGTGTATAACCATGAATTTGTGAGTATAAATGTATATGGATATGTATTTGTGTGTAGTTTCTATGAGTGTGTGTGAGTGTTAAAGTGTGCGTGTCTATATTGTGTGTGGTTGAGTACATGACGTGTGTGTGTAAATGTGTGTTTGGGTGAGCATATCAGTGTGCATGTGTGTAGTTGCCTATATGTGTATCTGAGTGTGTTTTTGTGTGTAGGAATGCACATTGTGAGTGTATTTGTATACACGTTAAGTATGTAATTTTCTGTATTGCATTGTGTGCATTTGTGCTAAAGTACTTGTGTGTTGAGTGTATAATTTTTGTGATTGTGTATTTGTGTGTTCTTGTATGAGTGTGTGAGTGTATAACTGAGCAAACGCGAGCATTTGTGTCGAGGCTGTGCGTGCCGTGTGAGTGTGTATTTGTGTGTGAGTATATACATTTGGGTGTGTGCGCGCGATAGAGCGCGCGTGTGAGCGGGTGTGTGCCGTCTCCATGCGCCTCCACCTCCGCGCGAACCGCCCCAGCGCCGCGCGGGAGCAGAGGCGGCCGCCGGGCCGGCGGGCGAGGGAGGGACGCGCGCGCCGGGGTGAGCGGGCTGCGCCGCCGTCACCGCCGCCGCGCCGACTTTGCCCTTTAAATCAGTCTCCAAGCCGATTACAGCTGATCTCCCACGTGACGTTTTACCTTCTGTCTCCCAGAGCGAGTTGCCCGAGGACAGTTCTCCTCAGGCTGCCGCGCGTCGCGCCGCCCCAGCCCGCCGCGGGGGCTCGGGCTCCCGCAACTTTGGGCGAAGCTGCAGCCGCCAGGCGCCCTCACAGGACCACTCTCCACGCGGGCGTCGGGGGGTTTCCCGCGGCTTCGCCCGGCCGGGAGGGCGGCGGTCGGGGCGGACAAGGTGCCCCGGCCGCAGCCCGGCGCCCCTAGGACCAGCGCGGCGCCGCGCCCCGGAGGCCGACGGGGTGCCCTGTGCGCGGCGACAGGAAAGGGGGCGCCCTTCGCCGTCGAGAGCCGAGCGGGCGCGCCCTCAGAGGACCCGCGGGAGATGGCCGCGAGGCAGGGGTGAGCCCCCCGCGCCCTCACCATGCAGAAGAGCGTGCGCTACAACGAGGGGCACGCCCTGTACCTGGCCTTCCTGGCCCGCAAAGAAGGCACCAAGCGCGGCTTCCTGAGCAAGAAGGCGGCCGAGGCGAGCCGCTGGCACGAAAAGTGGTTCGCCCTCTACCAGAATGTGCTCTTCTACTTTGAGGGCGAGCAGAGCGGCCGCCCAGCGGGCATGTATCTCCTGGAGGGCTGCAGCTGCGAGCGGGCACTCGCGCCGCCCAGGGCCGGGGCCGGGCCAGGCGGCGCCCGGGACGCGCTGGACAAGCAGGTACCACGCGCGGTCTCTCCCGGTCTCCCTGCCTCCAGCGGTGGCAATTCCCAGTTCATCCAACCCCAGAGGTCGGGGGCCCGACCCAACACTGGGACCACCCTCCGAGATCCGGGATTCCCCTGCGGCGTCCTTGGTTGGGCATCTCCACGCGCTTACCCTTCTCCATCTTCCCCTTGTCCTCCATCTCCATGTGATCAGTTGGAATAGGGGCTCCGCTTTGTTTTTTCGCGATCCTGAAAGCTGTCGGGTCATTTCCGCTTCACTGCTAACCTTCCATTGCTTCTCTGCACCTTCTTCTGAAGGTTTAGTGTGGTGACTTGTGTTGACACCTGTTGGATTTAGGTTGGCAAGACGGAACTAACTTAATTGGAAAAGTTTGGTTTCTCCTTTACCGGGCTGGTGCGTGTAGGTTTCTGTGCCTGCAGATGTTTGATCGCTGGCTGTGCAGGGAACAAGCGGGGCCCCTAGGACAGACAGGCACATTCTGTTGGTCACTTTTAATCTGTCTTTGTGGTTTATGTCAGTTTACTTTGCTAACATTTGGCCTGCTGGGTCTAATTATGAAGATAAATGTGTATCCATTTCCCTCAGGATTAATATTTGGTAGCCACATTCCTGCTATGTGTAAACATGCGGGCATTTAAAAAGAACGCTTCTGTGTACTTTTAAATGAACGCGTTGAAAATGAATGTGACCTTTTTATTCTGGATCATAATTTTATTAGTTTTGCTATGTCTGCACTCCGGGAGGAAAATACCCTCCAGATTTAGTAACTCCCGCCCCCATTCCTGCAAATGCGAAATTTGTGTTTTTTTCAGTCACCATTTGGTTTTTAAAGTTAAAGCAGACTAATTTTATGCTCCCAAATGTTCTCACCTCGCTTCTAGGTCCCCACCTTGGAAAAAAAAAGGCTGATTGTCTTTGCTGTTGCATGGAAATACTTCGCAGCTTTGTCAGGCCAGACAGCTTCCACTGCAAACCCCCGAGGGCGGCTGTGGGAGGCGCTAGTGGTGGAGTGGTGAATAAGATGCCTACATAACCCCTGGGGGCTCATAAAACACTGTGTAAAATTAAGAGGAGTTAAAACTAGATCAACTAGAAGTTTGATTTTTTTTCACTTTGGTTTCACTATAAATCTTTCAGACTTAGCTGATTAAACTTGGTATAACGCTTATAGATCTGAATATTTAAGAATACGCCCTTTGGTTTTTGAGGGCGTGTTGAGGGGTCATTTAAAAAACTGATTTCCAATTTTGTAGCTATGGATACTGGAGGTATAAGTTTAAATTTGAAGTCAGGCATTTTAGAATTTAAATTGAGAGCAGGAGAAAGGTTTTGAGGAAACAGATTTTTTCCAGGATCGACTTTTTTCCCCAACTTTTCTACTGGTGAGATTTTTTAAAAAAGGTATGTGTTCCAAGGCCCATGGGAGCAAAAATCAATAGGTTTTTAAAATGTCTAAAATAAAATAGAGTACTCAAAATTATCCTGAAGATGTATCTTTGACTTAATTCCAAATTATTTTTTCTCTTTGCATTTATACTAATATCAAGAGATACCACTTTTTTTTTTTTTTTTTTTTGGCGTTGAGGGTGAGCAGTTGTTACTTGCTGCAACTCACATGGCTTTCTGACTAGTTAACATATGAAACCCCCAATTTTTCTACTTAGAGAATATCCAGACTCTCATCTTCAGGACAGTTTTCTTCAAACCATATTTTATTAAAGAAATGTAACCTCCAAAAGTCTGACTTTTCTGCCACTTTCTAATGGAAGTCCTAAGTAGGTCTTCTTATGAAAAAACCTTTTTCGATGTTTATTATCATACAAGTTACGAATATTTCTCAATCATTTATATATCTCAACAAGGTTAGGTATTAGAACCTTTGGTGTTTGTAGTAAAACTGAGATGTGGAAAAGCAAGCATTCCAAAATGGATTAGGAGTTGGATTGGGAAACCTGTCAAACTTTGTCTTGTGTTAGACATACTGCTGTGACTTGAGTCCGCTTAGCAGACTGATATTTTTCTGCAGCACTGTCTGTCTGGGTGTGTTTGAAGAATTAAGACGAAACTGCAAGAGGGGAGGGTATATCTCGAGTGGTAGAGCCCGTGCTTAGCATGCATGAGGTTCTGGGCTCAATCCCTAGTACCTCCTCTAAGAATAAATAAGAAAACCTAATTACCACCCCCCCCAAAAAAAAAGAAAAGAAAAAGAAACTGCAGAGATAAGAAACGAGAAGAAACAACCTACCTTGATCTACACGGTTTATGCAATTGGTTCTCCTTCAGTTCATTTGTGTTGCTAATGTGTTCACTTCACCCGGAGCACCTAGACATGGTGGACCTGTGAAACTGGCCAGGTAGAGAGTGGATGCAGGGCGCTGAGCAGGGATCATGTCAAGGTATGCTTCTCCAAGTATGCTTCTGGAGCTTTCCACAGAAATGTCTCCATCAACCCCATAAATATAGTGTAAGGTTAGGGCTTGAAACAGGACTTAGGGAGGCAGAATGGGTTTCCTCCACCACGTTTCTGTGTGACGTCTTTAGGCAAATCTCTTAACGTTTCCTCTGGTTTTTTCTGTTAATGAGATCCATTTTTTAATAATTAAAAAGTAAGAGTTTGGCTAAGATGACTTCTAAGTTGCCTTCTAATAATGACATCTCCTGTTTCTAAAGTTATAACAGATAGTGTGAACTTTTTGCTGTGTAGAGAATGTGAAGGACAATTTCACAAGATTTAAAGATTACCAGTCTCTGTAATAAATACTGCATCTAAGTAGTAAGGTCAAACAGGTGATTGAAGTGGACATTCTGATAAATCAGGTTAGCAAATGTGCAAAACTATGGAAACATCATTGCTTGAGACAAAACCACTCTTAACATTCATGTTGGAGGGTGACGTATTGTAATGTCATTGACAGTCACTGTAGTTGATGTAATTCTTGCTATGAAATGCCTCTAATCATTCTTGCCAGTTTAAATTCAACTTCTCCTTCAAATAACTTAAAAATTCTAATTAGGTCTGTTTTTAGGTAAGTTATAAGAAGAAAACACTCATTGGTTTGCTTCTTCTAAATAATAATTCAAAGTAAGTTGGTTGACAAAAGAAAATTAAGGTCCTTCCTTTCTTCCTTCCTTCCTCTGTTTTCAGTTAAGAAGAGAAAAGAAAGATGTTTTTCACTTTCCAAATTGCTTAGGTTGAAGGAGTATTTGTATTGCTCTGTTTTCTCAGTAATGACACAAGATTTCACTTTGGGTCTTTGGGTGATGGCAGGTCTCTCCTATCAAACCTTCCATAGTGGCAACTTCTTAGGGATAGTTATGGTGATATAATAAAAATGCATTCAGTTATGGAAAATTTTAAGTGGTGTTCTTTTCCTCAGAAATGTGTGTTGATGGTACATCCTTCTAAAAAAAAAGCTCCATTAATGGAAAGTGAAAAACTTACCTTTCATTCCAGTTGAAGGTGTTTAAGGGGAAGGGAATCTGAATTTAGTAAGTACCTTGTATTTGCCAAGCTCAGTGCTGTCTTCCATTATCTCATCTAATTTGAACCTCACTTCAGCTCTTGGAGATTGGTGGTATTTTTTGATTTTTACCTGTGGTAACTAACACTGAGGCTCAGAGTGTTCTAGGGAGTTAATCAAAGTCTAACTCCAGGTGTGAAGACTGAATAATCTTGAAAAGTGTCTTACTAAGGAGATACTTAAATCCACTGAACTTCAAGAAATTTCAAATCCGGTTGGGATGGGGGTTGAGGTTATAGTTTGTGAATCACTGTTTTGTTTATCCTTATTTCGCCCAAAACACTTTAAAGGACAGTTTTGATTCTTGAGAAATACAGTTGCAGAGTATTACATTTTCAAGGGAAAATGGGATTTATGTTTAAACAGTTTTACGTGGCATTCATTCATTTGATTCAGTAGGAGATCTTTGAAAATATTTGCTCTCAGGGTGAAAGTATGCATCCCAGTTAGTCCATCTGAGTGGTTGTAGCTGTCTTGCCTGCTGGCAGGAGAGACATATAGGAACAAAGCCATCTTTATTTTTATTTTCCTGGTAATGTTAAGTTTTCAGGCTGATTCAGTTGTTTGGGGGGAAAATATCTCCTTAGTTCTGGAGGTTTAAAGTAGAGGATACTTGTCATATTTGTGTTGAATTAAACATTTTGATTTAATTTTAAAGGGATTTCCCCGTCACCTCATTTCTAGCCAGTGATTTTAGCCTTCCTAACTTGACCACAAGCAGAGGATTTTAATCGTTTTATCGAATTAGGCAGAGCTGCATGCAAGCCCTGAAGTATTTGTGAAGGGTGGGTTTTCGTTCTAATTGATGTTTCTTAACTGAAGTTTAATAACCAATTCAATATTTTCTTTTCGACCTCTGCTTATGGAACACAAATAAGGGCAAACGGAATAAAAAAAGTCTTAAATCTCGTAAAACATTTTAAAATATAATTTAGGAAAGAACTACTTTATCACTTCAACTTTGTAATCAGTCTTCCAATTTAGATTTAAATGAAGAAAAATAATCTATGGATTAGCAAAATGTCCTGTTTTAATTTTGGCTACACTAAATCATACTATTTATATTATTGTACTTATCATTAAGAATTCAACCTAGAGAAATTTATCATTGATGTGACAGATGTACATAAAAATGAATTTTTGTTGTGACAAATATTTTTCCGTGGACTTTAATAAGCGAGAGCTAAATGTACTATTAAATGGTGGAAAATATTTGCAGTGTGATAACAAAGTTTTTCCTTCTTTTGAGAATTGAAAAATAGAGATATTTTCCTTTCATTGGGTGATAAGTCCTAAAACATGTATGATAACCAGATGTTTCTGGTTTTAGCAAGTGAACGTTGAGAGTTTGTTAAAACAATTGTTGATACTGCTGTTTGTTTCATACGGATTATACTTTTTAGTCGGCTTTGTCTGTTTTTTCAATACATATGCATGCTACAGTCAATATAATTTTAATTTTGTAGAATATAAAAAATTAGTATTTAAGATTATTTTATAATGAAATAAGCCAGATTGACAAACAGCATGGATTTACTTAGGTCTGAAATCATAATTTTCACAATTTTAAAGTAGCTTTATGTTTTTATGCCTGTTTATTTGTCCTACAAGAAACGGATATGTGCCCATATGTTTGTGTTTGTTGTGAGTATGTTTATTGATTTTATCTTCCATCATTAAATATTAAACAGTTGTTACACAGTTACAGATGTTGGAGTTTTAACAGATTTTTATCTGTATCCCTAACATTTCAAGGCAGGAGTTGTAAATCCAATCTGTGTACAATTTGGGGAGCTTTATTTTTCAGAACTAATAATTCTATTAAGTTAATCACAGTATAAATTCCTCTCTGAAATTAGTTTACCTTAATTCAAAATTATTTATAGTAAAATATTAGTTAATACTGAAACAAAACTAGACATGACATTTGTTAGGTATCAATATAGCACTGTGGTAAATGTTTGGTTTTTGTGTAACATTGGGCCATTATTCCAAAAATTAACCATTATTCCAAAATTATTCATTACATTTCAGTTAGTGTAATTTTCAAACACTACCTGATTGTGAAGTTATAAATACATTATTTTGGCTCCACCAAAGAGTGTATTTTACCATTTTTCCCCAAGGAATTCAAATATGATTGTGCGCATATTTGGGGGGAGAAACAGCTGCAAGTTTTCCTTTTTCATTTATTTGAGAAAATATTGGTATCAGTGAGTGGAGCAAAGATGTAGAAAGCAACATGCTCTCACACTTTTCCTTTTAACCAGCACTTGAAAAACTTACAATTCATGAAAAATGAAGATTCAAATAGTTTTTCTTAAAACTCCTCATAGTGATGCAAATTACTCTAAATGTACTTTTAGGGAGAGGGCATGGAAAAAAAAACAAATTTGAGTTGATCTGTGTTTATGTAAATGTTTCTTTTCTTTCTGAATTATGAAGAACTGAGAAAGTTGGGGAGACCTACGTAAGTATAACTTACAGCATCAGCATGCAGTAAGTTAAGGAGAGGGGATTCTCCTAAGATCGGCAAAGATACCAATAAAACGTTAAGGAAAGCTTGCTTAAAAACAAAATTTATTGATCTTTAATGCTTTATTATTTTTGATCTAGGCCATAATTTCTTTTATTAGCTCTTTCCATACTTACTGTTGTGACATTGCTGAGACCTATGATGAAGGAAACAGCAGGGATCCGAGGGACCCTGGTTACTGTTATTGCATTCTTTTCAGGTTCCTGAAATGTTTTATTTCGTCATTGTCTGATTTAATTTAGACAATGCCTGATTCATTTCCTGAACTGTATTTATGGGCTCTTGCGATTTGTGTGACTAATGTAAACAGTGGAGTTAGTACTGTCAAATAGAGACACGATTGGGAAGCTAGGAGGTTTCCTGGGCTAGAAATGTGGAAATGGGGAGATAGGAGCCTGGCCTGTGGCTCATTGTGTAACATTATAACTCATTACAGAAGAAGTCATAACTAGATAATATCAGTGATGCATAGGAATAGGAGACCACTCATATCCAGTGTGGATTTGCTTCCTTTTAACTTTAAGGATATCAGTTCCCAGGTCAAATGGTCATATTGTTCAGTTCAGTTCAGGAATGAAACCACAGGGATTTCAGTCTCCACTCAGTGGCTTCCCAGATACATGATGAGCAATTTCGCTGTCTAAGTCTGGACCCTTGCCTGTGATGGGGATCGTGAGAGTACCTATGTCATTGTATTGCTGAAACACGGCCTTCGTACCCCACTTACCGAATTGAGACTCAAGGACAGAGTTTTGGATGAAGTAGAAAAGGCAGCTTTATTTCTTTGCCAGGCAAAGGAGATCACAATGAGCTAATACTTCTAAAACTGTGAGACTACTGGGGAGACAAGGCAGGGAGTTTTATAATAAAAGTTTGAGAGTTCAAGGGAGTGGAGCTAGTTTCCATAGAGATCTCAAATTGTTGCAAACTTGTTCTTGCTTTTGCAGATGCAGTGGTCCCCTTCCCTCTGCTGAGTATGAAGTTCATCTCTGGCTTTGAGACTCTCTTAATATTCTTGTACCTAGAACAAAGGACGCATAGGAAGGGGCTCTGTGGAAAAGAGCTCTAGAGAAAAATCTGTGCAGTTTAAAGTTAGATTGATAAATGCTTTTAACCTTTTAAGCAGACTGTGCCTGATACCTCCTGCTGCAGGCTGAGGCCTGCAGCTCAAACAACAGAATACAAGGAAACCGCAAGGGGTTGAGAGGAGGACACTGGGGTCAGAAGCAGGGCACTGAGTGTGAGCCCTGCACACAGCACCAGCACTATAAGTGGGTTAGGTGGTTCAACCAATCCTCCCTTCTTTCCAGCCTAACCCTGGTCAGCAAGAGCATGAGAAAAAATTTTTAAACCATTATACAGTTAAGCAGTTACAAATGCCATTACAGATATCAGATGGTCACTGATGACAGTGGGGTCCTGCTTGGTTACAGCTGGGTTGTTGTGAGACCACAGGCAATAGTCCACACCAAGCTCTTAACATAAGCCCAACACATGGATAGTTAGCACATTTGTCAGCTGGTGTTATTATTACCCCCTTTCTATTGTAATTCTTTATTTTTTATTTTCTTCTTCTTGCTTTCATTACTAGGGTTACTTCCTTCCTCTTCAAAAGTACTTTCAATTTAACACAGACAAAATAGAACAGTTCAGGGAACACCACTATACTCCTCACCTAGCAACAATCTTCAACTTTCTGCTTTCTTGTTTTCTCTGTTTTTCTTCACACATGCCTTTTTAAAAAATTGTTTGACTACTTTAAAGCAAGTCCCAGACAGACATTGTATTAGTTCACTTGTAAATAAGGAAAATGTTCCTCTTTGGCATAGCCCTTGTTTGGCACTGAAGATTGTATTAAGTATATCTCTGAAAAGAACGATCTTGGAAAGAGTTGGTAATGTGTTTCTGTTTTAATGTGTGTCATTGTAATTGTCATCATCTTTTTGCTGCCTTGATATCATTAGAAAGGAAAAAACTGAAGACAGTAGTTGTGAAGACATAAAGGTAGTAGAATTAGCTTTTAAATAAGTTCTGGCATGTTAAATCCTAAAGAAGAGAAATTTGAAATCAGCTGTTTAACCAAGATCATGGTGTAAAGGTATTTCATGATTCAACCGCACTCTAGGGAAAATTAAATTATTGGTGATTCTCTTACTGAGACATCTTTTTTTCTTTATTGAAGTCCATTTACCAGCAGCTGGAAGAGTCTTGTTTAGAGTCAAGAGTGAGTGCTTTCTCCTCTCATGTCATTAATGTGTCTCATCACTCAGAATTTTGCCTAGTTTTGCAACAATCAGGATGTCATCTATAAGCCAGGGTTTCATCCATTTTCAAAATCAATTCTAAAACAGTAGCCAATGCTATTTTAAGACAATTACTAGGGTTTCATTAATCAAGTGTGTAGTTTGCTTTTCCTAGGGTTTCTACGGTTAGTTGGCTTCTGTCATATGATTATTTGCTTTAGACTCTTATTGCAAGGGAGAAATAGGAACTCAAGTTGTCTTGAATAATGGACACCTCTGTGTGTGGTGAGGGGACAGTGGGAATATTGTAAGGCAATGTAAGGGCAAGTATTGCTCTACCTTTATTGTGACTTAGCTATTCTTTGGACATTGGTACTGGCTGACATGTTTTTCACTGTGTATGTGCCTCTTTGGTTCCTCACTGCTTCTGTTTTCTTATAATTTCTGCTTCCCCTAACTTCAGGCTGCCATGCCTCTCATGGTACTGACTCAACGTGTTGTAGCCCCTTTATCTCTGCTTTTTACTGCTTCAGTTCTCAATGTAGCATCTCTTATTCATGCAGTATTTTCAGGCTTATATTTTTGTGAGAGGGAATCTGCTTCAGTTCACAGCTGGGGGCTAGACAAGACCATTGGTCTCTGATTGGTCCATGGATTCACTGTCCAACAGCAAAGGCTGTGGGTGAGGGAGTTTCATGGAAAGTTTGGTGGGTGTGATAGAGATTATTACTAACATGTCTAGTGTATTCATCAAGCTAGTAAATATTACTTTCACTAACTAATATTTATGCCTTGTAAACCATCTTCTCTTCCTTCAGTAGCAGTTGTACATCCTCATGTTATCAATAAGATCTTTCCAATAATATAGTTTCTGTCTTCTCATCCTGACTGGCTTCCTGTGTTGCTAAGGGTTCATGTTTGTAATTTCTCTTCACTTTTTAATATCTTAATATTAAAATTATTTGAGTGTCTTAACAATAAATTAAGTATAAACCTATTTTTCAAAGTACAGCATACATATAGAAAAGTGCACAATTCACAAGTGTGTTCCTTCATGAATTTTCAAAAAAGGAATATATTTTTCTAGCAGCACCCAGATCAAACCATTGACATGATCAGCCTTCCAGAAACTAACGTCATGTCCATTCCTCTTCACTACTCCTACCCATGGGGAGCCCCCATCCTTACTTCTCACATCATGGATTGCTTCTGCCTGTTTTTGAACTTCATCATAGGCTCATGCAGTATTACTTTTTTGTGTCAGGCTTCTTTTCCTCAACATCATATCTGTGAGATTCATCCATGGCTTTGGATGTTGCAGTTCATTCCTTTTCATTTTGTTGTAGTATTCCACTGGATGAGTATCAGTTTCTTCATCCAATCTTTGTCTACTGTTGATAGACAGACATTTGGTTGTTTCCAAACTGAAGCTGCTACGAATAATATGGCAATGGAAATTCTTATACAAACCTTTTGTGCACATACAGGTATACATTTATGTTAGGTATATATCTAGGAATGAACCGTTTCATAGGACTTACTTATAATCAGTTTCAATAATTACTGCTAAACAACCTACCAAAGTAGTTATATCAATTTATGTTCCCACCAGCAGTGTATATGAATTCCAGTTGCTCTGCATCCTTGTCAGCACTTGATATTATCAATCTTTTTAGTTTTAAGCACTCTAATGGGTGTGTAGTAGTGTCTCCTTTTGGTTTTCATTTTCATTTCTCTGATAATACAGTTGAATATTTTTATCTTTTGCCCATTTTTATTGAGTTGTCTTATTGATCTGTAGGAATTTTCAAATATTAAGTTAAGCTATACAAATTGCCATTTTTGAGTTTAAAAAATGATTGAATATCAGAATTTCATCTTGTTCATCCTAGTATATATGAAGACACAAGTCCTTTGTCAGTTATATGTATTGCGAATATTTTCCTCTACTCTAGTTTGCATTTCTATTTTCTTAAAAGTGTTGTTTGATGAAAAGAAGTTTAAAACTTTATCAAAAAAACCCCTTTATCTATCTTTTTCTTTATGGCATTTGTCTGCCCATAAAGTGAGTGGGGATGGAGACTACATCTGGAGGTGCTTTGTGTGGAAGGTGCAGGAGCTGGGGACCCTCTCTTGCTGTTTTGTGGTCAGAGCAATCAAGTGGGTCACAAAAGGTGCAACAGTAGGGAACACAGAATGTGCTTGCAGCAGTTTTGGATTGCCACACTAGGGTGTTATCCCTTTGGAGGAAGGCTGCAGGGGCAATCCTAAAAGACAAAAAATCAAGATATTCTTTCCTCCCTCATATCTCCTAGTGTCTGAGGTGTGCTCTCCGCAGGAACTGAGTTGTTGCTCTTCCTCTAGGAATGCATACATGTATATGCACCAAAGACTTGTACAGAAATTTTCATAGCAGTGATATCCACAAATCTGGGTGTCCTGATCCAGTAGCTCTAACTTCACTTTGTTTTCAGTTATCCCCAACTTGTACCTACACCTTTTATCTGGAAGGATCAGGTGCAAGAGGAACAAGGTACTTTTATAAAACTTAACCAGAGTTAAACTGGAATCCCTGACGCCCTTTTTCAGCTAAGATGTCATCTGCAGGGGGTGTCATCCAGGCTGGCCTAGGGGTGCTGTTAGGGAAAGGAAACTGCATTATGCCCAGCAGTGGTCAAAACAGTATCCTCAGTTTTGAAAATATATCTACATAGTGTCCTCTAACTCTTCCCCCTTTGTCCTGATCATTGAAGTGGCCAAGAAGGGATGACCCCTTCCTTGGAATACCTGCATTGACTGATCAAATAGGCTCACTAAAGTATATGGACCAAGAGGGAATGAGAGTGGACAGTCAGTTTATTGTTGAGTACACAGATGAGTTTCAAGGGCCACAGTGGAGTGACTGGAAACAGCTAACCAGCAACCTGAAAAAGTACCAGTGGTGGTGAGGCAGCACTGATAGCCCTGAGAGGGCTTCAAAGGTCTGAAGTAGCCAGTCTGGCAGGAAGGGGAGGTGGGGATAACACCCCTTGTGACATGACCTCTCCCATGTAGGGGGAAGGGTGTAGCTCAAGTGGTAGAGCTGCATGCTCAGCACCCCGGAGGTCCTGGGTTCAATCCCCGGTACCTCCTCCAAGTGGAACTCAGTGAAGAAACCTAATTACCTCACCCTCAGAAAACAAACAATACGAGACAGATAGGTCAACTTTTGGCAGTTGTTGTAAGTCTGCCCGGCACTGGTAGCCCTCTGCATTAGATACAGAGTCAGGCTCCATGAGCAGCTTGATTCCCGTCGGCCCTTGGCCCTTCCTTTGAGCATCTACTGGAATGATCCAGGCAGTTCAGTCAGCAGACATAGTTTGTTCCCAAGTTCATGTTTCCAAAGAAGGGTCTCTTTAACCTTCCCGTCTATAGTTTTCCAAGTGGCAGACCAAACAGCTATGCCATTGGCAACAGCCTAAAGGTCTGAGCCCTGCCCCCTGACCGCAGCGACTGCATCTGCTTTTACTTCAGCACAGCTGACACTGTGGTTGAGTAGCCACAGCACCCTGGTGGATGCCATTCAGCTTTAGCCTTGCTGAACCATCCGTGAACCAGGGCCAGATATTTAGGGAATTTCTGTGAATTAAGGGCCCCATTGAGTCAGTGGCTTTACTTCAGGTAGCAGAGCAGATAAATTTCCCCACAAAGGGATACTTGCTGCTTGTTCAAATATAAAGCTGAGATGCTCCTGGGGGCCAGACCAGCTACATTCTTGAATATACCATTTCCATTTGACAAGCAAGGTTTTATTTTAGCCTTCCTACCTTGAGTTCTTGAGTGTGAATTGGTTCATCCTAAAATAGGAATTTCAGGCTGGAAAGTTACAAGATTTCTATGGGCCAGTTTCCACAAGGCTCAGCTGTAAGCTAATGGGTGCCTGTATGCCTTGTGATTTTGTTTGGATGCTGGACATTGTGTATGAAAAATCAAAGAGGTAACTTGAGGCTCTGCATGATGTTATTTTCCTTCAGAGAGGACTTACTTTTGCTTTCTTGCAGGCATTAATATGAGGTCATTTACACTAATCCATTCTGAAAATGAGCAGGTGAAACCTAGGTTTCAGGCTTTGTGAGAATGCTGTATTTCGAGTTTGTCCTCATTTTTAAAGTATAGCCTTTCTAAGGTCTTACCAGGAATTCTGGATGTTCATAAAACCCCCTCCTTGGTCTCCCCTTAGCCCCACGGGACTGCCAAAAACTCAGTGCGGATTTCCCGTCTCTTAACTGCTGCTTTCTGCTTGGCCTCTTGGCCTCTTGGCCTCTTGGCTCTGTACTGCTTAGAAACTGGCAAATTCCTTGAGACAAATAACTTCAAAGATTGTCAGATTCACTAGTTTACGTCTTTTCTTTGAGTTATCTTTACTCCTTAGGTCCTGGCTGTTTTGTTGGCTCACTGATGCTTTCAAATGGGTTAGTGTGTGTGTGTGTGTGTGTGTGTCTTGTGTCCAGCTGTTCTAATTGTTCTTAGTGTGTGCATGTTGGAGTGGTTGGGGAGGGTCTGGAACAAGCTAGCTCGCCATTACCACTTAGCAATGAGTTTTAATAGTGAGTCTAAAAATGAGTGAAACTCCTTTCAAGAGAGTGGAAGAGCTACCTTTTTTTCCCTGGAAATGTATCTGTTAATTACTTCTAATTCAGTAATGATAACAAACTAAGAAGTCAAACCACAATCCTTGTTTTATCAATTTAATTCTGAACATCTTTGAATATGGTGTTTTTGAAAAAAATATTTTGTTGTCATAAGAATTTTTACAGATGTTTATTTTTACCTTACTACTGAGTGGTGAGGAATATATTTTAAGGATATTTAGGTGTAAGTCCCATTTTACTCCTTACACAGTGGATTTAGTTTAAACTTTTCTTTTTGATAATCTTCTCATATCTGCTGTCTATCTACCATCTTTCTGTCTACATGTGTATGTATGCCTGTCTGTCTGTATCTCCATCTATGTATCTATCTATCTATCTGAACATTTAATTTAAAGCAGTCATCTTTCTCCAGGCATAAGTTAGTCCTTTTTTCTTGGAAAGTAAAACAAAGTAAAATTAGAGTATTTCATCTAGGACACTAACTTGTTAGTATTTTATGAACATTGTTTTGTGTTACACAATTGTAAGAGTTACCATTTATTGAATGCTAATTTGGGGTTAAAGAGACAAGCACTTTCCACATCTCATTTACATTATCTCATCTCAGCTTCACAACCATCCTGGGATGACAGTATCCTATTTATTTTGCAGATGAGGATACTGTGGCTTTAGTGGTCTAGTCATTCTCCCAGGGCAAACTTTTACTAAGTGACAAACTTGATTAATAGAGCCTAGTTTAGTACCTTAGCATCTGTTGATCTTGGCCCTTATCTAAGAGCTAGAAATACATAACCAGGAGGGGAAAGTTTTCATGTTCAGTCTCCTTCTCTGTCTTGGTACATTTGCAGTTTAGGTGGAAAACTTTTGCAGTTGGACCTGGCCACATTCATAAAGCCCATAAAGTAAGTTATAGTTTCCACCTCATATTTCTGAAAGTGTGTCCACAAAGCAAAGCTTTGGGCCCATATTTATCTGAGGGAAGCATTAGGACCAGTTTATGTAACCCATGTAACCTCCGTGTGCTTGGCCCTGTGCTGAAAGGGCTGAGAGCCGGGATGCGGTGGGGAGTGGGGTGTCAGGGGACAGGTTGGTTGTCTCCAAAGCATCCCTGCCTCTCTCCCGTGCTGCTGACTTCCAGCACAGGCTTCCTTCTTGGTGTCTGCTCAGCACCATGAGGGACCCAGCGCTGAGGATGTAGAAGACACAGCCCTCCCTGCCATTTCAGTTCTTGCCTATGCTTTGTCTCCTGACTCTGACAAGATCTCTTATCTTTTAATGTGAGTCCACATCCTCCATGCTTTGATCTATGCTACCACTTTTTGGCCACTAAGTCTAACTAAGTTTTAGTCTTCCCTGACCCAGAGCAGCAAATACTGTTGTCTGAAATGTCAGACAACTGAGAGTGATACTTGTAACCTGTGCCATCATTGTAAATGTAATCAAAGGACAAGGGCATTTATATGTACTCTGTCTTTCTGTTCTGGGCCAAAGTATCTTCTTGTATTTGTTTTGTTGGCAAGTTTTCATCTGTTGTCTCTGGAAATGTGCCGTTAAATGGTTGAACTGTAGCATCTTGTGATTCTATTGCCTTAGCTGTAACTTCCTCTGTGAATGTTATACAAGTTCATTCTCAGCATGCCAGTTTGATCTGAGACCATCCTCCTTCCCACTTTCCTGCCATGTGCTTGTCTTACAGCGCTGAAGAGGCAGTGGCATGCCATCTGGTTAAGTGGTACAGAATGCCCAGAATATTGAGGCGAAGTCCCCAAGTTCAGGTTCTAGATCTACCTTTACCAAGCTGTGGGTTCTCAAGCTTAACCATTTCCTCATCTGGAAAATGAGCATGATAATTCCTACCTCGTAAAGAAAGTGGGAATATTACATTAATTGAGATAATCTATGTGAATCGCGTTTTGTAAACTAAAATGCTGTAAGAATGTTATGTTAAATTCTTCACAATTACATTTTTAAAATTTAAGTGAGAGCCATTTAAACAGCAGATCAGTTGCAGGAGTATTTTCTGCTCATTTTATGGTCCATTTTGAGGACCAGATAGCTTCTCTGCCTAGTTTGTAGGCATCTTTATGAGTCCAAGGTTTTTAAGTTCTATGGAGAAAATTTAGTGGATGACAAATTCCTTAAGAAATAGTTGGAAGATTACTTTTACTAAGTGCGGAAGACTATTGCTTAAAGGATAGATCAGTGAAGAAATTTTTCTTTGTCACTTAAATACTTTCTGTTGTATAGATCTTTCTGACTATAATAAATATTAAATATATTAAAGTGAGATTAATAGGTTTTTTTAGAAGAAAAATATAGCTAAATTGATATTTGTTCTTTAAAAGTTCAATTTTTTACAGAGTGTTTAAAATATATAGTGAAAGAAATCCATAGCTTACTCATTTTTCTTTCTTTTGATATAAACTGCCATATTAAGACATTTTTTACAGGAGTTTTTAATTTATAAACGTAGTGTTTCTGGGGATCTAATGTACAGCGTGGTGACTGTAGTTAACAATACAGTATTATTGTATAGTTGAAATTAACGAAGAGAATAGATCTTAAATATTTTCAACACACACACAGTGGTTACTGTGTGAAGCGTTGAATTTGTTAGCTAGCCTTATCATGGTAATCATTTTACAACATATAGTATATCAAATCATCATGTTGTACAATTTAAGCTTACACAGTGTTATCTGTAAATAATATTGTAATAAGGCTGGGGAAAAAAGGAAATCAGTGAACGGATATAGATAGTGTGTATTTCCTGATTCCATGAATTATATATAGAAATGATTGGTTGTTCTGGCACCTCTGTAGCCCAAGTGGATACCTGTGAAAATACCTGCAGTCTTATTCCAGTTCTTTGAGACAGTAATTGAGGCACTGTGTTATTTCTTGAACATTTGGTCAGGGATGAAAAGTAGAGCTTGTCTGTTTATATATAATTGAGTGTAGAGGACTGAAGTTTCAGATCTTGAAACTGTCTTAGCTCATGAACCCAAATAGACCTCTACCTTAATTAGTGTCTAATCTTCTATTTTTATGCAGTTGCAATGGAAATGAAAATTATTATTATTAAAAATTAAATAATGATATGTTATATAATTCTATTTAGCTTTCAAAATGCATTCACACATTTTACCCATTGATTTCTTAATATTCTTAATATCTGTATTACTTGTATTTCCTTTACAGTTTCTCTTTAGACACATTATCAAACTTTAATTTCATTTGCAAAAAAGGAGTGATGTTTATTTGTGTAAACTTGAAAATAAGAGAACTATAAAATAAGAAAATAAAATTGTCTGAAATCTCATCCCTCAGAGAAAACTATGTATTTAATTGTTAGAGCATTTCCTTCTGTGTGTAAATATAATTAATAGGCGTTTTGAAGGGGAGCATAATTGAGATCATATTGTATATAAGTACAGTTTTGGATCTTGATTTCACTTATTGAACATTATATTGAGCATTTTGTTTGCCAGAAAATATCTTTGAAAACATTATTTTTATTGACTGTACAGCATTCTTTCTATCACACAAATGTACAATAAACATTTTCTGTTGGATATTTAGGTTGTTTTAGTACTATAGAGTTTTGCTTTGGTGTAGTCAGTAATGCTGCAGTGAACATCAGGATGACATTTGTGAAAAAATTGTCAGGGCAGGTGGAGGCACATGCAAACAAATTAACAAACAAAAAAGCAGGAAGTGAGAGGCATCCTTTTAACTATGATGATAAGGTATTTCCTCCAGCTTCTCTACCTTAATTAGAAACTGTTTTCTCTAATGAATGCCCCACTTGCATTTCAAGGTAATGCTTTTTTAAATTGAAGTACAGTCAGTTTACAATGTTGTGTTAATTTCTGAAGAACAGCGTAGTGATTCAGTTGTACATATATATAAATATTCCTTTTCATATTCTTTTTCATTATAGGCTACTACAGGGTATTGAATGTAGTTCCCTGTGCAATACAGTAGGACCTTGTTGTTTATCTGTTTTTGTGAAGATTTTCCTTGTAGTTCCACTTGTACAAGATCTTCTGTTACAGTTCAGTAGATACGTTGTGAGAATTACTCCACACGTGGATGTATTTTTGATGTATTTGTGGAAGAGGGTGAGCTCTGCATCCTTCTGTTCTGCCCTCTTGGAGCCCCTCCCTCAAGTAGTTTTGTAACTGGTTGAAAACCCAACATAAAATGTCAATTTCTGGAATGGAGGTACGATCTCATCTGTGAATAAAATACAGAAACAAATATGGTCAAATATGGTGGTCTAATTTTTGAAAATAAACTAGGCTTGTGAATGCTTTTTGGTGGGATTTACTCTCCCTAGGGATTATTTGTTATGATTAGTTACAGTGCCTAGGAATGTGATCAGTGAGCTCCATTTGAATGCATAAAGTAGAAGTGCCTAAAATTACCATATTCCACTGATTTTTAAGCATACTTGGATTATAATGTTTTACTTTTTCTGAAATTAGAGTGTGTTTTCAAACAATGTGCACATTTGGTTGATGTGGTAATCCTTTCCCTATAAACTTGGACTAATTTATGTTGCATATTATAATACCATCATAGACACAAAGAAAAGTGGGAGCTTTCAGACTAAGATATGTGACATTTATTTTTTCAGATGCTCTTTGCTGCATGTGTCTTTGCAGGAGCATAGAGGTATATAGATGTCTATAGTGTATCGTATGCTGTGCGCCTTTGACCTCTGGAAAATAGTTAAATGTAAGGACAGGGACTATCATGACCATGTGAGAAAGAGGAAAAGTTCAGTGCTTGGTTTTTGAAGTGCTCACTCCGATCTTTATCTTGGTTGTTATCTCTGCCTGCAGGCCCTTTGAGCCATACTATCTTTAGTCACAAAATTCAAGATGTTGCTTCTCCATACAAGCACATTATCAACTTTTTTGGCAATGGGTTTTCATTTTTTGTTTTCTTTCATTGTGGTGAGAGAATGGCAAAATTCTGACCCATCCTTAAATTTGATTGTGTTAACTTTTTGTGATTAAAAAAGACCAAAACAATTAAACCTCCTGGGTTAGGACACTCATTCTTTCCTACCTTTAATGTTGGTAGCAGCTGCCTTGCCTCCTTGGGCTTTTTGTTACTTTTTCCACAGAGAACATCTCTCCTATTCCTGGGGTCCCTCCAGCCCTCCCCCATCCTGCCTCTCCCTGTGGCTTTTGATAATGAGAATAATTTTGGCCCCAAACAAAACTTCTGAAAGAATACCACTGAACTTATGTCCTTTTATTTTAAAACCTATACATTGCTGTGAATTTAAATAAATGGTCTTTCTATTTCTGTTGTATAGACAAAACATTTTACTTCAAGATTATTTTGGGGTTCCGGAAGGCAGATTTGTTTGAAGACCCTTTGTCACTTTGAATAAAGGAGGAAGGTCCTTTGGCTTCTCACCTGGCAGTGTTGTTGGCTAGCGAAGTGGCCTGCCTCTAGGGAGTCCACTCATCACACGCCCTGCATGCCCAGTTCCCAAATTCCTCAGGACTGCTGCTCATGATCAGAGTAAAACTCACCCAAGCGTTTCTAGATATTTTGTAATCTTTTTTGCACATTTGTCTAAAAGTCACTTAAAGTTTTGGAGCTGTGTATTTCAGTCACGTTACTCTAGTCCCAATACACCAACACTAGTTACTTATACAGTTGCTGTTAAAACCTCACATTTTAGATTTTTATTAAGACTTGTTGTTATTGTTTATACCATTTGGCTTAACAGTACTACAGCATGGGTTCCAAGTTTTCCAGGACAATCTTGATTTAAAATATTCTATCTCTACATTCCCATAAAAGCATTTGGGTTTTCAGGTCATGAGGTCATGGTTTGCTTTGGAAATTATGGCACCTGTACTTCTGGATGGCTTCGAAAACATTTACCAAACACTGGTTAGACTCGTAAGTGGTGTAGTCACCAGTCCATGTGGTACAGCTGAGGTAGAGGGAGACTGTCTCACAACAAGGGTTGTGTTTGTTGTTACTGAGGCTTATGTGTGTGTGTGTGTGTGTGTTGTGATGCTTTAGTAACTAACATCCTCTTTAGGAGTTATCCCAGACAGTACCTTTCTCATGCTAAAAAATGCTTTTTTAAAGCAAAGCATCTAGTTTCAAAGGGAAAATTACAGCATATTAAATTTATCTTCCAAGAACAATTATGTAAAGGATAAAGTGTTATAAAAGGACAGAGATGTTTGACTGAATTAATTCACTAGCAGGGGGGCACTAAGTGATGTGGCTCGGGCCCTAAAATGATAAATCAGGACGAGGCTTAGTCTCATGAAGGCTTGGAAGTATATCCTGACCTCAGGTGTCTCTGAGGAGGCCTGAGTGTGCTCATGGGCCATATCCCCCCTCAGAGCCCAGGCAGTTCACTCCTTCATTTATTCACGAAGCAGGTTTTGAGCATTTGCTGCAAAGCCCTGTCCTGAGGCCTGTGAACGAAGTTTCAGGTCTAGTCTCCGCGGGTCTGAAAGAGCCTGTCTGGGGAGGAGGTGAGGTGGTGTATTTGCAGGGGTTCCCTGAGGGTGGGTGTGTGAGGCTCAGTAAAGGCCGTCCGTGTTCAGGGGATGAGGAAGACCTTTCTGGCTTTGTGCTCAGGGAGGGTTGCAGGAACGTCTGTTGTTCTTAGTCTTTGACAGAGGAACCAAGTTTAACTGGTACGAAGAAGGAAGAGCTAAGTTCATTTTGGCTCAAGCTGGGATATGTAGGTTCACGCTGGGAGTAACACTGGGGCAAGAGCGGAAGGGGAGATGGAGCAGACCACATTCACTGGCTTGTGAGTTGTGGGGAGCCTTGGAGGGACACCAGTGTGGGGAGAGGGGAGGCAGGGGTGAGTGGAAGAGATAATCTGGCACGGTGTTTGAGGAAAATAGAAGAAGGAAAGATGGGAGTCTGAGAAGGAGCCTAGGAATTGGGTTCTATTATTAATAAGGTTTATTTTACTGTGAGGAATTTTTCCTGATACCAAACAAAATTAGATCAGAACAGTATCTCTCAAAGTGAACCATGTGTTATGAGGAATATCTGCTTGTGTGCCCTGGTGTTTATTAGCTATTTAAAATGGCTTCACACCAAAAAAGTGGGGAAAAGCTGAGTTATCCAAAATGAAGCTAGTTTCCTCATGACAGGGTTTCTCAGAATCTTTACCATGCAGATGTCCTTGTTAATTAATTCTCCTTTACTTGATAGTCTGTTCTAGAACCAGAGGAGGCTGCACAGTGAGCTGCAGCACCTCCCGTGGCCCCTGTGCCCCCTCTGGTCCACTTTGGTTGCCAGCACTTTGGGGTCTTTGCTGTGGCAGATGCAGGGCAGGGAATGGTGGAATCTGTCTAGGGGTCCCAGTTGCTGAGCCTCCTCTTCTCTGGCCCCCGGTCCACGTTGCGATGACCTGGGTTCTCAGGAGGAGACAGGGACTCACTGGAATCCAGATTACAGTGACCACAGTGGCCCTGTCCACTCTTGGGTCAGTTGTCTTCATCTTGAAATGTCTCCAGTTGAGGACACTTGGGTGCAGAGCTGCTCGCCACCCCGGATGGGCCACCCAGGCAAAGGGTACTGTTGAAGCACCTACATGATATCCTCGATTTTGCCTCTTGACCTGCAAAGCCTAAAATATTTACTATCTGACCTTTAACAGAAAAGGCTTGCCCATCCGTTATGACAGCCACCAGCCACATGTGGCTTTTGAGCACTTAGAACGTGGCTAGACCAACTTGAAATGTGCTTCTAAGTATTGACACTTATATATGCTTGACTTTGAAGGCTTGGTACGAAAAAAAAGAAGAACATGAAATATCTCAATAATTCTTCTTTTGCTTGATCAGATGTTAAAAGGATATTTTGGATACACTGGGTCAAATAAAATGTATTATTAAAGTTAATTTCACCTGTTTCTTCTCTTATTCCATGCAGCCACTAGTAAATTTAAAATTGCATGTGTGGCTTGCATTTGAGGTGCACGTTATATTTCTGTTGTACAGTGCTGACTGTAGTATAGCACACAAATTTATTGCCCACAGAGCTCTTTCTTTAAGGATCCTCTTGGATAAACCTGGTTGGTTTTTCTTGGGGCACAAGTTTAGGAAACATGACCTAGTATGCCCCAACTATATTCTAGTTTAAGGGTTTGTGTTTTGTTGACAGTTAAGCTATAGTTTAATAGATGTAAACTCTTACCCTTAAATAAAGATATATACTCTCCTTTGTGTGTTTCAATTCAGATACGCTTATTACTTTATGTTTTACTTTAAATCAGGTATTCCTTTCTTCTTCTCATTATGTATGTTTTAAACAATCTATGAGCTAGATATTTCCTGTGATATAAAAATCATGGCCTTATCATGTCTACTGATTCAGCAACTCCACTGCTAGCCTTCTGTCCCAGAGAAACAATTGGATGAGTGTTCAAAGATATGTGTTTATAATTTAAAGTTATAGTGTTGCCTTTAATAAAGAAAAATTGCAAACAACCCTGATGTCCCACTATACAGATTGATTACTTAAATTATGGAATGTTTACATAAACATATTGCCGTAAAAATGATGGCAATTGAATTATGAAAGGGTATTTATAGACAGTATTTTAAAGAGAAATATATAAATTTCTACTCAAAAGTTATGAAGGAAAGGAAACAGGTTCTAACTGTTCACACTGATTTTTTTGGAGACTTTTGGGTTATTTTAATTTTTTTAATGTCTATTAATATGGTCTAATTTTCTGTAGTAGACGTCTGTATCTTATGTCATTGATTAAAATAATTAACCACTTTGTAACTAGTATATGAAATCATCCTTTGAAAAGTTCAAAATTCTAAGTGAACATATATTTGTGATATAGGAGTTCATAAAAATAGATTTTACTGTCACACCGTGAGGGATATTAGATAAAAAGCATTTTCCCCCAGATTCGTCACATACGGCAAATAAATTGTCTTGATAATAAGGTGAGTAGTCATTGGTAGGGAGTAAAGAAGTTGTGCTACCTAAGAAAGTTCTTATTTGAAAACCTTCTGAGGTCTACTCTGTGTCCTTCTCCACCTCACCACAGTTGTGATGGCCAGTGATTTTTCCTCTAAAATAATTTCCCTAAATTTTTAAATGCTTCATGGCTAGTTATTTTTAAGTGACCCAGCACAGGAAGGATGTGGAGGGGTGGAGTACCACGGGAACTCCTGCCAGTTAATGGAAAAATTGTTTAAAAGTGGACTAAGGCCACCAAAAGTAATCTGAAGAGATTGCTATTATAAAGCAAAAGGTTTGGTTTTTTTTTAATTTTTTTTTATTTTTTTATTGTGGCAGGCAAATACAGAGTGTATGCTTGACCTCAATAGGTATGGATATTTTTTGGCATTTTGTTTATTCCCATGATGAAATTCAGTACTGAGACTCCCTTTAAGAAAGTCAAAAAGGTAAGAAAATGACTTTCATCATTGTGGTTAATAGGTGAGCCCCAGCCAGTGAGCAGAGCTCTCTGCAAATGGGATTTACCTTTAACATTCACAATATTAAACAAAGTTTCATAGACTCTATTACATATGGTATTCTGATTTTACATATTTTAAACAATTTATGCATTGCTTCAGCTAAGTTCACGGGAAATGTCACCGGCAATATGTATATCATTAAAAAATTGGTGATAAGTCCTTTAGATTATTAAGACATTTATGGGGTCAGATGTTACCTTCTCTGCCCAATCAGGTAGCTTGTAATTCTCTGTGCACTTACCACCTCATACACACTTCTTACAGCATTGGAATCATCGTGGTTATTATCTGTGCTTCCATCCATCTTCTACGAAACTCTTGAGCTCCTTGACCACCAGAACTGTGTCTTTTTAAAAAAAGTTGAAGTATAGTTGATTTACAATGTTGTATTAGTTTCCAGTGTACAGCATAGTGATTCATATATATACACACACACACACATATTTATACATATATATACATATAGCTATAGCTAAATATACATATATTTGTTTTCAGATTCTTTTTCATTATAGGTTATTACAAGATATTGAATGTAGTTCCCTGCGCTATACAGTAGGACTTTGTTGTTTATCTATTTTGTATATAGTAGTAAGTATCTGTTAATCCCAAACCCCTAATTTATCACTCCCCCACCTTCCCACTTTGGTAACCATAAGTTCGTTTTCTATGTCTGTGAGTCTCTTTCTGTTTTGTAAGTAAGTTCATTTGTATCACTTTTTTTAGACTCCACATATAAGTGATATCATATGATATTTATCTTTGTCTGACTTACTTCACTTAGAAAGATAATCTCTCAGTCTACCCATGTTGCTGTAAATGGCAGTATTTCATTCTTTTTTGTGGCTGAGTAGCAGAACTGTGTCTTACTTGCTTTTGTATCCCTGGTTACCGGTACAGGGCATGTAGTTACTGCCTAGTAGATGTTTATTGAAAGAAGGAAAGTAGGAGGGGAATGTTCTGGATGGTAGAATTATTAATTAGTCCCTGTATTCAAAAGGCAGTAGTCTGAATTGCTTCATGCTGGATGTTTTGGAACACAAGGAAAGTCTCTACTTTGGGAGTTTAAGCTACATATTTTGCAGGGAGAATCCCTTAGGATCTGTTAAAATCCATCCTTTTATCTCTCATTGCTACCTAAATGCAGACCCTCGTTGCAGCTCAGTTGCACTCCTTGGTTACCCCAAGCCTCCTTTCCAGTCTGTCTTCCACGCCACTGTCACACCTATCTCTGTAAATTAGGATGATCAGATTATTCCCCTGCTTAATGTCTGTTCCTGGCTCCCCGCAGCTGCTCCATAATCCTGCCCTCTTTACAGGACAGGGAGCCGCAGTGGTCTGGCCCGGGTCCTCCCGCTCTCCCCGTGTCTAGGTCCCAGTCGTGCCACACAGAGGCAGTCATTATTCTTCCATGGGCATGTGTATGTTGAGTTCTCTCTTGAAATGCTCTCCGGCTTCCTACTTCTGCCAGATATGCTCCTCTTCTGTGGGAGACCAGCTCTCTGACCCCTCCTGGGAGTTTGCCACACCCTTCCAGTGGTCCCTGTCCAGTGCTTCTCAGCTCTCTGATTTACCTTATATATTTGTCTTTTGCTTCTTGGTTTCTGTTTCAATTCCCATGACCCAGCTACAATGCTCAAGAAATGGGAGCTCCCATGTGCTGAGTGCCGACTGTGTGCCAGGCGTTGTGTTGGCTTGGTTCCCACTGGATCAGTAAGTTCTTGGGGGCAGCAAGCTTTGGGGGCTAACCGCTTACCCTGGGCTGAACATCTAGTTGGGCAGGGGCTCCCTAAATCAAACATATTGGTTGAGTGTAGACCTTTCCATCATCTTTTTAAATAAGAAGACAAATAGCCGAAGTCATTTGAATTCAACGCTCATTTTGTTTTGGCTTCAGGTAAAGACAATTTTGGGAAATAAGTTAGTGGTGGGTGATTGTGTAGTGACATCACTCATTGACTCTACTAGTTTATTTTTGAGCAAATCCTTGCACACTAGTGGGAGGCAGACCAAGGAGGGAACACAGGGAGATGGCTTCCACTTAACACTCAGAGCATTGCCCCATAACACTGAGACAAAAGGAGAATAAAGCCAGAATAGTGATGGTGGTAAGTGTAAAATGTAGATTCTTGGTTAAAGGAAAACCACTGTGAAATAGCTCATCACAGTTTCAAATGACATGAAATACTTCATGATATACATTCTGTTCTCCAACTGCCATCTCCATCTCTCCTGTGACTTTTTGCCTCTGATTTGGATCATGGTGTGAAGTTCCCTTCTCCCATCATGGCCAGTCCAGGCAGTGATTCCTTAGAAAGCCACGTTAGGGATCACCTCCACAATACTTCCTGTTATATGTCATCTTTCTCTTTATTTCATTTGTACCACATTATCATCTCCACTTAGATGCAGCTTTGAAATAAATGTACTTCGTGTGTGTGTGTGTGTATGTGCATTTTTTATTAGTCTGCAAAGTACTTGTACCCAAGAACAATATCTTATTTTTCTTTTAGATTACCTGGGGTTCTTAGTACGATTCTTTGAAGGTTGTTATAAAATATTAGCATCTTGCTGAAATAAGTTATGTTGAGTGTTTAAAATCTTAGTTGATGTATATGTAGTCCAGGCCCTGATGGATACTGTTTGCATTTATTTGACAGCAGTTGAGAGAGGAACAGAAGCCTGGCTTCAGATACTGACTTTGCTAAGTATTAGCTGTCTAACCTTTCTGTGCTTCAGTTTTGCATCTCTTAATGAACCCAAGAGTCACATCTAACTCAGGTTGATGCAGGGATAATGGTGTTGAGCGAGGACATGTGTAAAATGCTTAACAATGTCTGGCACATAATAAGACCATGATAAATATTAACCACTAGGGTTTGTGCATACAAACACAGAAAAAGAAAACATAACAAAATATGTGTAGTTTGTAAATACATGATTTACTCTAATGATTATAAAGTTGACTTGTTGCAGGCATGAAAAAAAATTAAGGTGACATTAATTGTGACTCAGAGAATTGGACATCATTATTACTATTTTTTAAAAGAAAAAACTCCCTTATTATACGTTGATACTCAAAATCAGATTAAGTCTGCCAAATAAAGTCTAGCCTAAAGACATTGGATGTTAAGGAATTGAGTAAAAACACACTTATGGAAATGTTTTTCATGATTTTGCTCATTTCTGTGAAGGCATTTTTAGTTTAGACATTCTACTGTAGTAGGGGGTTCCTTAAAGACTCCCCTGTGTGAAATTTTGTGTTGGAGCAGACTTTTATCATTGGAACAACTAATAATGTTGTTGCAGTCTGGAGCTATTACTGTAGAGTGGTGAAAAAAATGTTCTCATAAACTGCCCCATCGTGTTAGCAAATGAGAACTGGAGGATGGCAGTGGACCCCGAGCAGAGCAGTTACCCTGCTCCCCGCACATGCTGAAATAAACAGCTCCATTTTTGAAGCATGGGCTTTATTATATTCTTGCATTCTGAAATGTGTTTCCTTACTGCCAACACAATACAGTGCAGTTATGCAGTAGTTCATCACACCATCAGTTATAAAACTCAATATAATAATATTGTGTAAAATGCAATTACAATAAGAGTTGAGATGAGAGGGAGGGATGAGTCCTCAGGGAAGTATTCCCTGACTTCTGGAATACTGTTCTTTGTCCATATTGTTTATTGGATTCTGGGGCACCTGTGCTTGTGTACTCTCTCTTTCTCTCCCAGCCTAACCTTAGAGGCTGCCAAGGTGGGGAGGGCAGATGGCTTTGTCTGTAAACGTTGCACACATGTTTGCACTGGAGGATGAATGGGAGCTGTGTTCCCTGGAGAATGGAGGGCCGTTTTCTGAGCACATGGGTGCCTTCCGTTTGCTAAACCCAGTGCTCCCATCTCCCAAAAGAAAGACTCTTACCAGTTTGACTGCCGGAGAGTTTTTTCTTTTTTCTGTCCAGCCTTGGCCCCATTTTCTAAATTGCACGAAGGTGCACTATATTGTCTAATAGTAGCTTGATTTCCAGGGTTGGTAGGAAGTAGGGGAGCTGCTTCACCCCACAGTTTCATGGCCAGCTCAGCATATTCTTTGAGTCCTGAGAGTCCTCCAGACCCCTGCTGCAGTCTTATTGCCTCTGGGAGGGGAGGAGAGGGAGATCCAGCCAGAAGCAGTTAGGAGCCCCATTGCTGGGCCAAGGAGTTGTGAGGTTGGGGCTCCAGTCTGCTGGGGCATCTCCCTTCCCTAGCTCTTCATGGCAGTGGCTCTGTTTTAATGAGCAGGGGTGTTGGTCCAGGTGAAAGCCTGTTGGGGACTGGGGTCGGGGGCTTGTCTGTTCCCCAGGCCAGCCCTGTGCAGGTAGTGCAGCCAGGACAGTCACAGGTCCTGCACCTGTCGCCCCAGCCTGAGCTCTGAGCGCCCAGGCACTCTGGGACTCTGGGCCCCTCTTTGTTATTGGCCCTTCCCACTTCCCAGCTAGGTTTCCCCTTCCTGTGGGATGGCTGGCTGGTTGACTGGCATGCTCCTTCTCCTGGTGGTTTCTAACCTCTATTCTGTGGGCATTCCTTGGTATGACTCTGGGAAAAAGCAGAGTTCAAATTTTCTTCATACATTAGAAGCGCTGACTTCTTAGTCCATGAAGGTTCAGGCGGGGTGAGCTGCATGAGCTCAGTTTAGTGACAGAGCTTTTGCAGTTTGGAGGAGTTTGTAAAGCAGATTAGAGCAGGAAAGTTCATCACCTCTGGGAATGTCAAAATCTCATTTTCACTTTACTGTTGATTTTTGAGACCCCTTGTTTCTTTCAATACCTGCTAATTTTCTATTCACTGATAGGACATATGAACTTCTGGGACCTTAGAGCAAGGCTTCTTAAACCTTGCAAAGGTCTACAAATCACCCTAGGGCCTTTTAAAATGCAGACTGTGATTCAGCACATCAAGACATAGATTGCATTTCTAACAAGGTCAGGAAGACCTCATCAGTGTTCTCACACTCAATAGGACCTTTTTCACCTTTTTTCAGTTATACCTCAGTGTCTCACTTTATATACCCCTTTATAGTTTGCTTTATTTTATTTTATTAATAGAGCTATTTCTGATGTGCCTGCTTGCTTTGCCATCACTGAGATGTATATTGATACACATTTGAAGAACCTTCTCAACTATTGAATGTGTTCCCAAGATACTCTTGATGAAAGTATCTTTTAAAAATAGTTGCTTTTATTTTTAAAATGTTTTCCTTCTTAAGTTATGTAAACATGTTCAAATTTGACAGAAATATTTTGAGTGCCTGCAGTTTACACCAGGGCAGTTGTCTTTTAACCCAACTAGCAACTTTGATGTGCATTCTGGAGGCAGAAGACCTTTAGATAAGTAGATGCTGCCATGGGCAAATTTAACAGGTTGGTAGAGCCTATAGACAAGGGGGTGAGTCTTTGGATGGGATGTCCAGGGCAGATGGTCATAATGCAGACTGACAGTCTTCCATATGAGTACTTGCCACATCGCTTCCCACCCTCCCCATCACACCCCCGTCATGGACCAGAGAAGCCCCACTGCCTTTAACAGAGAGAGTAGAACACCCGCCCTCCCCAATACATACAAACAGAGAGAGAGAGAGAAACAGAAACACAGACTGAGAAAGAGACAGAGAGAGAGACTGATTGAGATTAAGAGAACAGGTCCCTCAGTAAAGCCAGTACCATCCTTGGAAGGACCCTGCTTCTTAGATCTGAATGTTCCCTTTGGTGTTGAGGCTGCAGGAAGGAACAGTCTCCCCAGTTCTGCCTGGGAGCATCAGTGCCTTCATGCCTGTGAGAGACGTGTTGCAGGGAATTGAGTTTCTTGAGGGTTTCTGCAAGTTCATTCAGTGCAGTCTGGTATCTTTCACTTTTTTCTTCTGGTTAATAAAGTAAAGACTTGTGTTCTACTATGCAGACGAGAATAAGAGGGAGGTACTGCCAGGGACTTATTTTGAAAGAGAGAGGAAACTCTTCAGCAAATAGGAAGGAATTGGTTCTAGGTTGAGCTTCAGGGTAAGTTGTAAGTTACATCCTAATTCAGCCTTCTTTATGGCTTTAATGGAGTTTTTAAATATAGATTAAGCTTCACGAGGAAAGATTCCTGTTACTATTTTCAGCCTTTTTTGAGAGTTTGTTCTGAATTACCTTCATCTCTTCCTCATTTCAAAAAAAATTTGATATCGCCTGGCTTAGTCTGTTCAGGCTTCTTTATGAAAAATACCATAGACTGGATGGCTCATGAAAAACAGAAATTTACTTCTCACAGTTCTGGAGGCTGAAAGTCCAGGATCAAGGAATGCACCAGCAGATTTAGTGTCTGGTGAGACCCATTTCCTGGTTTGAAGGTGGCTATCTTCTTACTATGTCCTCAAATGGCAGAAGGGGTGAGGGAGCAATTTGGGGTCTCTTTTATAAGACACTAATCCCATTCATGAGGCTCCACCTTCATGACCTGATCACTTCCCAAAGACCTGATCCCCAAGTACCATAACATTGGGGATTAGGTTTCATAGCATAAACATTCAGTCTGTTGAGCAGCCCACAAAGATACACCCACAAAAATTAAAAATAAAACAAAATATATAAGGAGACGGGATGGAAAGAAAAGAAGCTATAGGAATAGGGTCAGCACACAAAACATTTCCGAAAGATGCCGCTCACTCATTAGATGTGAGCTACAGATTTGGCTGAATGTCCAGGCTCCTCGAGTCAGTGATGGGTCCATCATGGCCCTAAGATTAAGGTGAAACAGTTTCCCCTGTGCTTAGACTTGAAAGAAACACCTCATAAAGGCAACGCCGTATGTGTAGTGAACTCTACTTTCAGCAGCAACATTCCTCAAATAAATGGTAAAATGTTTTGTGGGGCTGTTTTTCAGAAGATCCTTTGATATAAGCTGATGGCATATGTATGCATAATTTAGTGAAGACCTTTTTACAAGGGTCCCCAATGATGAAATCCGAGTATATGGCTCTCTGACTGCCTCTAGGGATAAAATTATCATGGTCTGGAGGAATGGAGAGACCGATATCCATTATGCAGTCTTCCATGAGTGTTATTTTGCTAAACCGAGCTATGTTTTGAAATATGTTAAGTTAAATTGCTTAAAAGGGGAAGAAAATGTGTGACTAAAGCTTTCTTTAGCAGAAGGTCATCAACATTAATTTCAGGGAAAGTCTCTGCAAAATAGATTAAATCCAGCGCCTACTACCGATCACCCAGTTTCCTAATTTGTATAGTGAGGGTTTAACTATATCATCAAGGTTCCTTTTGTCTTAGAAGTCTTCCGTATTAGCCAAGGTCTTGGCAAGTAAGTGCTGACCTTCTCAAACTGGGTAGTCGAGAGGCTGTCAGTAAAGAGACTATGGACAGTGGCAAGGGCAGGGTTTGAGGAACCAGCAGGCCACAGTGTGGTGCCCAGGGCTAGCCACAGCACAGAGCTTTAGCACTTCTAGGCCTGAAGGTGTGTGGGGAGGAAGAGGTTATAGAAATTGCAGAGATTAGCTTTAAGGGACTATTTGACAAAAGCTTTAGAGGGATGCAACCAATCCTGGTAGGGAGTTGAGCTGGAGGGCTCTCCCCGCCCCATCTCCTGGTGGTGGCCGCCGTGGGCCAAACCCAGTAGAAGGCTAGAAGGTTTCCATACATCTCCGCCTTCAGGAGCACCGATCAGGGTGAAGAAGAGTTGAGGGGAGGTGGGTGGCAAATGGAAGACATGCAGTACTTTCCCTAACTTCGTGTTCTTAAGCAAATGCTTTGATTTTTCCTTAAAGTAAAGAAATTCTGTCTTCATGTGGTCTTCACTAGGGACCTTATCTTTGGTTTACTGCTGTAGCTCCAGGGCTTAACACAGGACCTGGTCTCTGGTAAAGTTCACTGAACAAAGGGCCTCTGGGCAGGGAAGTACACCTTAAGTAAGTGGCAGTGGTCCAACTGCAGTGCCAAAGAAATAAAACAGACATGCTGAGCCGATGGCTTTGTTGGGTTTCTGCAAGCCTCTGTTGGCCTAGCCCTAATGAATCTTGTGAGGTTGGTTTTCAGGCTACAGGACAAAAATACAGCCTTCATAAAATTTCATTTGCTGCTTTCATCTTTATAGCGTTGGAGAAAAGTCATTTTCTGATCCTTAAATCTCACAGATGAATGACAGGATGGCACTATAGCCTTGCTCTCTTGTGAAGAACTACCCTCTTAGCTTGTATTCACTGACATGATAGCTTGAAACAAAATCGGCTGTGCCACAAAAATGTGATTTCAAGTCAAGTATGGGAATATGCTCTCCTGAGGGGATTGCAGTGGATTCCCTCCCTTCTCAAATAATAGTACATTTTTCAAAAAGTTCAGTTGGAGTAGTTTATATACAGTAAAATTCATCCATTTTAAGTACACATTTCTATGAGTTTGGGCACATGTATACAATTGTGCAATCACTACCATAATCAAAATATAGAATATTTTTTTCACCCTAGAATGTTTATTTGGGCCCCCTCCTAAATCCTGGTCCTGGGCAATTCCTAATCTGATTTTTGTCACTATATCTTTGCCTGTTGTAGAATTTTATATTCACGGAGTCATATATGGAGTATAGCATTTAAAGTTTAGAAATCAGCCTTTCAGTTTCTCCCAAAAAGTCTCCTGGGGTTTTATTGTATATTTGTGTTAACATGTTTATACAAGTTAATACTTGTCCAAGTACATACACATGGTAAAAATGATCTGAGTAGTGTAAAAAGGTTTAAAATGAAAAGACAAGACTACCACCCACTCTTTCTCATTTCTGATTCCACTTAGAGCCAACAGCATTTAATTGTCTCTGCCTTTAGTTCTTCTGGAGGTTTTAATTAATATACAAACTGCTGTTTCTTGACAGTATTGTTGGGGAGGAAGATATTTTCCTCTACCCTTTTAGGTTCTTCTGGCTGGCCTAAGAATTAAATTGCCATGAGACAGATTAACAGGAGAAAAATCAAACAAAAGTTTAATAACATGTATTTGTGGGTGAGACCTGGGACTAACTTGCCAAAATGGCCGAGATCCTTACCTTAAATACAAAGCTAAAGACAAAAGAGGATGTTGGGGGTAGTGGTTTGGGGCTTCAAAGGGGAAGAAGGCAGTTCACATGGAGATAGAAAAGCAAATGTTTGGCAAATAAATGTTTGCTGGACCATGCAGAGACAATGGGTCACTAGGTGGGCTCTGGTCTCTAGGCCCTTCTGAGATTCCCCCGCCGTGCTCAGCCTGTATTCTTTGTAGATGCCTCTGGTAAGCTCTGTTCTGGGGACAGGTCCTCTATCTAAATGCTTTTAGGTATTTAGGGGGAAGGTCAGAGCTTTTTCCTGAGTCTTTTGGGCTTTGATTGTTTCCACCTCAAGATAATCTGCATGCCAGAGATATTTTGGGGTGCACGTTTTGCTCCCCTGCAGTACCTATAGACATTGTGCAGTGAGAAGTGATGATTTTGCTCATTGCATTACCTCCTCTGCTTTTCCACCTCCTTCCCCTTCTCCTGATAATTAGTCAAATCGCTATTTTTATTGCCTGTGCTGCTTACCTTTGAGCCTTAAGTGCTTATTCTTGATTTTATACATTAAATTAAACTAGCACTTTGAAGAGGAAAATACTTAAAATTCTTAGACTCAGTAGACTGTCCTTTATGTATAATAACTACATAAATCATAAATTTCAGGGATGAGGATCAGGCATGACCAGTTGAGTTACTTTGCCATAGCGTGTGTGTACGTGTGCATGTGCACGTGCACATGTGTGAATTGATAGGATTCACTTTTGTTTGAGTCATGTATCATATTACAGAAAGCTAAATTAAAACTCTGATGTTAAAAATGTAATCTGTGTTAACATAACAAAGAAAATTCAGAAGGAAATTGCAGAAGACTTAGAAAAAGCTGTGTTTGTTTCCCTTCTTTGGTGCACACGGGTTCAGTATAACAGACTAAGAAGGAAGTTTCCTTTTTCTAGCAAGAGCAGGAAAGTTAAAATGAGGCACATGATAAAAATTAGCTAACGAAGATTTTTACAGCCAAAGTCTCCTTATATTGACAACTAATCCAGTTAAAACATTCTTAGCCAATGTTACAAACAAACCTTTCAGAGTAATATTTATGGACACAAGCATACTTTCTTTGTAATCCTGTAAACAGTCATCTTTGAGATGTTAAGGGCGATTCTGACTGTTTTCCTGTATTATGAGGAGCCGCAGGCACAGATAGGATAGTTTGGTAATTTATCTTCTCAAAGTCTTCTTTGGAAGCCATCAGATTTGACTTCATCTGGCGTCCAGTTTGCGGCTCAGACTCCTCTGTGGACTCTGCAAGCTAGAATGTCTTCACCCAGCGGAGGGTCTTTCAGAGCTCAAGGATGCTATTGAATCTCAAATGCTTGGTGACTTCACTTAAGGCGAGAAAGAAGAGACTTCTTAACACAACAAGACACCCCTCTTGCAGCAACCACAGTCTCAAGAAATTTGTTTAGTTAAATGTAACAACAGCAACAAAGTATGATCTCATCAAGGCCTGGACAGCCATTTTTCTTTCTTGGTGTGTTTACCCAGGAGAGATGGCTAAAGCGGGAATTCTGAAATACAGAAACAGCAATGGCTTCACATACCATGAAACTCGTTTGTTTTGTCACAAAGTGCAAACATTTCTGTAGTTCATGTAAAAGTGAAACCCAAAGCATAGAAGAAAATTGGCAAGAATTTCCCTTTAAAGTTGTAAAAGCTCTGATCTCTCCACTGACAATGGCTGCATCTTTAATAATAGGAAGATGACAGTGGGAACATAGCACAAGAACGGGTGCGAGAGGAGAGTTCTGAATCACCGGAACAAGAAGACCTTATGTTGGTTGAGCTGTTTCTTCCAGAAGCTGAAAGGTCCAGGGGAAGGTGCTCATGTGTTGACAAATAAGGCCTGAGGTAACCTTCCCACAGTGGTTACTGTACTCTTATTTTATAACTTCTAATGATACCTGTAAATTTCTATGCCTTGTTTCATCAACTTTCAGTAGTAGTTCCTGATTCTCCACTTTCTGCTCTTCTGTCTCCTCTCTCCCCCCATCTTTCCTGTGAAATCATTGTGATTGAAGCTATACATTCTGAAATTTAAATAGTCATCTGCTTTATGCATAGGTTGATTTTTGAAAGGCAAAAGCTGAAAGTAGGTTTTATTGAAATGTACAGAGCAATACTGTGATTAAATTTCTTTCTCTTTGGAACCAGGGCCATAACTTCTTTGTCGTCAGGAAATAAGTTTACATAAATTCTCTTTCCAATGTACTCACCACATTTGGCCACATTTTAGTGGGTTCCACATTTGCACTATGCCTTTCTTTTGTGTTTTTCCCTCTCCGGGGTTCTTTATCACCTCTCATTTTTTTCCATTGAGAGATGCATGGAATACCTTCTGCTATGCCCCTTATACACCCACTCTCCACTCTTTTTTTTACCTTTTATGCTTTGCCTGTATGGATTGAATCAATAGACCACCATGCCTGGTGACTTCTAGTTGGGTTTAGCCAGTAAGGAGCCCAACAGGAGATGAGCATGTGGACAACAAACATTGCCTGTTATTTCAGTAAACAAAGAATGTTGCCTGCCATTCCAGTAAACAATGATAGCTGACTGCCATCGAGCCATCAGCCACTGCAGCTGCTCCCAGTAATACACCCCGAAGGGAATTCAGGATAGAGAAAAACAGGATACTGGCCCCAGATAGTGAAGATGCATATCAAAGGAATAATTTCAGTGAGCTGAGACTCTTACAGCTTCTCATATACAGAAAAGCACTAAAATCATTAAGTTGAGAAATCTGTTTTTTTTTGTGATTAGCAGTAATCTTTTGATGTTCGATCACATGGGTTTTTGTTTGTTTGTTTGTTTGTTTGTTTTTTAAGCAAAAACTGGAAATGGGTGAGAGTCTGTCTCACTGTTGCTAGCCCCCCAGTTACTGCATTCTTTTCCTCAGTTTTGTAAATGTACCCTAAGTTATCCTGGTCTGAGGATACCACTGTTTTCCTGTTGGGATCTTAACTGATACAGTGAACTCATCCGAGTGAAAACTCCAGCGTCAAGAGCATATTTGACTTTACCTGGGGCTGTTTCGTCAAAGCCAGGCAGACAGCTCTGATGGTATGGGCCTTGTGTTTGATTACAACAAGTTTCTCTGGGTACGCTGTCTTGTTGGTGTTCTGTGCCTGCCTGCATGCTAGTGACTCAAAAAAGAAAGGCTTTTGTTCATTTTGGGTTTCTTCACCATGGTACACAAAACACAGATAACTGCATCCAGTGATGTTGCCCAGCTGAATCATTCAAACAAGGCTGCAGCTCTGATGTTCTGTCATCTGGGCAAATGCCAAGAAGAACACAGATGGAACCTGGACAACTTGCTTACCTGGACATCAGCTGCTTGCTGCTGCACCTCTCAAAAATGAGAGCCCATGAGTGGGAGGGGGGTGACTTGTTGCATGGCCGAGTTACACACCCGTGAGTGCTGTCCCAGTTACTTTATTTTTTTTCTCATTTACTGTTTAAATAAATTGGGCGTGTCTACCAGGATCAAGGATGCATGCAGCCTTAGTTAAGAAGCACTGTTCTGAGGAGATTGAGATGATATTTGTGATCCAACAGGCTGTTTTTCTTTCTCTGTCGCTATTGTGTCTTCAGTCCTGGGAAATATGATTGTTATCCCAGTCAGTAGCCTTCCAGCAGCAGTCTTTTTTATTAGATTTACAAATGAAGCTAGTCTTTGTTACGTGAGTCTTCTCTAGGATAATTTTCATCAAGATAAGATACTCTGAGCTAATGATAGGTGTGAGTGGGGGAGTTTACCTGCCTTGGTTGGGCTTCTTTGCTGTCTAAATTTGGATTCACCACAGGAGCCCACAGATTTCAGGTGCACTGCTCGGTATTCTTGCAAAATGTGTGTGTCCCTGCAATCTTGGTGTGTTTTATTGTTTTTACACATGAGCATCTCAGTTTTCACTGCCTTTTTAGGGTCCTCTGACTTCGTCTGTGTGGGCTGCTGTAACAAAATACCACAGACTGGGTGGCTTGTAAACAACAGAAATTTATTTCTCACAGTTCCGGAGGCTGGAAAGTCTAAGATCAAGGCCCTGGCAGATTGGGTGTCTGGTGAGAGCCTGCTTCCTGGTTGGTTCATAGAAGGCCCTCTCACTGTCCTCACATGATGGAAAGAGTGAGGACTCTCTCTGGGATCTCTTTTATCAGAGTGCTGATCTGGTTGATGAGGACTCCACCATCATGACCTAATCACCTCCTGACCCCCACCTCCTAATTCCTTCTCATTGGATGTTAAGACTTAACATATGAATTTTGGGGGAACACAAGCATCTAGTCTGTTTGCACCCTTAGACCTCATTCCTCTGGGACATGAAGATGCTCCTTGGCACTCTGAGAGTCAAGGAGTCTCTCCTTCCTGAGCACATGTGCTACTCATGGGCAGTTAAAGGGTATGATGCGGATGTTTGATGCCCGAAGGGCTTTCACAGACTTACACATGTATTCTCCTTTTTTGAAAACCTGGAGCAACTACCTCAGGATGCCTAATTTTACCCCATTTTATTTACTTGTTTCCTTGCCTCTCTTTTGCTGTAGGATTGTGACTTCCTGGCGGGCTGAGAAAAAGTGTTTCTCATTTTGATAGACAAACAGTGCCCAGCATAGTTCTGGCCCTGTGGTAGACACTTAGAAATCTGTGTTAGGTGGAAGGGAAATCTGGGCTTCCTTCATCGGCTGGTTTGAGCAATGTCTTGTCTTCTGTGTCCTCTTGAACTGTGACAGAACTGGTGGCCCCTAAGGAATGGGAGAAAACTGTCTGTACATTTTGGTTGGAAATGGGTTCGTCTAATCAGTTTATCTATAAAAGGACATCTGTATGTGGAACTGGATAATTCGGTTGCTGGTGTAGTTTTTAGCAAATGACTCTGCATTGGTAGTCCAGTTGGCAAGCTACTGTACACATTCAGTGGGAAGTCTGTTTTTGAAAGGATAATCAACCAACTTTTCCATTCTAGTTTTGCTTTGTTGGAGGAAGTAAAGGTGGCATATTTAGTATTTAACATCTATTCCTCTTTATAGAGGGAGCAGTTATCTAATTTGTCAACTTCGTTTGCAGGGCTTTATTTTTTCCCTGCAATACATCTAATTATGTATTTGCTTTTCTTTACTTTGTTTGTATTCTGGATACTGGATTTAGTACTATGTTTTGATCAAAGTATTTACTAAAATAAGTAGTAGAGAATAGAAATGCCATTCATTTGCTACCTGTTTCATATGATCAGTCATGGAAAAAAATACTATAACTGAGGGCTAGTTAAGGAGCATCTGGACAGTAACTTGTGGTGATCTGTCCATTCTTAATATTTTCTGTGGCTCAGAAGATGCAATTTTGTCCTTGTAAACAAATGATTATATAATATTAAAATGAAGGGACTGTAATTACTACTGGGTAAATTTGCATCTTCGGAAGAAGTGAAAAATAAAAAAAAAAAACCTTACTGTACCTTTACTTAGTAATAGTCTAGATTTTAAAACGTATTAGTTCTTGTGGAATATCAAGATCATGTAAAGAAGAGCATACATTGTGTAGACGTGGGGATTTTTTAATTAAGCCATCTTTCCCCAGGATTTTGCAAGATTTTGTTTCACGAGGCAGAGTGAACTGGAATATTTGACAATTAAATTACCATTTTCCCCTACAATACATTGTCGGCATTGTGTTACATTTATGATGACAGGTTTAACAAGTAGGGTAGCAGATCTGGCTTTGGCCATTGGGCTGCTTATGGGAAAAAGTGGCTTTTTGGATGTCTTCAAACAAGATGGAAGCTGTCAATGAGAGTTCCTCGAACTCTGTCCAGTGGGCATGAATTGGTCTAAGTAATTGATTACCTGCCAGAGGAAAGTAGCTATCTCAATTTTTTTATATCACAAAGAGTCAGGTTTTTTTTTTTTTAAATAAAGGAAAAGTAAATTGGCTTAGATTTTAAGGTTTATTCATAAAAACATAATTGTTTCAGCTTTATTGAGGTATAATTGATAAAGAAAATCATATAAAACCAACTTTTTTGATTTCAGGCATCAAAATAGAAATAGAAATCTGTGTAACACAAGGTCAGTGCTGAGGCTGAACTATAGACCTGAGAAACAGAATATCTATTTTTCTCAATTATTTTAAGAAAAAGAAGTCTACACTTTCCTCCCCAAACGGTGGGGAGCTGAGCCTTCTACATAGTTACCATTGTCCTAGGTCTTAAGAGCGTCCTGGAGGAAATAGTTAGGGGCTTTTCCTGGAGAGGTGTTCCTGGGTAACTTTAGATCAGTGGTGCTCACAGGGTGCTCTGCCCAACAGTTGTTCAATTCCTCACCCTCCTGTGTAAAAATTCCTGCGTGAAGAGGGGAGGGTATAATCAGTGGTAGAGTGGATGCCTAGTATGCATGAGGTCCTGGGTTCAATCCCCAGTACCTCCGTTTAAAAACTAAGTAAATAAACCTAATTACCTCCCTTCCAAAAAAAAAAAGAAAAAAAAAAAAAAAAAAGAAATTCCTGCCTGAAAGCAGCGTCCCTGCCGCAGAGCTGTTTGTGAAATGAGAGCTGGGAGCTGACTTGTGCTCTTGTGTTTGTGTTAACGTTGGCAGACAGGCAGGCTGGTCAGAGCCCAAGAGCATTTAAGGTTTTCTGGGATGATCTGAGGCCTCTAACCAGAAAAAAGCTCTTGTTTGCTGCTGACCTCTAAACACAATGAGCAGTTTCCTGTCATTTAACAGCGGAGAAAAAATAATGCTCAGCTACTGAGTTTGGAAGTACTTAGCTTCTTGGTCTCCTCCTTGGTTTGAAACCAGATAGGGTTTGGCACTTGACATCTTACACGCCCTTTTGTTTCCCGACAGTGATTGACCTACTACTGATCACAGCGTGGTATCCGTTTCCCACTGAGTTTGTGGACTCTGTGAATGAGAAGTGGGGTGAACAGTTAAGAGGCTGTGTTGGGTGTGGCGTGAGGCCATGAGGTTGCGCTTCCAGTCCAATAGCAACATTCCACCACCAACTGGCTTGTGAGTGAGAATCATCGGACATCTCACTACCTGGTTAAGCCATCTGAAGCAGATTCATTTCTTACATCTTAATAATGTGTTGTTCTTTAAACCAGGTGACTTTCTTGGCTAAGCCTGGCTTTTTCTGCAAGGTGGTATACACAGCTATTTTATTTGGGTCATTTCATCAGTTGAAATGGCTCTGGAGAATTTACCATCTTAACAGATAGAGACAGGAGTCCCAAAGCTTGGGTAACATAATCAGTGGCAGGGCAGAAAATGTGGAAAAGATAGAAATGCCCGAATGGAAATCATATTCTGTGTAGATGATCATTTTCTCCTCAATGTGGCATTAGCAGTATCATTCTTTACTTGGGACAGAAACGCAGGGCATGCTGATAAATTTTTAGTATTTGTTTTCAGTTGCACTCATCACCACATTGAATTTTAAAACAATCTTGTTTTCCCCAGTTTCCCACTCCCTGTCTCTCCAGCCCTAGGCAACCATTAATTTATTTTCTGTCCCTATGGATTTGCCTTTTCTGGATGTTTTATATAAATGGAATCATGTAATATACAGTCCTTTGTGACTGACTTATTTCACTTAGCATAATGTTTTCAAGGCTCATCCATGTATGCATTTAGCAGATTTTTAGGACTTCATTCCTTTTTTATGAGTGTAATGTTCCATGTATGGTTATACCACATTGCTTCTCCATTCATCAATTGGTAGATATTTGAGTTGTTTGCACTTTTTGGCTGTTTTGAATAATGCTGCTGTGAACATTCATGTACGAGTTTTTGTGTAGACATCTGTTTTCATTTCTCTTGGGTATGTACCTAGGTGTGGAGAGATATTATATTTTGCAGTGCTTTTTTCTTCCTGTCTAGAAAGGGGAAAGGGCACTTTCCTCAGTGAAATAGGTTCAATGCTGGAGAGAAGACTGCTTAGGAGGCAGGAATTGTCGGTCAGAGTTCTAGGTCTGCCCCTGATTGACCATTTGTTAGGAAATTCACTGTTCCCTCAGCTGTAGAACAAGGTAGTTTTTATCAGACAATCTTTAAGTTCCCTTCCAAGTTAAAAAAAAATTTCCTGAATGATAATAAAAGGCTTTCAAGATACGAAAGAAACTATTTCCAGGGAGGTCTAAATAATAAACCACACCTCATTGAAGTCCTTACATGCTATTTTTTTTTGTTTCCTAGTTTGAAAAAAACTTGGCCTTTAATATTTTATTAGTAAAATGTTTGTATGTTTTTCAATAAAAACAAGTAAATGCTCCTTAGAAAACCTGGATGACTATAAAACCAAAATTACTTAAATTTGTATTGCACAACGACATTTATGTTAACATTTTTGGGTATTTCCTGTCAGTTTTTTGCACTTTAGGTTGTTTTGTTGTTTACTGAGCTGAAATCATACCCCGTTTACAGTTTTCTGTTGCGACCCTGTTTTGATTGCCCTTCAGGCTCTTGATTTCTCTGTGAGGCTTCTTATTCTGATTGAAGGACCTTTGAAAGTGGAAGTCTCTTTATTTCAATGGCTTTGTCAAAGCCACAACAGTTTTAAGAGTGGAAAGGTGTTCCCTAAAGTGTGTTCCAGTCAGAGTAGTCAGTAGAAAGATTTGTACACAGTAGACAGAGATGAAGCTGTAAATGAATTAAAATCTGTAGTTTCATACCTCGGAGCAGCTAATCCATTTCCTCCTCTTGTATTTTGACTGATTTAGATGCCATCAAAATCATGTGCTTATTTTTTTTTTCCACGTCGTAATTCGTTCAAAAAGTTTCTGATTTTGGTTTCAAGTTGATCAAATCTTCCCAGAAAACACGCTCCCAAGATTCTTTCTCTTGTTGGGAGGAAGGTTGAACTTGAGTTTCCTTTTGCCTACTTGCTGGTTTTCAGGCTCAGCGACCTGAGAATTTACACTGATCTCTTCTGGTTCCTGAGAGATGGTCCCGTACAGTGAAGCCGGCCCTTCTTCCCTGGGGTGCAGAGGTCCACTCCTTCCCTGAACCTTTCTCAAGCTGGGCTCTGAGACTGGAGCATCCCTTCACCACTGGTCCCATGCACCTTTGGAGAGCTCCAATGTCGGTTTCCAGGATGCCCCTAATGCTTACTGTGGTGGAAGTTAGCTGGGTAGATTCTCCCTCACTCTCTTTTTCCCTTTTTTTTTTTTCATCTTGTGCTGTCAAACTCAACTTTTTTCACGGTGTCCTTTTGGTTATAGTAAATATTGTTTTGTATTTATTCAGTCAGCATCATGGAGCACTTACTATATGTCAGGCACTGTGATTTAAGAGGTCAGAGTCACAGTTCTTTGATGAAATTCAGTACTGTGTACAGAGTCCTTAAAAATATGGCTGAAAAAAATCTAGCTAGGAAATGTGAAAAAAAATTGTAAGTACTGAATATTTTTTTTAACCTTTAAAAACCCTGGTTTGAATGGATACAGAGACTTTCTGCAAAAGGTTGTGTATGATTGCAAGGTTAATTCTTATAAAATACACCTTTTATTGTCTCATGGTCCCAGTCCAAGAAAATATAATAAATCTCTATTGCCAATGGGATAAAATTAATTTTATTTCCTATAGTTTCTGTGGCTCTTTAAAATGTGGGAAATTACTTGATGCAACCTTAACAATCCTTTTGTTAGGGAGTTGTTTCTTTTCTCCTCTGAGGTTCTCACTAATGGACCACATGTAGAGGAATATCCAGTCAAATGAGAGACAAAGGCCAATTTATCAATCTGGGCACACCTCACCCTCTGGCTATGTAGGACAGCGTGGCCTGAGCTTGACATTGAAAGAGGAGTTTCATTTTCATATTCTTTTTCACCGTAAGTTACTACAAAATATTGAATATAGTTCCCTGTGCTATACAGTGTAAGGAACTATGTTTGTTCATGTATGACTGAAGCATTATGCTGTACACCAGAAATTGACACAACATTGTAAACTGACTATACTTCAATAAAAATATATATACTGAATGGAAAAAGAAAAGAGGAACTTTATATTTCCCTTGAGTCTGGACCTGTGTCTTCAGGCTTTGCAAATAAGGAGCAAGGCAAACCCAAGTTTGTTAGTAAAATAGCTCTGTGTACCTAAATTCTTTTTATTTTATTTTATTTTTTTATTGATGTGTAGTTGATTTACAATGTTAGTTTCAGTTGTACAGCAAAGCAGTTCAGTTATACATATGCATACATACGGATACACTTGTATTTTCAGATTCTTTTCCATTATAGGTTACTACAAGATATTGAATGTAGTTCCCTGTGCTATGTAGTAGGTCCTTGTTGTTTATCTATTTTATATATAGTAATGTGTATCTGTTAATCCCAGATTCTTTACTTGTGAGAACTCATGTAATTTTCACAATAACTGTCTGAGGTAGGTAAAACAATCACCTCCATTTTTAGATGCAAAAATTGAGCAACTTGCCTAAGGATGTGTAAGTTCATAAGGGACATTAACAGGACCGGAACCCAAGGAGGCTGGCATGAGGACCAACAAAGGCAACTGTTAGGATCACCTGCCTCTCCGTGATGACTGCTAACCTTACTCCCGTAATTGTTCAACCGAAAGAGTAGGGTGACTAGAGAAGGGTGACTGCGTGTTGTTCTTTAAAGCAGTGACCCCACCTACAGAGGAAAACCAGCCCACTGACTGTGAACTGCTGAGCAAGCCGATCAGATGGGGCCCCTTGTTTGGGAGGGGTGAGTAGGGGATGGAGACTTGAGTGGAAAGAGCAACGGACTGTCCACATCCCATGGCAGTGGCAGTAATGGAGAGGTTCTAGAGGCCCCACGCTTCCCTGGTACCATCCAACAGGAGATTTCTGCCTTGTATCTGACAGTCTGTTCATGCTTACTCTTTCCGTATTCTCAATCGTCCTTTCTGGATGCCCTCGTCCTCTGGGACTTAGCCTTGGGCAGCGGCTCAGTTGCATTTTGATCTGTTTCTGCAGTGATCTCTGATAGCATTTATTGTCTTCATCTATAGTAACTATTCCCTGTAGGCCAAAATCAGGATGCATGGTCTAATATACAGGAGCAACTATCTCAAATGTCTAATAATCTGAAAAGGTGAATGATGATAGTTGCCATTTTCATACAGCTTATTTTCGCACTTTGACACACCTTGCACTATTATTTAATCTTACAGTGTTCTTCAGTTGTTTTATGAGTGCCTAATTTAGCTCTTTAGCTGAATAGTAATGTCCTTAAGACTGAAGAGTGGTTTGTGTATATATGTGCATGTGTGTATAAAACTTAACCAGCATGACACTCTAAAATAAGATGGTTGATAAAGAGAGAGGAAGAAATTCATTATATGTTTCTTTCTCTTTTCCCTTCTTCCCTCCTTCCTTTCTTTTTGAAGCACCTGCTGTGTCTTAGGCTGTTGATATAAAGATAAAGAGTGAGGATGGGAGCATTATAAAATTCAGGTGTAGAACTGTGTAGACTTGATGATTTGGGGAAATTTGTTTTCTGGACATCCCTATTGTCTATCCAGGTTCAGCCTATCTATTTCTTCCTTCCCATGTGGTCCATCCTTTTGTGGTGAGTTTACTCAGCAGAGTAGATCTCCGTGTCAGGGTCCTGGGTTTTAGACTCATATGACCCAGCCAACTTTGCCACATGTAAAGTTTTCACAACAGAGACTAGAAAACAGTGTGTGTGGATGAATGTGAGTACATTACTACTCCTGGGCCTACAGCTTAGCGCACGTCTTGATGGCTTGGGGATGACTGTCATGCTTCTTTAAGCCTCTTTCCTCATCTGTAAAATGGGAATAAATCATGGAGTTATTGTGAGAATTAAATGAAGCAATACAGGAGGAATCTTAGTACAATGCCTAGCATATATTAAGCACTGAATAGACGTTAGCTATTATTATGCCCAGACACATATGCTGTCCAGGTTAAAGACGCTCCCCTGAACATGTCAGCTCCTAAAGGGTAGGATATTCAACTGCTTATAATTTCCAATTTTAGTATCACAAATGGGGCCACTCAGTTGCTGGAATTGCAGTGTGAGTATCATTTCAGTAGCTGATGTCACGCCTGTCAGGTGCAGCCACCTTGGCAAACGTGTTGCAAAGATCCCTAAAGAAAATCAAAAATCAAGTTTTAAAAAGCCCCAAAATCTTCATATCTTTTATCCATTCTTGAGAATCTCAACCAATGGACTAACTCAAAATTCAAACTGAAAATTTTGTGTACCAAAATGTTATGAGGAATATTTGAAAACCTTCCAAATGTTTCAAAAATAGGCAAATACATTTAAGTAAATTGTAGGATATCCTCTCTGTGCAATGTTATTCCAGGCTTTTATAAATGTTTACCACATTATAAGTAACATGGAAACAAATTTAGGTTATCATGTAACTTGAAAAAAACTGAAATAACATTGCATATGCCCCATAACCTCAACTGTATTATTCAGCTCTTAGAAAATAGAATGGACTGAAATACCTCAAAATTTAACAGTGGTTGTCTTTGGATGATGTTGGGATTATAGACAAATGTCTCCCTCTAATTTTAATTCTTCATATTTTCTTTATTTAAATGATTTATGTGATCATTTTCATGGGCAAAAAATAAACCTTTTTTCACCAGGGATAAATAACTGTGCATAGGTGGTAGACAAAAGCCGTGACATTTAGCTTGTATGTTCACAATTAAAAAAAAAAATCAAATGCATAAGGCACAGACCAAATTATTTGTTATGTATTCCTTAAAGAGGAATCAGAGTGTGCCGTAAATTAAAGACATACTGCTTTGGAGAATTTAAGCAGGTTTAGCTTTTTGAGGATTTTTGGAGAAGCAGCAAACATATAAAGCTCTAGCTAATGCACATATGCATGTGTGAATTTTCTTTTCCAGGACTGAAGTTTGATATTCTTAGCCATTCTGATTGTGGAGATTTGAGACTGTCATTTTCTTTTAAATATCTGACAGCTTTAAGTTTTCAGCTACCAGCAAATGAAGTGAAAATGTATTTGGAATATTAAAAGTATTTTTGGGAAAGAGGCCCAGCAAAACCATCATTAATAGTTCACACTCAGGCAACATTTTAAGCTCCCTTCCTAATCCTGCTCCTTTGGCCTTTAATAACCAGGTGTGTTCACCAGATGTGCTCCAAGTCCTTTTATTTACATAAATGTTTCCAGCAATTGGTTGTACATTTTTCTGCTTATAAATAAATGCATACTATGTAACCCTCTTTTTCACATCGTAATGTTTCAGTGTATCTGTTTGTTTTAAAGCAGGAAAGTGTCTAATTGAACCTGAGTATTTTTCAAATCTTCACCATACATAGGACTATTTATATTTCTTTAAAATGTATATGCTCACTATGGCTAATTTGAAAAATGTATAAAGTGTATAAATAAGAAGATAATAATTACTAAGGGGTAACCACTGTTAACATTTTGGTTTGATTCCTACCACTTATTTTTATTAATACTTTTTCATAAATGTTACCAATTCTGTATTGCCCTTCCTATAAATGTCGGGTCATGTAGAACTCATTCTTTTAAAATACTTATTCATGGTTTGCTATAGTGTATCTAGCTATCCTTTTATTGATAGATATGTAGATTGTTATCCCTTTTTTTTTTTTTTTTTTTTTTTTGCTCTTAAGACAATACTGCAATGAACATCCTGTATATGCTCTTTGAGCCACATGAGTGTTTCTCTAGGAAGTAAAATTACTGGGTGATGGGATTTGCTTTTACATTTTCTTCATTTAGTTTGTATTTTCAGTGTACTTCTTTTTCCATTTACAAACATACATACTATAAATTAAAAAACAGATGTTATGTATATTTATTTTTCTTTTAGAGTAAATGGTTAATTGCATTCCACCTATTGCTCTAAATCTTGCTTTTTTTTGAATTGTTGACCTTTTTCCATGTCAATGGAGATATTACAATGTAACTGAACTTTTACAGCAGATCCTCAGATAACTGAAGTTATGACTATAAATTTGCCTTCTAGCAACCTTAAAAAACTTAAAAAAAAACCTTAAAATTTTGTTATCATTTCAAACTTCAGTAAAATTGCAAGTAGTACAAAAAACTCCTGTAGGTCCTTTCCCCGGATTCACTAGGTATGATTATTTTGCCCCATTTATGTTCTCTCTCTCTCTCTCCCTTTCTCCATATGTATGAATTCATAATTTTTCTTAACCTTATTCATTTGGTTATGGTGGTATCTACTAGCCTTCTCTACCATAAAGTGGACACCCATCCATGTTTCTTTAAGTATCAGCAGTTGTTTATTTCTTGCTGAATAGTTTTCCATTGTATTAATATACCACATATTGTTTGTTCAGCTGTTGATGGACATTTGGGATTTGGTAGACATGGAGGTGCATCAAACAGATCCTCCTTCAAAGAAGGAGTTGCTGCCCAGCTGCAGAGTTGGTCAGGAGACAGCCTCTAGCTGTGAGATCCTTCAGAGTCTACTACAGCTGCAGAGCTGCCTCGTTCAAGATTATACCCTTCCTGAGGCAGCCCCTGTTCAGTGACTGAATGAGGCAGTGGTATAAAGATACAGTCATTTCAGCCTGGTCTGGGACAACTCTGACACACAATTTTTACTCTTTACTTCCATGGCATCCACCACCGTTACACGAGCACCCCTTTCTCAGCTAATGCTTGTGGCTCTGTGAGGGATCTTATACAACCAGACGAAGGAAAAGAGAAAAGCTAAAGCTTGGGTTGTGGATAGGTCAGCTGAAAATGGCCTTGAAAGTCTGTGATAAGGAGAAATTCTCCCAATGGGTGGTTAATCAGGTCATGCACTTTGCCATCAACTTTGTGTGGGAAGAGAAGTGGTCTGAAGTTCAAATATATACAGATTTAACAGGATGTAGTGAGTCTTCTGGCTGGCATCAAAGACCTGAAAGGAAAAGAATTAGAAGTTTGGGGACAGCAAGGCCTGCATAGAAGCATGTGGAAAGACAAATAGGAGTGGGTCCCAAATGTGACAGTTGCTGCAGGATCCAGTAGAGAGATTTAAAGACTCTGGATTCTATTATTTTCTTCTGCAGAATGTTCTTCTTCTTCTTTTTTTTTTTTTTCCTAACAGGCAGTTTGCTTGACACTAAACCAAATCGACAAACTGACTGGGCCACTTTATTTCAGGTAAATGCCTGTCATTGGTCACCCCAGTGCTGACACAATGAGCATATGAACAAAATGACCATTGTGGCAGAGAAGGAGGCTACACACTGGCCCAACAGCATAGATTCATTCCTACTAAGACTGATGTAGGTATTGTTGTGCTAAACGTCCAGACTGATAGCAGCAGAGGTCAACACTGAGTCTTCACGTGGTACCATTTATTAAGGAGATCGATTGTCTTCTTTGTGACAGGTTTACTACTTTTACTCTTTCATTGGAAACAGCTGTCTCTAATCTGCAATTATGTTCATCCATTTAATTTTTTCAGTTTATTATACTTTTCAGTTCTAAAATGTCCATTTGGTCCTTTTTTAGAATTACATTTTTCTGCTGAGATTCCCCATCTGTGTTCTCATTATATCTTTTCCTTTGTCTTTGTACAGATTTTTAATAGCTGCTTTGAAATACTGTCTGCTAATTCCAACACCTGTGTCATATTTTCTCATGATTATGGCTCTAGTTTTCCTGCTGTTGCTTTTCTACTAATCTTACAGTGTAGACTGGACCAGATAATATAATTTAAAGAGGAGGTTCTGTGTTTTCCTTTGAAGAATGTTCATTTTTATTCTAATAAGCAGTTTATTTGGCCAGCTCAGTCTCTAAACTCTGTCTTCCTGTACTGGGTAGTAGCTGAAATCTTTGATCAGTATTTTCAGTTTTCTAGCTCTTACCTTTTTTCACAGGGTTCCTTGGAATTTTTCCTGTGTATGCATAGTTCAAGGGCTAGCTTGAAAATATTCTTACAGAGCGTGATTATTAATTTAATTGCTCAGAATGTTCCAGTTTAAGTATCTCATAATTTATTTAATTTGTACTCTATTGTTGGACACTTATTATTAATGATGCTACAAGCATTCTTGGACATCAGTCTTTGAATGTATTTTTAATGATTTCCTTAGTATAGATTCCTATATAAAAACCGGGAATAGTTTAAAGTCTGTGATACAAATTGCCAACCATCTCCACAAAGTCTGTAACCATTTTTATTTTAATCAGCACATTACACTTTCTAACTCTGGATTTTATTATTTAGAAACATTCAATTTGAAAAAATAGTCTTAATGTACTAATATGCATTTCTTTTTCATATTTACACTTATTTGTATCGTTTTTTGTTTTGTTTGTAGGCATATGAATAGTCTATTCCTTTCCCCACATTTCTATTAGGATATTTGGCTTTTTTCTTATTGATTTAGAAAACTTCTTTATTTATTAAATATGTGAATTGATCCTTTTATATTATCCAGTTTTTGCTTTGTGAGCGATGCCATCTTGGCTATATATGATAATTTGATCATTATTTTTTGATTAATATTATTAGGGCTTCCATCTTTGAGGTTTGCTCGATAAATTAAGTGCTAATAATTATTGCTGAATAGTTAGCACTTAAAATGTAAAAAATGAAACATTTCAAAGGCCTCTGTCATTTTTGTAATGTTATGAACTCAATGCTTCTGATTAAAAACCATCCATGCAACAGTGGTTCTTAGTTACTTTGATAAGTGTAACTGATTATTATCAATAAAAACCGGGCACAGTGTCATAAAAGACTTCCCCTCTTGAAAGGCAGTAATTTTTTCTTTATTTAGACATGTATTTTCTTTTATTCCCATTTTGGTAACTTGCCATGCAATAAAAACTGAGGTATTGAACAGCAAAATCTCTAACCTTAGCCTATTATTCCTATTTGTGCCTTCTGGAGCTACACGGGAGAAATCTAAAGTCTATCTCATTATACATATTTTTCCTGCTCATTTTTTTTTTTTGGCATAACCATGGTCCCTCTTTGACAGAGCACCTCAAAAAATTTCCTTGCATCAGCAGGGGAACTCTAACACTTGCTCAAGTCTTTGTGTCGAAGTATTCTCTTCTCTGCTAAGTGGTACTAACTAAGCCAGATATGAACAGCATACATTTTCATTAAACGTACTTTTTACACAAATGTGAATGTGGTTGGCAAATGGAAAATAAGTAAAACCAATGGGTGAAATGAGAAAGTGATGAAGATGGCAAGAAGTAAAAAGATTTGGGGAGTTTCCTGAGAAGTTGGAGGTTCCGGGTTAATTCAGGAGAGGGGAGGGTAGAATGGACATTGGAGTGGTGAGAAAGTTTAGTTGCCTTGCTGTAAGAGAAGGCTGTGACAATGGTGACTGAATTCACAGGTGTGCTCAGTCAGTGGCTCGAGGCTGCTCAGTGGGAATTAGAAGTTTCTCTGTATAGGTAGTAAACTTCTCTCTCTATAGGTAATAAATAAACAGGAGGATTGGGGACAGAGTGAAGCCAATCACATAGATCAAATGTAGTAACATCTGTGCCTTTCTGAAGTGGGAATACAAGAGGAAGACAGGCATTTGTATGAGAAGGTAACAAAACCTGGAGAGGAATCATTGCTTTTCCTGCAAGCCAGGGGTGATGACTTAAGCCACCATGTATTTTATGCTTCCCTTTTCATAAATTTCATTATGCCTGGTGAGCTCAGATCCCTTGGTTGATGAGTTTCTCTGTCCCAATTTTTATGTGATAACCTTTCAAAGATTTGAAGAATCACCAAATATACCAAGTTCTTTTAGCCATTCTTAAAATGACAGGTTTTCTGACCACCTTGGTACAGTTTAATTTGACTTACTTCTTTGTGAAATTTGGAAGCCGGACATAATGTATTTTTCCTGTTGTGGTAGAAAACCAGAGTAGGAGCCAGTTAAACTTTTACTCCTTGAGCTGAATTCTAAGCTAAATTCTTGTCCATTTAAATATGTTTAATAGAAGAATATATTCTGAGGCAGTTCTTAAACGCTAATACTGTAGCAGAGGGTGGATTTTATGCATGCTAATACTCTGTTTTATTCATAGTTTCAAATTTACAGTCTATGTGTTGGCTTCTGTTGGGACAAATCATTCAGCAAATTCTTGCATGGCATTGAAGCTTCAAAATACAACTCCTCTCTAAGCCTTTGGGAAAATTAGAAATCTTTTTATCATGACTAACAAACGACCGCAAAAAAAATCCACAAGAGCAAAACAACCAACAAACAACCACCATAATAAAAAACAGTATGACCTCTTCTTAATTACCAAGTACCCAATGTGTTGGTTCATAATCATAATGCATTCTTTTCTTTTTTCTCCCCATGCACTTTTATCTGAGAAAAGCAGTGGGGAGAAAGCAGGAGGAACACTCAAATTACTCAGTTCTGCAGAGCTGGAACAAGCCTGGTGTCCTAGGCAGACTAGAGAGGACTGGTTTCCTGGTGAGATCTGGCAGTCCCCACACCACAGTAACGACAAGACACACGTCATGCTTTTCAAGACACGCTGATGTGTGTTACTGCGTTTGATCTTCACCCTGGTGTTAGGAGGAAAGGTGGCCTTGTCTTCACTTGGTCCAAGAACAAACTGAGCACAAGAGGAACTTGCCAGAGTTCACACTGTGTCACTGGAGGCAGAACAGAATCCTGGTGTCACCTCTTCTAGCCTGGGGCTCTTTCTGCTGAACTACACTGCTTCATCAGATGTGACATGACTTTCTGAGGTTAGCTTGTACTGAAGCGAATGTGCCCACGGCAAGACCTCTGAATCTCAGAGTTCAAAAGGAAGTGAACCAAGATGGAGGGGGAAAGCCTTCAGCATCTCAGGTCTTTGTTCTTAAGAAGACCTGGAGGAAGTAGTTGGGAGATTTGACACATAACGACAAAGAATGAGCTTCAACATATAACCATGATATGAAAAGATGGAGTCTATAAAGTGGTTGGAAAATCTGTCTCCTTTAATTTGCACAAAATCTTCTTTGGAGCTAAAAGTACCCATGAGATAGAGCTGTGGTCAAGAAATGATCCCACTATACAAAAACAGTCACTGAGGGAGGAGAGTGAAATGCTTTCTCTTCTAGAGACCGATGGTGCTGGGTCCAGGATATAACGCTGCAGGCTTTTCTTGTTCAGTGAGTGCCACCCCCCTCCCCCGTCCCCCCGCTGGCATAGTGGTGACCAGATGCAGTGGGCAGAGAAGTCCCTTGTAAGTAACATTTCAATGTCAGGAAGTACAAAAGAGTAGGAGTGCCAGGGGGAGGAGGGGCGGAGATGGTATCAAGAAACATGAAGTATTTGCCCCTTTTTTATGCCCACCTTGCTGTTATTTTCAGCCTGTCTTCTCTTATCTCTCTCTCACACACGGCCAGGGCGACGGCAGCAAATCACATTTAGAGGATCTGTCTGTGCCTCTTGGGCTCAGGGGTGGGATCCTTTTCTCTTACGTGGGGGCCACTCACATGCCAGGAACATTTATTGAAGTTCCCGTGAATGTTAAAGATAGTCGTCAGGTTGGGTGAAGTTAAACCCCTGGGAGTGCAAATTAATATGAGGGCACATAAAGCTCAGTCTTACCACTGTATCAGATATTAGATATTTAAAATGTATTTCGTTTCCATGATACAGGCACTTACAGAAAGAAGAAAAGGGAAAAGGGAGAAAGAGGAGGAGGCCATGAATCATAGCAAGATTGACATGAGCATGGACTTTGTTATTGCTTTGAAAATGCACCATAGAGGAGAATTGCTGTCCATGGTTTTCATCCATCTGTGCATCCAGAGACACTTGGAGTCTCCCTTCTGACTGGGATTGATGGTCATGGCAACCTGTGGGGCTGCTGAGGGAGAAATAGGCTCTGGGAGGCAGAGGGCCACTCAGTAGTGTTATTCACATTCCTGGGGGCTAGGAAGCCCAGACGCCAAAGCCCAGGTGGAGATGAAGAGCTTTGCCCAGCTTTAGAGCATGCTCTGGTCCCAGAGGCACTGCCACTCCAGGCTGCTGTTATCATGATCACTAGCCCCATGTCCGTAAGACACCAAGCCGGGAACATTTGGGAGGCATCCATTTCTTTATCCATCCAGTGTTTGAGGTGCAGGGTCAGAAATCTTGTGGCCAGAGAGGAGAAGACCATGGCGAGTTCCGGTAGGGCGGCTCCCAGCCCTCCCAGACAGGGGCCAAGTGCAGGAGGAGGACTCGAGGAGGAATTTCTGCCCCAAAGGCTGCAGAGAGGGTTGGTTTTAGTTCTCTTAATCTAAAACTGAAAAATTTCAACAACATATGCAATAATTAAAAACCCCGAAGTACCATCAAAGTAATAATACATATGGCACAGTAATAAGACGTAAAAAAGAGATTATTTTTCTGCCATGTACTTTAAGAAAATCCACAGTGGTTTTTAATTTTCTTTTGAACATCACTGACTTGACCAACATCATTTACTTTCTCTGGGTATATAAGTAGTAGTATAAAGACCTAGACATAGTTTTAACGATGGATATCTTTATTGTTGATTATCTAACTGTATGTGTTTATTGTAAATGGCTCAAACAGTTTAAAAATGGAATGGGCATATTTTTGTTGGCTATATAGCTATATGTGTTTATTGTAAATGATTCAAACAATCCAGAAATGTGGCAAGTGGATGTGGTCCTGTAATACCATCCCCCAGCAGTTGCCACTCTTAGGCCTATAAACTTGTTTCTAACTTGCAGAAGCTTAAGGACCAGAGTTTTGAGTGAGCTTGTGTTCTCATATTGGGTTACATTTGTTCTTTCTGCAAAAACACATAGCATAAACAGCAGCAAACTCATAATAAAAACCAGACAATTGAAAAATGAAAATTCATATAAAGCTACAATAGATACCAGTAAGACCCTGAACATTTAAATTTACTAAATCTGCTCGTTACGTTGTCTTTCTGGCATTTTATGGTCAATGTAGGTAAGAGGAAGGACCCTTTGGTGAACCTGCCAAACTATAGTGCCTGTTCTTATTGCTCTTCTAGTGGGTTGTGAAAATAATCATAATGTTCTATCTTTCATCTTATGATAAAACTATATACTTGATAGCTTTAGGAGTCTTTTAAAATCTTTTCTCTGGATGTCTACCTTGATTATCATGTGTGGCTGTTTGAAGCAAATTTATTAGGTTAATTATAGCTCATGTTTCTTTACTGATGATCATTTATTCACCAAACATTGTTGGGATTGGTGTGTGCCCAGCACAGTGCTAGGATCAAGGGTACAAAAGGACAAGTCCTGCAGAGAGAGAGACACGTGCGTGGACACTCTAAAGCTATGTGAGCATTGTGCACGGGGTTACTGAAACATAGGAGAGAGTGACTGCTTTTTGCCAGAAGGTGCCTGGGAAAGATTCTTAGAGAAATTGATGCTTCCTGATGAGTCACGAAAGTTCAGTAAGAATTTGCAGGTGGAGGAGGGACTAGAGGTGAAGAAAATCATAGAGATACATTGAGAGAGAAGGGAATTAACATTTGTGAAGTGCCTTTGGGATGCCAGGCACTGCATGTCAGTTGATTCAATCCTGGGAGGTCTATATCATTGTCCTCATTTTGCCCACGAGGAGACTCAGTCTCAGAAGGTTACATGACTTGCCCAAGGTCTCCTAACTCGAGTTACCACACTTGGAGGAGTCAGGATTCACATCCAGGTCTGATGACTCCCAAGACCCAGCTCTATCAGTAGCATGAGGCTGAGGAAAGAGCTTGTCTTCTTGGGGGAGTGACAGGTTGATTGGCTGGAGCGTGGCGTACATCGGAAGAAAAAGGCAGAAATGAGGTTAAAAACGGAGAAAGAGGCCAGTTTGTGAAGGGTATTTTCAGCCTGCACAAGATTTGCTCTTTAGAAGTTTACGAATACCAGCGAGGGTTTGTAAACAGACACAAAAGCTCAGATTTATCTTTTAGAAAGAACTCTGGCCACACTGTTTGGGCTGGAGGGAGTTGGGTAAGATTGTAGGCAGGATTGCAGATTTATCCTCACTATACTTAGATGTGCAAAGAAAATATTTTTCTGAAGTTGACCGGACTTTCTCCTTTAGACCCCCTCTTCACTTAATAAGTGGAGAAAAAAGAACGTGCATTTAGCTGAGAGTAGTAAATTCAGTCTGCTCCAGTCATGTAAAAGGCAATTCATTCTTTTTTCTGTGCCTCACTAAGATGGTGACTCAGTAAGGGGTGGCTCACACGTCCTTGAGATCGTGTGTGTGTGTGTGTGTGTGTGTGTGTGTGTGTGTGTGTGTGTGTGTGTGTGTGTGTGTGTGGCTGGCGGGCGGTCCTTGCTGGTGCTCACTGGGGTCTGGCATTACTCTGGCTTCACCGCAGTTGCCTTTTGGCATCTGTTGCTGAAGTGTGCGGCTGCTGTGACTTGTAGTCCATTCTCAGGTCAGTCAGGGCCTGGTTGCCCATTTTGCTTACATAAAACCACCATGGCTCTTTCTGGGGTTTGATACCTGCCCCCACAAGAGGTCTGTTAGCCCCCTGCCCTCCCCAGTCCTCCATGGTAGTCTTGGGGATGTCCACCCCACTTGGAAGCTAGGGAGGCTCTGGATAGACCCTTTCTTTACTTAAGTGGTGTGCCACCAGTTTTATTGATTTACATGATACGGTCACTACCCAGGGGTCACCACTTCATGTTGTCCTGAGGGTAAGGGTTGGGGAAGAGGCCATTCTGTGAGATGACCTTCTCTAGGGCTCCAAAGGGAAGGTGGTACAGAGGCTTCTCAGTTTTTGGCTTTGTCATCTGCTGTTTTAAATCCTCACCCTTCCTGGGACTTTAGGCCCAAGTGGGAAGGAGCTGTACCATATGTGTCTCTGCTGCCTTCTGCTTTCTCTGTCGACTTCGGCCACTCCTCTCCACCTTTCTCCTTGTGTTCCCAACTCACTGAGACTTCCCCTAGGTCTTCCGGTCCTCCTTCCAGAGAGGCTGTTAACCTCCCACTTTGGGCTGTAGTAGCAGCCGGGATATAAGGAAGGAGAGAGATGAGCTGTGAGATTAAAGCTACCTCAACTGGAAAGTATTTCAAACCTGTTGTATCTGTCATCCGTGACAGAGCTGATACAGTAATCTAGTGAGGGATAAAAGCCGGAAGAGAGTCAGGGGGAGCAGTGGTGAAACCAAACGTGGGGCTGATAAGAGGAGGAAGTTGAGGGTTTGGGGTTCCTAGCTGGGGCCCCTGCTGGATAAAGACACACGTGGCAGAGAAAGCACAAGGGGAGAAGGAATAGATGTGAGGGCAGGGGAAGGAGGATGAGCATTAGGGGGTGGGAGGGAGGGAAGGAAGGTGATGAATGAATTCAGTCTTGGACATGATTGAAGTGCTGGCTAATGGGAGAAATATGGGGCTCGCACCGGGAGAGGATCTGCCTGGAGAAACAGATTTGGGACCAGATGAAACTATCCAGGGAGAAAAAGAAGGGAAACTCACTGCCACTGTAGATGCTGCATGTAAAGACATAAACAAGGTCATCACTGTTTTAATTCTTCCTTGTACTTGATGATAACCCAGTACTTTGGAACTTCTCCTCTCGTTTCCTGCTGTGGGGCAGGTCAGAGGTCACAGAGTACCATCGAGGGTGACCGCTGATGCTTTTGGTTCCCAAGGGGACCTCTGAAGCCTCAGGTCCTACACGAAGATCCATGGCATACTGAGCTCATATCAGAATGAGGCCAGAATGCACAAAGAAAACTTTTTGATGGGTGGCTTAAGTTGAATAATTTGCAGGTACATGGAGAGGTGGTGTTTGATTATTTGTGGTCGAGCAGAATTTGTTAAGCAAAGTCCTGGATACGTAACCTGTACTTCTCAAAACTGTCCGTCACTGTTAGGCCCGAGACATGGGCTAACTTTTGGATGTACTCTGCTAGTATGACTACCTTGCTGGTTTTTAAAGGTGGCTTTTAATTGGGTTCCCGAGCAGCGGCTGCTGTTGAGGTGCTGGTTGCAGCCTTGGGACATCAGATTCATTAAGTATTTCCTCTTCCTGGACTGGGCATCTGCCCTTGGATGGTAGCCAGCAGCTTCTGAAATGCCATCACTTATAGGATTGCCCTTTAAGCCACTGATCTGTTATTTGGTTGAGTTTTGACTCTTTTCCTCTCAAATTTAAATGGAGCTTCACTGAATATAGTGCTAAGCTGAATTTTTCCCATTCTCAGTGGCATTTCCCCCTAGTTCATAGCAGTTAGGCTTCTGGCTAGACAAGAGGTTTAAGGATTAAAGACAGCTTGTCATTTATGAGGCTCAGGACTGTCCGTGAGGAAGGGCGGTGGATTATCTGAGGTGTGTCCTCATTTGGCTGATGATTTATGCACAGGTAACATGAGAAATCTCTTAGCCAATTTTTTCCTTGTTTGTAAAATTGTGCTGAAAATGCTAGGATTTTTTGGAATCTATCTCTAGGATTATTGCCCTGAAGTTTTTTTTTTTTTTTAATTGAAGTATAGTTGGTTTATAATATATTAGTTACAGGTGTACAACATAGTGATTCAATATTTTTTATAGATTAAAAGCTTTTGTCCTGAGGTTTTTAATTCATTTGAAGAAAATGAGTATGTAACAGTCACATTGAATACTCAGAAGTTTGGGGGGAGCAGTGGGAAGGTAGGATGTCAGAAAGAACTTGGATTTTGTCTTTGGTTTTCCGTCTCAGAGCAGCTGTGTGGTGCTGGTTCTTTTTGTGCCCCAGGATGAAGTCTTAGGCAGGCCTGGTGTATTTGCTGATCATTCTCATAAAAAAAAAGTCCTCCAGTTATATTTCCTTTCCAGACAGTCTCAGTTTGGTAATTAATACGTCTAGCCTCCAGTAGACTGGTTTAAAGTGACAGCTTCTCCTGTCCCTGGCTCAGATTCTAGATTCTCTTTGTCAAATTCCACCCAAAGTAAACCTGTTGGTCATTTTATTGGAAAACATTAAAATGACAGATTAATTTACTCTTTAGAGGTGATACATTTATTTTCTTAAGTTCTTCAGCTATTTATATTTCTTTGCTATTATTGCAAATGCAGTGTTTTCAAAGTTAAGTTTCCTATTTGTTGATACTGTACCAAAGTGCAATAGATTTTTGTACAGTGATTTTATATCCAGCAATTTTGTTGGATGTTCTTAATAGTTTTTCAGTGAATTTTTTATATAGACACTTACATCATCTGTGCAAAATGATTTTTTCCCTTGTTTTCCATTTCTTTTTTCCTTTATTTTTCTATGTTGCCCTCCAGACAGAATTGGTTAATAGAAGTGATGATAATTGCTGTTTTTTCCTTATTTTTGATTTGAGAAGGTTTGCTTATAATAGTTCATCATTAGGTAAAATGTTTGTGGTATGTGTTTGGTGGATATCATTTACCAGGCTCAGAAATTTCTCTTTCTGGCTTGCCAGGCATTTTAATTGTGTGTTTGTGTAGGATTTTATCAAATACCTTTTCTGTATCGGAGATACTGTGAGTTGAATCTCATTGAGGGGTGATAAGATGCAACCTGTGGTATCTTCTAGTGCAGAGTCAATGCCAAGTGGACTGGGAGTGTTATTATTACATTTTGAAATATGATTTATGTGATGTGAATGCATTTTGTAAATATATACCCTTTGTAGAAAACTACTGTGTTATGTTGTTGTGCTTGAAAAATAAAACGTAACTTTTTGTTTTTCTTTCCAGTATTACTTTACTGTTCTTTTTGGCCACGAGGGTCAGAAACCACTAGAGCTGCGCTGTGAGGAGGAGCAGGATGGTAAAGAGTGGATGGAGGCCATTCACCAAGCCAGGTATGGATGCAAATCCTCGGTGTGATCCTAGGTTGTCTGGGTGTTGCATTGGGGGTTCACCATTGGTGGTAGTTTCGGAAGAACTTGCAATTCCAAAATGTGTTTCCTCTTGGTACCGCCTTCTTAGTCCTGTGTGAGATGATTCTTTGTGCTTTCTGTGGATATATATTCTAGCTAAAGATAAAAGGTAATAGATAGAATAAAAATAATGAAAATTATTGAACACAGGAATTGTTCCTACGTGCCAAGCACTGTTCTTAGTGCTTCTCAGTTAAGGAATTTGTTAAATGTATTGATTCACTTATCCTCTCAACAGTCTGTGAGAGGCATATCATAATTACCCCTCTTTTACAGAGAAGGACTCTGAGGCCTGGGAGGTTGGTTTACTTGCCTGAGGTCGCACCGCTAGTGAGTGGCAGAGCTGGGACACGGACCCAGCCGAGCCTGCACTTGTAAGCCCTGCCCTGTGCAGCCTGGTTACTGGGAAAGGTGACGCCAGCCTCTCCCTAGGGAAATAGAAGAGTGTGCTTCTGCTTCCTCCTGAGAAATACTAGGGATGTGGAAATGAGCACACTCAACCTAAATGGGAATGAGAAGTCCAAAAGGGATGCAGGCAGACCCCTCTCTTTTATTTTTCATACTCAGTTCTGTAGTCCTGTCCATTTTTGGTTCTAATGGCCCCATGCTCGCCTGTCCTGCCCTTAACCCAGGCTCTCCTCACTCCATGTCTCTGCTCAGATCCCTGGTGATTCAGAGCAAAACTCAGGCTGGGACACATTACTTTTTCTTTACTGGACATGACTCCCTACCCCCAGCTTCTCCTAGAAGTCCATTCACCCACTCTCGGACACTCCCCGACAAGTCAGTGCCCACTGGCCCCCTTCTCTGAATGGCTGAAGCGCTTGCCGTACCACATGTGGAATGTTTAACGGTTTGAGACAATTCAGGTTATTTTTTACATACTTCATGTGTTGGATTCTGTTTCCTGAGCTGGATTGATGCTCCTTGAGAGTGAGGAGGAGGATGAGGGCACAGTCATTTCTGAATATGGCACAGTGCTGATTCTGTAGCAGATCATCAGGAAATGTTTTCAGATTGATTATAAAGAGAATAAGGTGTTTGTCAACGGTGAGTTTAGGATGGTTTTTGAACCCTGGAGACTTTTTTCCCTTCTCTGCTCTTCTTTCTTCAGCTACTTTACATTGATCACCTGCTCCCTGGCAGGCAGCATGCTAAGTGCATTACATACTTATCTTTTTTTATTCCTCCTGACTACCCAGTAGAGTATTATTAACTCCATTTTACAAATGAGAAAACAGAGGTTAATGACGATTAAGCAGATTGGCCAAAGTTGTTCAACGGCCGGGCTGGGATGTAAAACCAGATCTCCCTGACTTGGGAACCTTCAACCAGTGTCTCTTGTGCTTCTCTTCATTACTGTCTCTTTTTTTTCTTTAGTCTTTCCCTCTTCTATTACTTTTTCTCTTCCTCTAATTCAAAGATGAAAATGGATTAATGTGAAGTCAGAGCTGAGAGTAGTTTGTTTGTGAAAAATTTCAGTTCCTTTTCTTTCCACCCCTCCAAAATGTTTCTCTGAGATGCACAGTGTCGGTGACCAAATACTGCTCTCCAAGGGGGCCTCCGAGGGCAGCTTGCCAACATCGTGATCCAGGCACACTGTTCGGCTGTCTTCGCTCTCGGTGTCTCTACTTGAGGGTGTTGCTCCAGACTTAGGACTAATGCAGACTGACACACTGTGGAGGAAGATCAGGTCTTCAAAGGTGACAGAAATATCAAGCTGGCAAGGTAGAGCCCTTGGGTCATTTCCAGACACCATCTTTGTGACTATTTCTATTCCTTTCTACCTGGGAGTTAAAATGAAGTAAATAATTTAAAACATGTGTAATTGCTCATCTATTTCATTTCAGAAGAGCCAGACATCGCTAGTAGCCTAAATGCCTTTGTAGTTGCCAAGCAAATATTGTGGTGAACCAAATAGAGTATGAATTACTTTAAAAGTGGTAAAATTTCAAGTAAGAGGTGTTTTTGTATACCATGAAAATTTTGCCATATTTATGGAATTAGGTCAGTAACTGTTTGGTGTTGATTGACATACGTTCAATCCAAGGCTTGCATGATCTTGTCAGGAAACCACTGACATAGATTCTAAAACCATAGATTTTAGAAATCACTTTAGTGGCTTAGGTAATCGAATGGTGAAAATTCTCTTCTCTTTTGGCTTTGAATATGTGGTTAATAATTGATCTTTTTTCCTGATGTCCTGACTTTTGGTCCATTAGATTTGCTTTTCCTTTGACTTAAGGTCCAGGACTGGGTTCTTTGATGATTTCCTTTTAATTTGACTGCTTTATACCTGAGTTCTCATCTTTGACTTTTTGCATTGAGATGCTTCTTAAATTTTTATTTTCTAAATCAGGGAAGATAATAACTTTTTTATTGAAGTTTCATTAAGTTGAGTTTTGGGTGTAAACTTGGGTCTGTGAAATTCATCCTAACTTTGTTTAGACATGAGCAGAGCCAGAAGGTTAATGAAGCTGATTCAGAGATAGGATTTGTCAGCCACTTTTGTGTGGCCTTGTGCTAGTTAAACAGCTGGTTGGTTGACTAAACACTTTGCCTTTAGAGGACGGTCTGATGGCATTAATTTGGTCCTGCTGCCTTTTTAATGGACAATGTTCAATAATTGTGGTTTTATTCATCCCTCTTTTTAAGTCTGAGCTTTGAATTAACTGATGACTATTTTAGCCTGAGACTAGTTCTTTTCTGAGCTACAGATCCTTCTGCAGATACTACATAGAAACAGGGACTGCGCAGAATCCTTCTCTTGATCATTGCTCTTTTCCTGAAATGTTTCTCGGTACTGGCCTGGATGTTCTATCTTTGGTACATGAAAATCACATCCTTGAGGCTGGCTTTTGTACCTCAGAGCTAAATCTACTTGCCCCAATTTGCCTTCAGAGGATCTTTAGGTCATTTTCTGGCATGTCAAGTTGCATGTTTTCTTCCTGAGAAAAGACATCTTTGTGGAAATTAACATTCTCATTTTGAAGCTTTGACCTGGCCCAAGAAGCTTATTTTACAGTTTTGCTTGAAATTGTTCGAAACTACATTTCTCAAAACTGGCACATTTAAAATATCACTTCATCACATATTACTGGCACCAGTTCATGGGAAGCTGCTAGCAAGGCTCAGTCTTGTTTTTGTCTGGATGAGGTAAGGCCAGAATATTTTAATAGTAATGAAGTCTGTGCTGTTCTATAAATGGTTTGCTAGTTGGGTATGGAACCTTGGACATTTCCAATAACCTAATGTTTCTTTGTTCTCGTGGCCATATCTGTCCACCATGGTTGACGTAATTGTAGACGTTAGGACAGTCAAAAACACTGATCCAGGTGGTTGTGGGTCTTTCGGGCTCACTGGCTGAAAAGACGTCCACATCAGTGTTCTCCACGTTTCATCTGCTGGAGCCCTAGTCAAGGGGAGCCTCGGCAATCAGAAGGTAGTCATGGCCTGGAAGAGGAGCCAGATGTACGAGGTACCAAGGCTCTTCCCATTCTGGCCTGAGCATAGGACCTGAAAAACCTGGTCTGTGACAGTTGGGAAGAGAAGTAGGTGGAGGGTGTCCCAGAGTAGGAAGGGGTAGACTTCAAAGGAACTTGTGACCACCTGGATGTGGGCAGTATTAGACCAGGGTGGCATCTCACACATCTCTCAGGTCCCCAGCTTGAATGGTGTCACTTCCTGGGAGGAGAGATGATGAGTGAGAGCAGGGCTGTGGGGTAGAGATGACGAGCGCTGGCAGGAAGGGCTTCTGCAGGAAGTTGGAGGGTGTGATCTCCTGGAAGGGGCAGTTGGGAACCACGCACACTGGTGGCTCTCCCTGCGCCTTGGTATGTAAGGTGTGAGAGAATGAGGGTCAGGGCTGCGTGGAGAATGTTACGCCTGCTGTCCACACCAAGGGGAGTGTGGTTTTTTGCTCACCCTGCAGAGCTCTGGCTTATACTTTCAGTGTTTGAGACCGTCCTACTGCCAGCTTTCCAACTTCTCCAACTGAAACTCAACACCCTACCTCAGTGCTCTTTCCCCCCTTTGCTGTGTGCCTGTGGCAGGTGGCTCTTAGGTTTTCCTCAACAGGGAGGGTATTTGCAAGAGAACAAGGAATTGGGCGTATGCTCCCATCCCATAAAGCTCACGTCGGCTTTAGTTCGGCTTGACATAGCCCTTTCCCTCACCCTGCCAGTTTTGAACTTGATGAGTGGAGAGATTTAATCCTCTAGATAAGATTTTTCAATTAGGCCTGTCTTCTTGTTCACTAAAGAAAGCTCTAATCCAGCCTTTTGGGTCTGCTTTTATCTGTAGTCTTTTTGATTACATGTGCCAGGGGCAGCGTGCTGTTCATAGTCTCTCTCTCCCTCTCTTTCCTTCTCAGTCTCTTCCCCACTTCCCCCAGCGCGCATGCGCGTGCACACACATGCACATCCCCATGGTAACTACACCAAACACAAATGCTTGTAACCTCATTCTCTTTACTTGGATAGAGGCTTAATTTAGAGCAAAGTATGTAATACAAAATCTGTCCGACACTAAAGGCCACTGTGTGTATCATATCATCCCCATAAAATCAGCACGTGGTAGAATGTGCAAGGAGCAATCCCTCACAAATCAGAAGAGAGATTACATAGAAAAGCTGAAAATGCTTTATGTATCCCAGCAAAACCACAGGGCTAGAAAATCATAAATGAGCAGTGATGCTATAGCCCAAAGCAATCCCAAGGCCATGTTTTGTATTCTTCTTATAACAGTAAGACTACCCCTGTTAAAAAGTTTGTTTGAGATCCTGTATTTCTTTACTAAGAACGTCTGTCAGGCTTTTGCCTCCAGATTTGCCACGATGAAAGAGACTTCAGCATTTTTTTCCTTAGAGTTTGAACAGTGCAACACAAAAGAAAAGGGGTGCTATGTTTGTGGACTGTGAAAGACTGGCTTGGTTGATGGTAGAACTTGTTCTCTATAGGGGAAAGTTAGGCTTGAACTGTCTTTAAACAAAAATTTTTTTTAATGGAAGTGTAGTTGATCTACAGTGTTAAGTTTCGGGTGTACAGCAAAGCGATTCAGTTATACATTTATGTGTGTGTGTGTGTATATATATATATTCAGATTCTTTTCCATTATATGTTATTTCAAGATAATGAATATAGTTCCCTGTGCTATACAGTAGGTCCTTGTTTGAACATTCTTATTTTCAGCCCTTTGTTAATACTTTTACCTGTCGGTTATCTTTCCTGGTCCTCACAGAGTTTTTGCTTCAAATACCTGGCTCCTTCCTTCAGCATCTGGCTTACAGTGCAGTGCGACCTGTGTCTTCCCTCACGGAGCAGATGGTTCACATCCTCATATGCACATGGGCTCCCCTGCAGGAGGGGTCCCCCAGGACCATCTCTGATGCAAGGAAGATCTCTACCCTGAGCCTCTTCTCTCCCTCATCCCACTCACCTTGACTTTTTCCTTGCGTTCTTTGATGCTCTTTAGTCTCTCCCTTCTTCAAATAAACCAGAAAAGCCCCTCTTGTGGCCCTGCACCCTCCTCTAGCTGCCGGACTACAGGGAGAAATGGTTTTGTGGTTCTCCCTCTAGTCCCAGCCCCTGCTCCCTTCTCAGCCCTTGGCGATACGTTTCTGTCTCTACCCCATTGAAGCGGCTGTCACCTGAGTCAGCAAGGACTTTCCAAGCTTTTCTTTCCTTATATAACCTCAACTTTCCATTTATATTTAATACTTATTTTTGAATGACTCAAGTAATACATATAAATACACGTCTAAAAAAGAAACTCCAAACAATGCAAAAAGGTGGAGAGTGAAAGTTAGTTTCCATTCATATCCTCCCTCCCTCCCCTGACATTCCCCAAGCTCACTTACAGCCTAAAGGTATTTACTAGTAACAATCTGTTTAGTTTTCCTACGTATTTGCATATGCGTAGATAGATAGATAGATTATATGGTTACATACTCTTTATTTACTACTCACATAATTCTCAACTTCCCTTTTATAATGATATGGGGAGTTTTGTGATATTTTTTTTGACATCTTTGCATTTGGGTCGCTATGACCCAAATCTTTTCTTGAAATTCTCTCTTACTTCTATGACACCACTCACTCCTGATTCTCCTTCTACTCCTTTGATCATTTTTCTCATCCCCTTTCACTGCCCCTCATGTTCTGTCCTTTTCCTTTATATGTCACTGCTCTGCAGGCCCCTCTTCTCTCCTTACCCGACGTCCACTCCCCAGGCTTCTGCCGCTTGGGTGGAGCCTCCCTCCCTCTGCCGGGTACTGTGCTGTGTGCACCATGTACTCTTTTCATGTAAAAGTCACAACAGCTTGTGAAGTAGGTGGTGCTCTCCCCGCTGAGTCTGAGGTCTTAGAGGGATGAAATAACCTCCTGAGGGCCACCGATCTAGAGATAGCAGAGCTGGAGTTCAAATGCAGGTCAGGCCTGTGCACTCTCCTGGGTGCTCAGAGTTACCTGATACTCAGTAAGTCCAAAACCAAACTCATTTTTCTCAAACTGGCTTCTTGCCCCCTTCTTCCTTCCTAAGGAACAGTTGCTCACTCAAGACAGCGGGATGTCACCTTGCACCCTCCTCACTGTTCACATCCAGTCAGCTGCACTTGTGGATTTGACCCCTGGAACATCTGGTCTCCAGGGCTCTCCACGTCGACAGCGGTTGCCTGGGCTACTTATTGCTCAGGTGCATCACCTGTCTCTCATCCAAATTTTCCTTCTTCTAATCTATCCTCCACACGATTACCAGAATGCCCTTTCTGAAGAAAACATCTGGTCTGCTGGAAGAACTCCAGGGTTACGTTTAGTTATTTTAGTTATTAAATTCAATTTTCTTCTTATTGTAGAAAAATTTAAACAGGGTAGAGAGAACAGTATAATGGTCTCTCATGTTGCTTTTAAGAAAAAAATTATTTGTTCCTTCAGCTGATATTTACTACCTCCCCACTGAGTTCTGGGGTGCAGTGAGCCAGTCCGAGCAAGGACGGGACCCTCCTGAGCTGAGCTTTGTGATCCTCTCCTGCCACCCCCTCCCCTTGTGCCCTGGGCGCCAGCTGTAGCACCACAGACAGGAATTCTAATGTGCGGGGATGTCCCTTAAGCCTAAGTAACTCCAACTCATCTTTCAGGACTCAGCTCTCAGACGTCTGCACCGGCTTCCCGGATCCTCTTCCTCCCCGTCTAGGAAGGGCTTACCATTCCCTTCTGTGAGTCCCCTCTGTAACCTCTTATTTCTCTCAAAGCACCTATGGGATTATTGCATTGATTTGCTTGCCTGCATCTCTCTGTCAGCCTGAATTCCTTCAACATCGGCATGTCCTGCTTGTCTCTTATCCCCTGCTCCTGGCTTAGTGCCAAATTGCTTTTCAGAATTGTGTGTCCAGCTTTACTCCACGAAGGCATGAGAAAGCTGGAATTATTGTTTAAAAATCATTATTATATTGATGAGTGGAAAATGGTATCTTGGTGTAATGAGCATTTCTTTGACTATTGGTGAGATTGACAATTTTTTCTGTTGTTATTGTTAGTCTCTGTTTCCTATATGAATTTTTATTTCGTGTTTGTTTCCCCATTTTTCCTGTTGGTGTTTTTCTTATCAATTTGTGTATGAGCTCTTTGTATGACAAAGATATTATCTGTCTTTTGTATTTGTTGTAAATTCCCCTATGTCTTTTTTTTGTCTTGTACTAACATCTGTGGCATTTTTTGACAAGAAGAGTTTCTGAATTATAATGCAGTGAAATTATTGCTTTTGGGGGGAGGTTGTTCTATTGCTCTTTAAGAACATTATTATTTAACAAATTGAGATATAATTCACATACTATAAAATCCACCATTTTAAAGTGTACAATTTAGTGGTTCTTGGTATATTCACAAAGCTATACAATCTAATTCTAGAACATTCTCAACATCTAAGAAAGAATGTCCATGCCCATGTCCATTAGCAGTTACTCCCTTTTCCCCGATTCCCTCAGCCCTCATCAACCGCTAATCTACTTGCTGTCTCTGGATTTGCCCATTCTGGACACTTCATATAAATGGACTCATGTAAGCCTCATGTGTCTGTCTTCTTTCACTTTGCGTAGTGTTACCAAGTTTCATCCATATTGTAGCATAATCAGTCCTCCATTCCTTTTTACGGATAAATGCTATTCCATTGTATGGATGTACCACATTCTATTTATCCGTTCATCAACTGATAGACATTTGGCTTGTTTCTACTTTTTGCTGTTAGAAACAATGCTGGTATGAATATTTGTGTTCAAGTTTTTGTGTGGGCATATGTTTTCAATTCTCTTGAGTGTATACCCAGGAGTAGAATTATTGAATCATTTGGTAACTCTAAGATTTTTGAGGAACTGCCAGACGGTCTTCCCCATGGCTGTGCCATTTTACACTTCCACGAGCATCGTATGAGGGTTCCAATTTCTCCACAGCCCCACCAACACCTGTTTCCATTGCTGTTTTGCCTACAGTCTTCATAGTGGAAATTAAACATGAGAATTTATAAACCCCTTTAATCCATTTGTGTTTAATGAATATAGTTAGAAATATATTCTTGCTAAAGAATTTTTGATAATAATAAAGAGAATTCTACCAATACCTATTTGTGCATACTTGTAAAGAAGTAAAAGTCTCAGTATTAAGAAAGAATCAATATCAACTGTGATACAAGACATATTCCTCTGTTTTGTAGTCTGGTACTATAAAATGTATTTAACTTTAGAAGCATTCCTTAAAATGTCTTTGTACCAAAATAATAACTTTACCATTATTGACTTTCTGTTATATTTACTTATAACAATATTTTGCTTGTTTTTTATATTTCATTGTGCTTTAAAGATTATTGACAACCTTCCACATGTCCCAAAGTTAGTCAAATGTTGAAGTAGCGAACCACAACTGTGACCTGGAAAGAAGGAGCAGTGTTTCAAACAGGGAACTTTAATCTTTACTCTTTTTGGTCTCTTCTAACAGAGATGCTTGAGTTTTCACTCATTGTAAAGGGGGCAGCTTAGAGGAGATCCTGTGTGTAGAAAGAAAAGAGATTATGAGAGTGAGTTAGTGCTAGAACCTCACATTAGTGTGATACCTGAAAAATGTTTTGATTAGCCAGTGGTGTGGAGCTATTGATGTAAGAGAATTTGAGAGCCAGAAAAATGAAAGGTAGCAATGTTAAAGTGGCCATGAATGATGCTACGGAGGCCTGGTCGTGCTTGGATCAGGGCACTGCTGCCTGTGCTCAGACAAACATTGCTTACACAGGAACTGCACCACTGTCATCCAGGACTGGATTTTCCCAATTCTCAAAGACACCGTGATATGAGAAATGCTGATTCAAAAGTTTTCTCAATAAAACTGAGCACAATCCTGGAGCCAGTGGGAATTTTTCTTCAGTTACCTGTTACATGACTTTTCAGTTTGGATTTTACTATAGCACTCTCTCTCTCTCTCTCTCTCGCTCTGTGATATGCTAGATATATATATGCTAATTATAATATTATAATTATGTTTATAATTATAATAATATTGTATTTAATATATATTTATAGTTATAATTTATATAGTTTATGTATTATATATAAACTTATATATATTTATATAATATATATTTATATGATATATTTATATTATATTATATAATATATTTATATAACATATAATATTATAATTACCATTTATCTAGCATTTTAGATATGTATTTCTCATTAGCAAATATGTCTTCAATCAAAATAACTAGGATGAAATTCTAACAATTCCTTGCTAAGCTAATATAATTTTTCCCCTTCTATAAAAATAATTAAGGCCTATAATTTTATACTGTGCCTCTTCTTTGGGCTCTTCAAGAATTCTTCTGGAATATTTCCTTCTCTCCTAGATGGAGTAATGGTGGTTTGGTTTTGATTATAAATATTGCATGTGAATATTTTACTCCCATATATGCACCTCAAACTGCCGTCTGTTGGTACTCATCAGATTAGTTTGGCTTTCATCGTGTTGATTTATATGGCTTATTTTTATTATTTCCCTTGGCAGTGAGAAACCATTTTTTCCTGATGGAAGTTAAACTAAGTAACAACAACAACAACAAAAGACAAAATGGAAATAATGAATAGATTAGGCAAAAACTCAAACTTGAGCATTATCTAGTTACTGGAAGATTTAATCAGATAAAACATACTGTTGGAAATACAGTAGAATAGAAATAACAATGCTCTGAAAATTCTCACACGTGGAAAATTCTCACAATGCATGCATTTTCAGTTGATTTAACGCAGTCCGGTGTAGACTTTTATTTACTAGTGGGGTATAAAAAGAAAGCGTTGTGATTTAAAGTTGAGAGGATATCCCCATCAGAGTAGTAAACTAGAGACACCCAATGAAATACACTGAATGACTTAAAAATGATGAGAAACGAAAATTATCTTACGAAGAAAATAAACCATACAAAAGAAGTCATATTAGATGACATTTTTCTTTTGGCCATGACTTCATTTGAATGACTGTTCTGTGCCAGGCCCAGCCTAGGGGCTGGACTAATCTTTAATATCTTTTGCCCGGATTATTGCAAAACCTCCTTCTGGTCTCCCTTCTCGCCTTGTATTCCACTGCTCGCCCCTGCCCTTTCTCATCACAGCAGCCAGTTTGTGATCCTGTTAAAAAGTCGGATCTTGCCGCACTTCTGATCAAAGCTCAGCATCTCATGCAGGGTGAGAAAGCCTGAGACTTTATATTGGTCTACAGGGCCCAACGTGCATCAGAATCCTGTTTCCCTCTTCTCCGTCTCATTTACTCCCTCCAATGCTGGCCGCCTTGCCATTCCCCACACAGGCCAGGCCTGCTCCCACCACAGGGCTTTTGCACTTGCTCTTGCCTCTACCTGGAAGGCTCTTCCCCCAGCCGGCCACACAGCTTCCCCAGCTCGTTACTCTAGTGCCATCTTCTCAGTGAGACCCTCTGACACCCTGGTGAAAGATGTAACCCCATCTCCTCCACGTCCTATCCTACTCCTCCCTTTTTTCCTTTAAGGTAATCATCACCCGGTAACATATTATATATTTTTCTTATTTGTTTTATTGTCTTTTGCTTTGCACTACAGTATGAACACCACAAAGGCACAGATTTTTTTTCCCCCTACTTTGTTTACTCATGTATCCAGTACTTTGAACAGTTTCTAGGTACATAACATTCAATAAATATTGAATGAAAGAATGAATGTGGAGTCCCAAAAACATGTAAAGAAGGAAATAAACATTACATAATCACACCTCACGGAGTAAATAATTGCCATTAAGATTTGTAATGGTGGGGGGGGAGGTTCTGCCTAATATTATAGAGATGTTGGAAAATACAAAAAAGCAACAAAAGAAGTAGTTTAAAATTATCTATAATTGCTCCAACCAGAAAAAATTCCTTTTTGTGTTTGGAGTGCCTGTTTTTTTCTCTTTCTCTCCCCTACTTCCTAATTCCTTATAGCTGTGATAAACGTAGTTTCCTCTCTCTGCATATGAATTTACATGCATATGCATGCAAAATCGTATTTATTTTATTCTCCTGGGGTTTTTGTTGTCATTGTTGTTCATTTATTAGTAGATCTTGGGTATGTTCCTTAAAAATATGATTTTTAATGGCTTGTATGATTCCCTTGTGTAGATGTACTATTACTTGTTTAACCATTTTCTTATTATATACAAGTATATTTAGATCATTTCCATTTTCTTATATTTATTTTAATGTCTGAACATCTTGTTTCTTTGAATATCTTTGTGCAAGTCTATGTTTGTTTTCCTTGGGTGAGATTATTAGAAGTGAAATTACTGTGACCTTTGTAACCTATCTTGATACATGTTGTGACACAGTCTCCTGGATGGCTCACTCCAGGAGTACCCAGTTTACTATATCTTTGTAGGCACTGAATAGTTTTGTTTTCTAAAACTCTTGATAAATTTGCTGAACAATTTTTATTTCTTTGATTAAGTAGGACCTTTTTTCCTATATTTTTTAGTCATTCATGTATTATATTCTATGAAGTCCTTTTGTCTATTTCTTGACTCAGTAATTTTAGGTAGTATTATTGGCTTCCTGCTATAAAAATGAAGACTTTAACATCCTTACAATTCCTCTTCCCTCCCCTCCCTTTGTCCCCCCTATTTTTGTTATTTACTTATTTTTGGCTCTTAAATTCTTTGACTTTATGTCTTAAAATAATATCCTTAAACCTCTGTTAATGTATCAACTTTGGGCAGTATGTATTGAATCTCTGCTGATATCTCTGAAAGATAAATTAAGATAAAGATAAAGTAAAGTAAAGATAAAGAAAGATAAACTAAATTAAAACGTCTAATGTGTTTTTATTGTTCTTTTCTCTACTCTAACCCTGAGGTTTTATTACTTTCATTATTATTTATTCTCTGTTTATAAACTTTTATACATTTACTTTCTGCTCTCTAAATTTAATTAAGCCTGTGTTGATTCTGCAAATTAAAAAACAGTAAGGGGCATTTACATCATGGTTACACGAATATTATGTACCAACTCTCGAGGCTGGTCTTCAGTTCCACAGAGAATGAAATGTAGTCACGTGCGATTGAATATTTGCTCCTTGAAGGAGAATCTTCCATGCACTAATTTCTGATTTCTTTCTAGCTTCCTTTACTTCATCAAAAGTTTGTATGCTTGCACTCCATGTCATCTTGTATCTTTATTTTCTGTTTTGTTTAGTTGGAAAACTTCTGCATAATTTTTCTCCTATAGTAAGTGTGGTTGTTAGTAAACTGTCTCTGTCTTGAACTGGCACTTGGTTGATTGGTTGCCTGGTTGTAGAAGTTTAGGTTCAAAATACGTTTCCCTCAGTTCTTTGTTGTGACCTCTAGCATCCTAGATTACTGATGCGAAGTGCATCAGCTTGATACTTGCTTTCTTTAGCTAACCTGTGGTTTCTCTTTGGAAGTTTTTATAATCTTTCTTTATCCTTAGAACTCTGATATTTTGCCAGAGTATGGCAGGGTATGAAATTCTTTTCATTTAGCCTCTCTGGCATTTGGATTATCCTTTCTATTTGAGCTGTACCGTATTCAGTTCAAGGAAACCTTTTTTGATTTCTTAAACTATTTCTTCCCCAGTGCAGTCTCTGTTTTTTCCCTTCTGAAACTCCCATAAGATAATTTTTAGACCTCTTGGATCTGTATTCCATGCTGCTCAATTTTTGTTTCCTATTTCCAGTATGTGTTTTTGTTCAGTGTTCTTTATCTCTGCAGCCACGCAGCTTAGTTTGCAGCCATGTCTGGTTTATTGGTTAGCACATTCACTGACCTGTAAAATTTTAATTATCGTTTTTGTTTCCAAGAACTCTTCCTGTTATCTGATTACTTCTTTTCTGTGGCAGCCCCTTTTTGCCTTCTGGCTCTAATATCCTTCCATATCTCCCTGAAGATAATTAATCTCTGTTGCCTGAATTAACCTTGTTTCTCTAGTATCTTTTCTGCTTGTTCATTTGACACTACATTTATTATCTACTGCTGCTTGACAATTTACTCCACAGTGCTTCAAACAATTAACAATAAATTGTCCCCCACAGTGTCTGGGTTCAGGAATCCAGGCACAGTTTAGCTGGGTGCCTCTGCCCTAAGGTCACAAGGCAACCACCAAGGTGTCAGCCAGGTCTGCAGTCTCCTCTGAAGGCTCGGAAGGAGAAGGATCCGCTTCCAAGTTCACTCCCGTGATTGTTGGCTAGATTCATTCCCTACCAATTGTTGGACTGAAGCCTCAGTTCCTCATCAGCTGTTGGCTGGGGGCCTCTCAGTGTCATCTACATGGGCCTCTCCATATAGCAGCTCACAACATGGCACTGACTCCCAGTGCAAACCAGCAAGATAGCAAGAGAAGGCGAGTAAGATGAATGTAGAGTCTCTTTGTAAACTGAGCTTGGAGGTGCCATCCCCTCACTTTTGCTGTATTCTATCCCTTAGAAGTAAGTCACCTTGCTCCAGCTCACAGTCAAGAGGAAGGGGTTCCATAAGAACATGAATACCAGGAGGCAGGGGTCACTGGGGCCATCTGACATGCTGTCTGCTGCTGTCTTTTGGGGATTGGTTTTCTCAGGTGACCTTTGTTTCTGAATGAAGGACCTCGAGGGTTATTACAGGTGGCTGGCCTGGGTTTATGCTGTGACTGAGTGTAGGGTCTGTGTCACTTGTGTAGGCTTCCTTCTCAGGTATGGGGGCAGACAGCAGGAAGGTTGGCTGGGACTCCGCCATCTGTGGTTCCATCCCCTTTAGGTGTGCATGGATGGAAACTGTGACTTGCTACCAGCTACTAGTATATAGCAAACAAGACAGGATAGTCATCCCCTTGACTAGGTTACAGTACAGGGCAAAAGAAAGATTTTGCAGATGTCCTTATAGTCCTAAATCAGTTGATTCTGAATTAATTAAAAGGGAGATTTTCCTGGGTGGGACCGACTTAATCAAAGAGGGATGGGGGCCTTCCTTGAGGTCAGAGATGCTCTCCTGCTACCCTTCCAGAAGCAAACTGCATGAGTTCCATCAGTGCAAGAAAATGACTTCTTCCAACAGCCTGAATGAACTTGGAAGTGAGTTCTTCCCCCTTAAGGCCCCAGAAGAGAATGTATCTTGACTGGCACCTTGATTGCAGCCTTGTGAGACTCTGAGCTGAGAATCTAGCTAAAGTGACCCACAGAAACTATGAGATAATACGTACGTGGTGTGTAAACCACTAAGCTTGTGGTAATTTGTTACACAATAGAAAATTAATAGTGTGTTTCCCTGCGAGTCCTTCTCAGTGCCTTTCCTTTTTTGGTTCTCTCTTGTGTCTGCGGTGGATGTGTGGTGTAGAGCCAAGCTCTGTTCTCTCTGAGTGCAGCTTCCTCATGAGAAGCCTTCCTCAGGAAGGTGGCCCCCTTTCTGCAGAGGGCAGATCTTGGGCTGTGACCTGAGGGCATGTCACTACTGCCATTGGTGCCTTTCATTTCTTTATGCTGGGGGGGATGGGAAGGAACCTAACTTCAGATGTTCTGAAGGCACTTGTTTAGTGGAAGACCCTGATGATCATTCCCTTGTCTACTCCTGTCCTTTGTATTTGTTGATTCTGGCCTTGTTGTGTCTCTGGCCACTCTAGCTGGGAACCATGCTTTTGCAAGGGGTCTGTGTGTGTGGTTTCCTCTGCTCTCATTTTCTTGCCACTCTGATTCAACTTGGTTTTTTCTCTTCGTGGAATTTCATAAAACTTCTGGGCTGTTGATGGCATATTTTCCTGTTTCATAATGCTGTTATGGTTTCATTCTTTAAACAGAAAACAATTTTTCCTAGCATTTCAATGGGACTTTGGATGCGAAGGGAGGCAGATGTCGGTGATGAGTCTGCATGAATTCAGCTACATATCCTGGCCTGGACTTTTTCTTTTTATAAGAGAAAACAAAATATTGTTTTGCTATCTAACATTGATCTAATGTATTTGTAATACATTTGACATATTTCTAATAAAATTGATGAGAAAGGGCAGAGTTTTTATTATGGAACTAATTTTCTCATGCTCTATGGGTAGTCCTCCATTTAAAGTTCTCCAAAGCATATTTCTGTGAAGACTTTCTTTTTCTTCTTTCCCCTCTTCCCACTTCCACTTCCACAGCCTTTCTTTCTACTCTCTTAGGGTAATTTCTTAGAACAAGTGACTTAAAAATATTGCTGACACTATGTTTTTTCCTAACACCAATGACACACATGATGTAAGTGCTGAGAATGTTGAGATAATTGAACTAAAATTGTGATTTTAGAATTGCCTTTAGACTCTTCCAGTTCCAAGGAACATATAGCTATTTCAAACTAGTTTAGGTTAAAAAGAGAATCTATTTGGTGGAAACTGCAATAGTATCTCACTGAACCCAAGGGTAAAATTTTATCATGAGGGTCTGGAACTAGAAACCAGAAAGCTGACTGGAACCCAGGAAGTCATAACCTTTCTGTCTCAGACTTTCTGTCTCTCTTGTCTCTGTTTTTCTGAACATCTGCTTATTCTTTTCTTGCTCAGCAGACTTACTTTGTTTTGGCGTGGGTGTGGCCAAATATGGCTAACCAGCAGTAGTCTCTTGAGTTCCCAAGTTCATACCATCTCAGTTTAAGCAAATAAGTCAGAAGCATAATGCCAGATTCCAAGGAGAAAGAATCCAACTGGTTTAGCTTGGGCCAGTTATCTTTCTAGACTAGTGAAATGTGGTCATGAGAGCAGATTTTGTGCTATAAACATGGCTACCACAGCCCATGTTCCCAAAGAGGAGGTAAGTAGATGGGAGAGTGGGCAGATATCTGAAAACACGTCAGTTGCAACGTTCTTGTTTATATCAAGTGGACTGTTTTTCATTAGGGAGACAGTTTATCTTGTGGCTAAGAACATGGGCTTAGGGTCAGATAGACCTTGATTTGAATCCCAGCCCTGCCACCTGCTAGCTGTGTGACCTCTGTGAGGATCAGATTCTTTCTCTGTACCATTGGGATGATGAAGCCTATCTCTCCAGGTTGCTGGGAGAACAAGAATATATATGGTACGTCCTACACACTCAATAAATAGCAATTATTTATTACTGTTACCAAATCACTTTGGAGAGATTTGGGGAATGGAAGAGCATGCATTTTACGACCTTCAATAGTGCAAGAAGATCTGGAAGCAAAAATCTAGGTGCCACAGAGATCAATCAAAATCTAAGAGAGAATTTTGCGTTTTCCACTCTTGGCCAAAGAAATGGACACAGGCTAGGCTGATGATATTAGGGCCCAAGAATCTGTGCTTATTTTTAGAATGAAATTTTTGCTTCTGTTGGTTTTGGAAGAGAGAAGTCAATGGTCTCATAATCCTAAAGAGAGCCAAGCAGGGCTGGCAGTCACTGGTACAGTCATCATAGTTCTTTCCAGCCAGTGCCTGTTCTAATGCTCCCTGCATTCATTCTGCTTGGTGGCAGATCTGTTCTGATTGGCTAGTGCCTTACCCAGTGAAATATTTTGAACATGTGCCATCAATTCCAAGACTTCAGTTTTTGTTAGAGTAGATCCACTGTTTCCTTTATAAAACAAGAGATTTCCTTTGCACCTTTCTCACTTATATGATAAAGTTGTGGGTGGTAGCCATCATTAAATGAACTCATAGTAAAGTTAATATAAAATGATAATAATTCAACTTCTGTGTAGTTAAAGGATACCAAATATAAGACAAATGTTAATGTTTACATAAAGTAGAGCTAGCTAACCAACTATGTTTATGGCTTCTTTTTTAAATGTAGTGTGTCCTGTTCTATATGAAACTGTAGTAGAACAATGTCTCAATGACTGACTGTGTAATTTTCTCTTAAGTTATGCAGACATTTTGATTGAGAGGGAAGTGTTAATGCAGAAGTACATTCATCTAGTTCAGATCGTAGAGACAGAAAAAATTGCAGCTAACCAACTGCGGCATCAACTTGAAGATCAAGATACAGAAATCGAAAGGCTTAAATCAGAGGTATTTATTTCCCAGTTGATAGATTCCTTCTCATTGTTTCACGTTTATTGCCGTCTCCTCATGATTACTAAAGGCTTATTATCAGGGCAAAATTTTAATGCCAAACTTGGTTCCTCTGCCATCAACACGTACATGGCTGGGCTACTAATGTGCATTAGAAAAGAATCAAAGGTCTATGTCAGGATTAGATAAATATGTTACCAAAAAATCAGGATAATGTGATATTTTTAAATTATTTGCGCTCCTGCTGTCCTTCATTTGATCAGATATTTAAGAGTTGACTATAATAAACTGTTTTTGGATTGACTCATAATCATGATAATTGCGAGTCCGTCATAGATTCAGTGAAAGTCCAAATGACACCTAAGGAAGGTCCAAACATGAATTCAGAAAGTCTTTACTTTTTCTGGATGTAAGGGGTCCATCCTTCTCCCCTCTAGAATTTTGAAAAACTCACTTGAATTAAAGTATAAAAAAAAATGCTATGGTGCATTTTTGCCTGAAATTGGAATTCCTGCCTCCCTCCACTTCCCACCCCACTCTGAACTTCTCAGGTTTTGCACCCCAGACAGTGAGACTGACTCGAGTGAGAGCGGAGGTGGTCGTGGAGCTGGCAGGCGTGGTGGTGGTGGTGAGCCTGGATCCTCCCTCTCTCCAGGGTGCCTCCGTCTGTGCACAGAAACCTGAGTGTATCTCCCCTTGCTGTCCTGTCATTCCTTGTGGGAACTGATCAATAACTGAAGAATTGAAGAGGGAGGTAGACAGTGAGGTTTTTCCACTCCTGACCAGTGATCCATTAGTGTCTTCTTAGCTTCAAAGAACAGAATAGGACAGAATGAAATCTACTACTAACTGTATCCTTGTTGACAGAAACAATTCGGTGTCCTCAGTCTTGGTAACTTTCTTGTTGCTTTTCTGTCATTCAACATTTTCTTTTTCATTTCCACACATCTTCTTCTAAAACACACTCTGTGAATCCAATGAGGGTTTTCACCTCGGGCTGCCTGTGTCCATCGCTTCCAGGGGTCAGAGCATGGGTATAAGCTGATTTCAATTGGGATCTGATTGCCTCTCTGATGATAAGTTGCAGACTGTTCACCATATCATTAGTGTTGTTAACTTCCCGATTCAACCCTGAAATCCAAGATAGTGAAAACAACAACAGAAAACTTAACAGATCTGCATTTTAAAAGACTATATCAGGCCCTGTAATTTAAAACAAAATTATTGTGTTCTTTCTTCGCCACAGTTAGCTAGAGCAGATGATTGTCTGCTAAGTGAAAGAGGTCGGCACTTGCTCAGTGAGAGAGACTCAGCACCAAGCGATGCTCCCCGATATTTATTTGTGTCCTTAACTGTCTTCACTGTGTTCTATTTTAGTCTGACTATATACTGCAGCTAAAAACTGTCAGTAGCAGGTATGTCTTGTGTGGCCACTTGACAGCAGCCATGATTTATTTCCTACTCCTTTTATTTTCCCACTGATTCCCTGCCAGAAAATGGCAGAGGAGTGTATTTGGTGATGGGGACAAAAATGTAAAGACAGGTCAGAGGGAGCAGTTATGATCTCAACTTTCTAAGTGTTTGTTTGTTAGTAAGTCTGAATAGGTCCTTAAGTTTGCAAGAGCCTGCAATTGAGTGACAGTCCAGGGAATTTTATTACTAAGTGTAGTTCAGAGGCGATCTGGTTTTGAGTTGCCCCTTGTAGGCCACAGAACTGAGCTGGGACTATGAAGAGATCCCAGGTTGTTTCAGTTCCTTTTGCCTTTATCTCTTTTCTTGGCTGGCTTGGACCCACCCCAGAGTTCTCAGATTCCTCTTGCAGTTACCATTTTTCCAAGAAGATCTGTGAGTCTGCTGCACTGTGTGTACCTGGAAGGCCACAGGCTGATTATAGGAAGCAGGAGCTTTGAGCTGAATGTTACTGCATTTGGAGACCATGGAACATTATAGGAAGCTGCCATTGGTGAGATGACTGACACGTCACTGAGGTGCTGAGAAGGCCTTGGTCTGGTCATCACTGGCAGCCAAGGCTTAGTTTTGGACTAACATTTCTCTAACCCAAACCACAGTTCACACTTTCCACAGCCATTTCTTCTAAACACATTTGTTAGTAGCACAACAAAACAGACTTGGGGTGAAGTACATGCTTCCCCTGAGTCAGCACCAAAGAAAGATAGGGTGTAAAAAGTGAATGTTTCCTGAGGATCTTATAAGCTACCTTGTAGGCATAAATCCTATGATTTATGGTTATAGTCTAATGTTTCCCAAATCATGAAATGGACCAATTTTGTGTTATAGATTGTCGCTCTTAATAAAACCAAGGAACGAATGAGACCTTACCAAAGCAATCAAGAAGATGAGGATCCAGACATCAAGAAGATTAAAAAGGTAGGGTGCTGGGGGTTTCCAGCTCTGGGGAGCATGGCCACCATTTGTCTTCCTGTAGTGATATCTTTGCTGCCCTGACCCTGAGCTGAGACCACCCTTGGTGTTTCTCTTCTGATGGCTTCCAGACTTGCCCTCAGAGTGATCAGACATGGCTACTTCTTTGAAAAAGTTTCAGCTTGAGATTTCTTTCCAGTTCTGGGAATCCCCTTGTGGATTCTGTGGGAAGGATGCCAAAGCCCAATGTTAATTAAGACAGTAGTGTTCTCCAGTTGGGTTATTTAAGTGCTACTGAACCTCCTAATTTTGTGTTGCTTTTATACTTTGGTGGGGGGTATTTTTTAAAATTACATTTCAAAAATATTTCTTACCCAATTCAAAAAATGGGCAGAAGACCTAAACAAGCAATTCTCCAGTGAAGACATACATATGGCCAATAGGCACATAAAAAAATGCTCAGTAATGCTAATTATCAGAAAAATGCAAATCAAAACTACAATGAGGTATCACCTCACACCAGTCAGAATGGCCATCATTAAAAAGTTCACAAAGGATAAGTGGTGGAGAGGGTATGGAGAAAAGGGAACCCTCCTACGCTACTTGTGAGAATGTAGTTTGGTGCAGCCATTATGGAAAACAATATGGAGGTTCCTTAAAAAACTAAAAACAGACTTATCAGATGATGCAGAAATCCCACTCCTGGGCATATATCCAGAGGGAACTCTAATTTGAAAAGATACACGCACCCCAGTGTTCACAGCAGCGCTATATACAATAGCCAAGACATAGAAACAACCAAAATGTCCATCAACAGATGGCTGGATAAAGAAATTGTGGTATATTTATACAATGGAATACTACTCAGCCATAAAAAATAAAATAATGCCATTTGCAGCAATGGATGGGCCTGGAGATCATCATTCTAAGTGAAGTAAGCCAGAGAGAGAAAGAAAAATACCATATAATATCACTCATATGTGGAATCTAAAAAAGAAAAGAAAAAAAAAAAGAAAAGAAAAAAAGACACTAATGAACTCATCTACAAAACAGATACAGACTTACAGACACAGTAAACAATCTTATGGTTACCAGGGGAAAGGAGGTGGGAAGGGATAAATTTGGGAGTTTGAGATTTGCATATGATAACCACTATATATAAAAATAGATTAAAAAACCCCAGTTTTTTTCTGTGTAGCACAGGGAACTATATTCAATATCTTGTAATAACCTTTAATGAAAAAGAATATGAAAATGAATATATGTATATATGCATGATTGGGACATTATGCTGTATACCAGAAATTGACACATTATAACTGACTATACTTCAATTAAAAAATTCTTTTAGCTTTAGTCTGCAGTGTTTATTTAGAGGAGTTTGTTTTTTTTTTTTAACATGTGAGAAGATTGAATCTGCTCAGATTTCTACTTTATTATTGTTTCTTATTTAACATCCACATAATTAGCAACTCTTTCCATCTTACTGTTGTTTACAACTGCACAACTTTTAAATTAACCAGACACTGGCACTTACTATAGTCTACTGTGTTTGATTTATGTCATCTAGGTTTTGAGTTCCATAATCTTAACTGTCCTGTGTAACAGCACCTATTCATCTTTGTTAACATTATGTGGAAAATCTTCACAGTTAAAGAACTTCATTTCTTAATTTTTTTCTTATCCCTGTTTTCCTATGCTAGTAATCATGCCCCTCAGTTGTAGTAAAACTTTAACTCTTGCTCAATATTTGAAATAGAAATGCTTCTTAGGACTAAGTTGAACTGTTCTCAGTTTTCAGGAAATAAAAAAGTAGAATAACAGCATTCCTCTCTTAGAATTTAAGATTTTCTAAAAAATTGAATTTGGTTTATGTTACTGTGTTACAAGATTAATGCTATTGCCTTTCTTTAATAGTATGCAGTTGCATATAAACAAAGATATCAGTAAAATACAACTTTCAGTCCTGTTGTAGAAACTGGTCTTTTAGTAAGTGAACTGGCTTTTTCTCAGCAGGCAATACCTGCCCAAGTGAATAGAAAGATTTTATTTAACACAAAATTCAGTTATTTTTGAAATACTTCTGTTAAATGGAAGAATAATGATAAAAAGGACACTTTTTACATTTTCTATCTTCCTATTTCTTTTTTTATAAATGTATATTTTTATTGAGGTATAGTCAGTTTACATTGTTGTGTCAATTTCTGGAGTACAACATAATGCTTCAGTCATACATGAATATACATATATTCATTTTCATATTCTTTATCTTCTTGTTTCTTAATAGAAATATTTTTCTTAAAAAACTTTATTTATGAATTTGTTAAACATGTTTTGAAATTACTCTATTGTCCTTTATGTCCCAAATCAAACTAATGCCTGTGTGGAAAGGGTTGTTCACAAACGAATTAGTTTCTCGGTTCTGATCTTGGCAAATATCAATACAGTTTTTTAACTTTGAGAGACAAAAGTTGAAATTGGTTATAATTCACAGAAATGTCCCCTTAGATTTCTCCAAGTAATGTGCATACAATTTCCCCCACATAATTCTTTTAAAATGGGTTGAAGTTTTATTGTTTGAGGGATGGCACTGTATAAATACCTGTTATGGAAATTGATAGTATGTTGACACCGGTTGGTAGATGAGAGAATTTTAAACATTGCAAAAGAAGAGTAGTTGTTTCAATGCATGATAATTTAGACCATATGGGTGAAATCACTTGGAAAAAATAAAAATGATAAGAATGTGTTGAACAGAAAACAATGATGCTAAAAAAGGATTTGGTAGTGATATAATACTTTCAGTTATATATGAATTTGCAATCTGCTTTATTGCTAAATCTGCCACTTAGGTATAATGAATTTTAATAAATTTTCATCTAATTTTTTTATATTTAGAAAGGACTTCAGGTTTTTTTGTTCAGTTATTTTATAGATAAGGAAATGGAGACCAGGGTTCAAGGTCACCCAGTAGGTTAGTGGCAGAGACTTTGGGTTAAGGATTTTGACATACACCTGTCTACTTCGCACCTAGCATCTACCTGGGCATTTAAAAGATTCTCAGTAAATAGTTGTTGGCTGAAACACAAAGGCCAGGGCACTTTGTCTAGTTTGCCTGTTATTTTTCAAATCATACCTAGGGAATTCTGATCAATTTTAGAGGCTAGAATGTTTCCTGCAAAATTGATTTAAAATTTTATTGTTCTTTTAACAATATAATCACTATTGTAAATTGTTAACATGTGTTTTGCCCATGTGGCTGGGAAAGAGTCCTTACGGTTAACAAAAGGCAAGTAAAAGAAGGCCAAGTCTTGTTGCAGTTTTCCTGTGTGACTTACCAAGAAATTTAGTTTATTCATCTATAAAAAGAAGGGGTCAGATCAGCTGATGTCCAACACTTATTTTTTTAAGCTTAATAAAAAAAAAAAGCTCAGCCATAACAAAAAAATCAAATAACCTGATTTAAAAATAGGCAAAGGACTTGACTAGACATTTCTCCAAAGATGACAGACGTTTCTTTTAAAGACGATTCTTTAGAGAAATCACTAACACATGAAGAGGTGCCCAACATCACTAACCAGCAGAAAAATCAAATCAAAACTACGGCACACTATTACCTCACACCATTAGGATGGTTACTATCAAAACCACCAAAATAGCAAGTACTGATGATGTAGGGAAATTGGAACCCCCGTGCACTGTCAGTGAGATTGTAAAATGATTCAATTGCTATGGAAAACAGTATAGTGGTGCCTCAAAAAATTAAAAATAGAACTACCATATGATCCAGCAATCTCACTTCTGGGTATGTAGCCAAAAGAATTGAAAGCAGGATCTTGAAGAGACATTTACACTCCCATGTTCATGGCAGCATTACTCACAATAGCCAAGAGGTGAAAGCAACCCAAATGTTCATTGACAGATAAGTGAATAAACAAAAATGTTGTACATATATACCATGGAATATTATTCAGCCTTAAAAAGGAAGGAAATCCTGGCACATGCTGCAGCATGGATGAACCTTGACGACATTATCCTAAGTGAAATAAGCCAGTCACAAAAAGACAGATACTATATGATAGCACTTATATGAGGTATCTAAAGTAATTAAATTCACAAAAACAGAAAGTAGAATGGTGGCTAGCAGGGGCTAAGAGAAGAGGGAAGTGGAGAGTTGTTCTTTAAAGAGTACAGAGCTTGAGTTTTGCATGAGAAAAATGTTCCCAAGATCTGTTTGTACAACAGTGTGAAAATACTGAATGCTACTGAACTGTGCCCTTAAAAATGGTTAAGATGGTAAATTTCATGTTATGTGTTTTCTTTTTTTAACCACAATTAAAAAAAATTTAACTATCTGACTTTATGTTGTTAAAGAATAAACCTTCAATTAATTCCTTTTTTGAAATGTTAACAACTAAGTATATGCTATTGTTATATTCTGGTGTCCATAATTACAGGCAGGCCTAAAGAGCTCAAGCTGTGGAAGGAACTTGTGAAGCTGAGAAAAATAATATCTTAAAATCATCTTCTTTTGGCTGTCTAGTACAAGCCTGGCATCATTTATTGGCCCATTAGTGCATCAGTGAAAGAGCAGGGTGTATATGGTACAGAATGGACACCCTACTGCCCAGCTTACGAAGCCCGTCTCACACTTCCCTGAGATTCTTCTTTGTTTTTTGCTTTATTGTTGTCCTGCAGGTTCAGAGCTTCATGCGAGGATGGTTATGTAGAAGGAAATGGAAGACCATCGTGCAGGATTACATTTGTTCTCCTCACGCTGAAAGTATGAGGAAGAGGAACCAGATCGTGTTCACCATGGTGGAGGCTGAGTCGGAGTACGTCCACCAGCTCTACGTCCTGGTCAATGGCTTCCTCCGGCCCCTGCGGATGGCCGCCAGCTCCAAGAAGCCCCCCATCAGCCACGACGATGTCAGCAGTATTTTTCTCAACAGGTTTGTCTTGGCATAAAGAGTCATGTCAAAAACCCATTTGCATTTCTTTTATTTTAATTGAAGTATAGTTGATGTACAATGTTGTGCTATTTGTATTTCTTAGAAGAACTGTCACTTTACTCTTAAAAGAATGAAGATTGTAAATTCACCTTTATGAGCTTATGTATGGAAAAGAAGAAAGCTATTATTTGTGTTTCATTATTAGCCCAAATTTGCGTATCTTTATCTTGAATCTTGGCATTTAATTTTCTATTTTTCTTCTCTGTTTGACATATGTTTTCTTGTCATTTTGTGTGTGTGTGTTTGTCTATGTGCATGTGTATATTGGGGAAGATCATCTCCTTCATAAACTGAGGGAAATGGAGTGATTAATGGGTCTTTATGTGTAATTTATACAGAAGCACTTCAACAGAGGGCCTGAAAATCTCTAGTAAATTTATTCACTCAATAAATATTTATAGTGCCTTTACTGTTGAGGATTTGTCAGTGAACCAAGCCAAAAATCCCTGCCTTCGTGGAACTTAAATTTTGATGTGGGAAGATAGACAATGAAGAGTGAATAAGTGAAAGATGTAGTATTTTATATGGTGATGAGTGCTTTGGAGAAATATAGAAGGAAGAGGGGAGGAAGGGACTGAGACTGCTTGGGTATTTTACTTAAAATTTTAGTTATTTATTTGGTTTTGAGTGGATAATACATTTACATGGCTCAAAAACTTGAAACAGCAGGAAAACACCAAATAGCAGTTGGAAGTCTCTCTCTTACTCTGTCTCTGCCCACTGTTTGCCTCACTTGCCATCTGTAACTGTCTTCTTTAGTTTCTTATACTTCCAGTGTTTCTTGATGTAGATCAATCGAATTTGGATATAGAGTCTTATTTCTCCCCTTCTTATGCAAAAGGCAAGTACTTTAATATGTATCTGCTTTTTTTGCTTAACAATATATCCTGGACATCTTTCTATATTTATAGCTAAAGAGCATTCTGTTTTTTTAAATTGCTACATGATATTACATTATGTGAATGTCCCATGGTTTTTCTATAGCCAGTCTTTAGAAAGGCCTCAAAGATAAGTTAACATTTGAGCAGAGACTTGAAGTTGTTGAAGAAGCAAGCCGTGTGGCTACCTGGGGAGAGAGTGATGCCACCGGAGAGACTGCCCGTGCAAAGGGCCTGTGGATGGTGAACTGCGCTCTGATAGTGATGACATTGGAGTGAGCATTACTATGGTTTTAGGCTGCTTCTGGCAATCTGTTTCCATTGGGCTGCCTGATGTGGAGTGTGGAAGTCCAGGTTTGTCATACTGTTTAAATTTGGAGTCAAGAGGCTGTGCCTCTTTTTGGCAGGTGAGGCTGTAAGCTCTTCATGCAGATTAGCAATTGTTTAGTACACCTGGTCCTAGAGGGAGATTTCAAGAATTAGTCTTTTAAAGGTGAAGCTTATAGGATGTTTGTTGTCTTTTATGTTGTTTAACGAGATTCCCTTTTCTTGCCTTTGAAGTTGAAGTCCTAGGCAGGTCGATTATTTTGAATTTCAACACAGAGTTTATCCTTTAAAAAATATAATCTTTCTTTCTTTTTCTGGCTTACTTCACTTAGAATGACATTCTCCAGGGACATCCATGTTGCTGCAAATGGAGTTATGTTGTCAGTTTTTATGGCTGAATAGTGTTCCATTGTATAAATATACCAAATCTTCTTTATCCAGGCATCTGTTGATGGACATTTAAGCTGTTTCCATGTCTTGGCTATTGTAAATAGTGCTGCTATGAACATTGGGGTGCAGGTGTCCTTTTGAAGTAGGGTTCCTTCTGGATATATGCCCAAAAGTGGGATGTCTGGGTCATATGGTAAGTCTATTCCTAGTCTTTTGAGGAATCTCCATACTGTTTTCCACAGTGGCTGCACCAAACTGCATTCCCACCAGCAGTGTAGGCGGGTTCCCTTTTCTCCACAGTCTCTCCAGCATTTGTCATTTGTGGACTTTTGAATGATGGCCATTCTGACTGGTGTGAGGTGATACCTCATCATAGTTTTGATTTGCATTTCTCTAATAATTAGTGATATTGAGCATTTTTTTCATGTGCCTATTGATCATTTGTATTTCTTCCTTGGATAATTGCTTGTTTAGGTCTTCTGCCCATGTTTGGATTGGGTTGTTTGTTTTTTTTCTTATTAAGTCATATGAGCTGCTTATATATTCTGGAGATCAAGCCTTTGTCGGTTTCATTTGCAAAAATTTTCCCCCATTCCATAGATTGTGTTTTTGTTTTACTTATGGTTTCCTTTGCTGTGCAGAAGCTTGTAAGTTTAATTAGGTCCCATTTGTTTATTCTTGCTTTTATTTCTATTGCTTGGGTAGACTGCCCTAGAAATACCATATGAGATCGCTCATATGTAGAGTCTAAAAAGAAAGAACATAAATACAAAACAGAAACAGACTCAGACATAGAAGACAAACTTGTGGTTGCCAAGGCGGGGGATGGGAAGGGATAGACTGGGAGTTCAAAATTTGTAGAAACTGACAGGCATATGTAGAATAAATAAACAAGATTATATCATATAGCACAGGGAAATATATACAAGATGTTGTGGTAGCTCACAGTGAAAAAAATGTGACAAAGAATATATGTGTGTTCATGTATGACTGAAAAATTGTGCTCTACACTGGAACTTGACACAACATTATAAAATCACTATAATGCAATAAAAATGTTTTAAAATATATATAATCTAATTATCTACATGCAGAATTATTTCATCTGTTTTCTAACCTTTTAGATATCAAAAGATGAAGGTAGACATACCTGTTAGTTTCCAAGTGTAGGAAAGAGAAATCCCTTCTCTGATTGGAGGGAATTCACTGCTCACAGAATCCTTTGGGAGGGCTGGAGGAAAAGGGGATCTGGCCTTGGACCAGTGAGTTCAGGGGCACAGTGCCATAAATGTGATCCAGAGGTTAGGAACCCACTGCTACCATCGTTGCCACCACATCTGCCTCTCAGGTATGTGAAGCTGGTGTCTAGAAACTAGAACAATGAGGCTGGGTGCTGAAATTGCTCCTAAAACACTCATGTCTCCAAGACTGACTTTCAGCACCTGGAAGATGGCCTCTACTTCTGCCTTTCCTTCCTGAGTGCATCTACGGATGGATCTGAATTTCCATCTCAATCCCTAGCTGTGAGGGAGTCTGGGAAATGTAGTTTTAGCTCTCCATCCTCTCCACCTAGAAGGAGGGTGGGAGGGAGACTGAAAGATGAATCTGCACTATCTACCAAACTAGATTTGGTTGAAATCCTTGAACAACAAACACTGCTAAGTTAAAATTTCTATTGAAAAATAACAAAGTACAGTTTTCAAGCAGTGTCTATGTTGTTTCATGGACTATTTGGAAAGAGTAAGGACTTCCCATTGATGTTTCTTGTAGTGGTATTTGACTTATAATAAACCAAAGTATTTCAGTGACATGAATAATCCTGTATTTGATTGGGTCAATGTGTTAGTTCAGAAAAGGCTTCAAAGGCTCGTTCTAAGAGTAGGTTAATTCTAGTGAGGAGGAAGCAAACGTTACTTTGGTAACTACCCTTCTTGAGCCTTTTAGAAATTTGAATCTCTAATTTATGTGTAGTCTTCATTTTAATATATCTGTGTAGGCTCCACCCTTTTCAGAAGATTCCTCTATATTTCTGTGTTGAGTGTCTTACCAGTAGTTACCATAGAGGTCTGTCAAATCTTTCCCCCTCTCTCCATCTGTCAAAACTCATTTTAGCGAAAGGGAGAGACCTTTCCCCAGTTTATCTTCTGTAATCAAATCTGAAGAGAGAAGGATCATAACTAATTTCCTGATTATCAATTGAACTGCTACATTCTAACAGTGGAACGCTATTTTCATTATAAATTGATAAAGAGGGTTATGTGACAGTGATTTGGTGCTTACTGTCTTCCCAAATGTGAGGCTTAGCTCAGAATTTTCTTTGAGGTTTTCAGATTGTCTAAAAGATAAATTGCTTCATGGGGGCTGATATAATCCATGTCATCGTTGTGCGTAGAGTTTGGAGGCCCTCAGAGACATGTGTATCATGTATTTATTAAGGCTGTAAGGACTCCAGGGACCTCTTTAACAAAATAGACACTTTATAGTGACTAAGTTGTATTATTTCCCCATGTTTTATAGTGAAACAATCATGTTTCTTCATGAAATTTTTCATCAAGGACTGAAGGCAAGGATAGCAAACTGGCCCACTTTAATTTTAGGTAAGTGCCTGCTTTAGCGATCTTAGATTTTCTCTTAATGTGGCTGTAATTAGGTTAAAATAGTTGTAACGTTATTCAGCCTAAGCTGTTTGAATTTCCTCAGTGGCCCTTTGGGCCTCCTTAGGTGCTGGGAGTCTGTCTCATTGCCCCTGTGACCTTTTCCCTGGCCTGTCTTGGTTCTTTGGGGGCTGGAGTTGGGCTCTGCCCCGGGGTGCGTTCTACCAGGTCAGTCATTTAGGCGTCTAGACTGAGGCCCTCGGCATGTGTGACACCTGGTGCCAGGAGCCACTCTCTGCCACTCCTGCAGAGTGAACACAGTCTCTCCCCGTACCTTAGATAATTGACTGAGCACCGAGAGAAACTGCCTATGTTTATTTCTCCTTTCCAGCGGATCTGTTTGATATCTTGCTCCCCATGCTGAACATTTATCAAGAATTTGTGCGTAATCACCAGTACAGCCTCCAAGTGCTCGCCAATTGTAAGCAAAACAGAGATTTTGACAAACTCTTAAAACAGTACGAAGCCAACCCTGCCTGTGAGGGGAGGATGCTGGAGACGTTCTTGACCTATCCAATGTTTCAGGTAAGTCATCTGGCTGCGTTTTATAAGTCATTGACTCCAGCTCAATGTGACTGATACCCAGTGTGACCAGAGTGAGATGTGCAAGTATCATCCCCTGTGCGGCACATGTGTACCAACTGTCATCTGGAACTTGACCTTGTGGTAAACAAATATATGCATACATTCATTCTCTCTCGTCTGTCTAGTGTATGTAAGAAAACCAGGCATTTTTGAGACACTTGAGTCAGGAATGATTTTTTTTGAAAAGTAGCCCAATTTTCTCTTTACCGAAAGACTCCACACAGACCTCTTCCGTGGAGTCTCCTCCTCCGGCGCGTTTAAAAATATTAGGTTTACAGAAATAGGTTGCTGTGCAAATGTTCCAGGGTATGCTGGTTGCATAAAAGGTTCCCAGGGGAGTGGAAGGGCTGCTGGGAAGTTGTTTGTTTTCCTGCCCTGTTGTGATTGCTGCTGAGTGTCCCTTGGCTGGAGCTCTGCAGAGCAAGTCCAGGGCCTTCCCTGTCATAGAGGCTGTGGACACCCAGGAGCCAGAGACACTGCCCTGTCCCGGGGACTCTAGGCTCTTAGTCAGGTTGCTGCAGTGAGGCTGGGACTCGTCCTGACCTTCACTTTGGGGATTAGAGCAACCTGAAGGGTCCAGCACACATGTGTTCTTTCCTATGCCTAAGACTTTACTGCTCTTGAGTGAGAACTGCAGAGGCCAAGATGTGAATCGAATCTCCTGTTCTTTTTAGAAGTGTTGATTTTGTTCTTTTGGAAAAGCATTGAGTGTTCCCATTGTGGAATTTGTGGGGCTTCTGGCCAGGCCTCCAAATTGGCATGTGGTAAACCGATTCTGCTAATCATGTGTGTTCTGGTTTCTTTGGAGAGCTCTGTCTCCCTAAACGGGCATCTCTGACCCCAGCTGATCATTTTGTCACCTCAGAGAGAAATGCTGCTCTGGTTCATAGTTCTTTGTCTTAAAGTTTGTCGGTCCTGCTTGAAATCCTGGAAATCACCGTAGAAGTTTAGTAGGATTTTTAAAAACCAAAAGGATGCATTTGAAACAAGTTAAGTGTAGTGAAACTTTATAATCTTATTGTGTTGTTTTCATGGAACTGAGTTATTTAACTCCTTGCCTCTCTGAAAAAATATTTCACAAGAAAAACTACAAAGGAAAAAATGGCTTATTTTAACCTTTTATGAAATTATAATATGAGATTTTATTTACAGTGAAACAAATTTTATAGAGTTTGATACTTTGAGATGCTCATTGAATCTTTGGCAGTTAGCTCTAGGTTATGATTAAATCTGTCTAGCAACCCCCAACTCAGGTGACTAGACAAAGGTAGGGTTGTGAAAGACACATGGAACAGAGAGGTCCCAAGCTCCCTTTCTGACATCCAACAATGTCTTTTCAAGTCCTATTTATTCCTGTTGGTGCAGTTCTCTTAATTGTTTAAAATGGCAGAGCTGGACATGCACTTGAGGTGAGATGTTCAGACACTGTTGAATGTGGGGCCTTGGAAAGGCCTTTGAATTTCTTAAAAATGCTGAGATACTTTTTTACCAACCTTCCCTCCTTTCCCCTGGAGTGTAAGCCCAGTAACAACGAGTTGGCATTTTGACCCCAAGGAACCTCCATGATGTCAGAAAAGGACCATTGGACTGGGAATGTTTAGGAGACCTGGGTGTTTTGCTCACCCTTCAGTTGTAGCACTGGGAAAAATAATCAAACTAATCTAAATCTGTTTCCTAATCTTGAAATGGAGGCAGCTGACCTATAACTCTCTCTCAGCACTCTAGCTCTCTGACTCTGTGATTCTGGTTCTGGAAGTTTAGGCTGGGTAACTACATGGTGTTGCAAGGAGCCTAGTCTAGGACCCCCCACCCAAGACTGTGGTTGCCCCAAATCCTAGAATTTACATGAAGGGTCAGATGTTGAGGTTCTGGCTTCTTTAAGACCAGGGTAACCAAAGGGTGCTGGGAGAAGCCTCAAACTTAAAGAATTTACCCAGAATTTGTCCAACAGCAAGAAATGTGCAAATTGAAAGGACACTGAATTGGACTATTAATTATTTGCTTACCCATAACTATTTCCCTTTCCTATAGCTATTTTGAACAGACCAAGAGGGGATACATTGGAGTTTGTTGTCCAAGGGCCTCATTCTCCTTGGTGTCTCCCTCTCCTGCCTTCTCCCTAGGAGTGACCACATGGAATACTTGGGGGGAAGATGCTTGAAGTTTTTTTCTTAACAAGATTTGTTCTATCCTTCTGGTTCCCTCTTGGTCATTTCACTAAGGTGTCCTGAAAGCGTTTGAACCCTCAGATGGTTCAGCTATATCCATTTCCCTCTGCATGCACTGCTGATATGTAGCAGTGGTACTTTTTCACATCTGCCTTGCTCCAGTGTAGGCTGGATACCTTGGGATGGGGCTGGGGTGTTATCCTTTCCTCTAGAGCAAGAATGGAAGAGGTGACCTTGGCTTTTACTGCTAACGGGCCTCTGCCCAAACTTTTTCTTGAGCTGAGATATGGAGGCAAATGGAGGCAGAGGGAGGTGGAGAGGTAACTGGGAACTTTTAGCCTGTGTATGTTTAGAAAAGTGTTATATTCTAAGTCTTCCTCGGCCCTAGTTGAGTAAGTCAGTTGTTGCTATTAATGAACCATATTGAACTGTGGAAACATGGAGGAATTTGGATGATGCAGTGAATTTATTGTCAACTGAACTTTCAGACAAGTAAGTCCAAGTGTTACAAAGAAATTTGTTATGGAAAATAATGTAGTCATTAACATAAGTTGTATTTAGCAAAGACAATGGCTTGGCTGGAACTGTTTAAATTGGCTTCAGTTGCTCATAAGTCCATAGGTAAGCTAACCCTGAAATCTGCTTCTGACCAGTACAGCGCTGTTAGATGTCCTCGAGAAAGTAGCCTGCTCTAGTCACATGTTTCCTGTAACTGAAGAGCAAGCTGATTAATGTCTGTAAAGTGACAAGTGTTGTTTCATAATTGAAAGCAGAATTATGATTCATCTAGACAATAGTTACTTTGATCATTGGGTTTTCTGGGGACAGGTAGCTCTTTGGAGAGCTGTCCACTTCTCTCTGCAGAAGTCCTTTGCCTACTTTTTGGTAGTTTCAGGCTTGTTTGTTTCTCCACCGGAAGGTGGGACGGGCCAGTTACTTTCAAATCCATCCACTTGAATCTTAGCCAAGAGCTCTCTAAAATAGATTTAATTAATGGGGGAGGATCATGAAGCTATTGACTAAACTTTGTTTTGTGGGTTTTCATTTCATTATAAGCAGTCAGGCTCTCCCACTCCTGCCCTCTTTGTTATGAAAAATTGAGTACATTAGCTGTTGATTGCCTTGACTTTCTTGTAACTTGGAGGCAGACTTTTATCATTCATGGCACTGTGCAAAAGGAATATCGGAAAGCATGCTTGTCCCAGGAGCCTTCACCCAGTGGAACAGTCCAACCAGCTGTCTTAGTGAGAAGTTCATGGGATAGAGAGGCAGAAAGCCTCCTCTCATGTGCTTCAGAAGAGGGGTCTCCTGTGCCCCACCCTCCTATAACTGAGGAGTCTGCAGTTCCATGCAGTGACTTGATGGCCTTCCCTAGGACATGGTCCCAGAGTATGAGCCGTAGGTCCACGTCTGTGCTGATGGTGCTGCCCTCTGTGCTGATGCATAAATGTAGGCGCTCAGGAAATATGAGCAAATAACCCAGTAAAGACCACCACCTGCAAGAGAGCAAAAGCAGACCTGTGGGTGGGGCTGCCAGCACCTCAGATCAGAATGGAAGGAGCTGTCCACGGGGACTTGGGAAGCTGTTTTACTTTCTTCATTCTTAGAGGTCCTTTCAAGTGCTGAATGAGACCCCCATCCCTGCAGAAGAGACCTACTGGGCTAGTGCACAGGTCTGAACTGGGCTCATGGCTGGCTCTGCCGTTACTATGAGGTCACCTTGGGCAGGTTATGAAGCCTCTTCATGCCTTTTTCCCTTATCTGTAAAATGAGGATATAATCCTTACATTTTGCTGGAGGATTGGGTGCATGTACAAACCTCGAGTTCCCAATCTGACCCACAGCGGGCTACATTGTGGTAGCTGTTGTTCATGCAGGTTTTTATTAAAATTAAACCAGTGAAAAATAATAAGCCAGTAAAAAATATGTTGAGTCACTGTAACTTGAGTTAGATTTCCACTGTGGTCTGTTAAAACCTTCACAGGGTTGGTGGAGTTTCTGCCTTTGAGAGAATTCAGATAGATAGTCTGTTCATAAACAAAAGTACAATCTAATTAAACAACACTTTTTACCACTAGGAGGATGAGTTGAGGTAAAGTAGGGTCAGAATGTGATAAGAATGAACATATCTTCTCCCAAGTTTTAATTCTTACAGAGAACATTGCAGTAGGAATGTCAGTGTTTTTAAAAAAGTGTTGTAAACAGGCTAATAAATCTAAAATACAGACTCAAGTAACTTGCTGATGGCTAGATCTGTTTCCCTATGAACCAATTTTCAAAAATTATGATTAATAAATGTATGGTTATATTAAAAATCTAATTTCTTTATAATATAATACTTTATTATCTTCATGTGTTCTTGGTGAAGTTCTTCTGTGTGTGTGAAGTTTGAAACATAGTTCATTTTAAATCTGTTTCCTAAAAAACTGTAAAACAATCAGCTCTGTAAGAGTAGAGGTGAGCTTTCTGAAGTGATGGTGGCACAGTAGGGTGTGTCCAGTGTTACTCCTCTTGACTCTTGCTCACGTGGCCTTTGTTTGCGCTTAGATCCCCAGGTATATCATCACGCTTCATGAACTCCTAGCTCATACTCCCCATGAGCATGTGGAGAGGAAAAGTCTGGAGTTTGCTAAATCAAAACTAGAGGAACTATCCAGGTATGTGGAGAACTTATAATAAAGGCTTGATATGGCAAAGTAGCACATTTCATCTTTTGTGGAAACCTAATATCTGTGTCCAGGGAACAAGAGACAAGACACAGTCCAGCTTCTCAGATTCACCTGAACGTTACATGCTAGCTCCTGAGATGGTACTGAATCAGAATGCCCGTTAATTTGCACTGAGAAAAAAATGTATCTTTGAAAATGTTTTTATTGCATATAAATATATACAACTGAGACTAGGTATACTTTGGTTTAAGTTTGAAAATATTCACATTTCTTTCAGCATAATAGAAAAATGGTTTTTAGTTCCATTTTTGTATTCATGTTTGGTAAGAAGTTGGAGAATGTATATTTTGGATTTATCAGTGATTTTTCAGAGTTCCAGGCATTTATTTATGTCTGTATTCCTTAGCTTATATGAGTTAAATGGTGTCAGGGTCTGTAATTTCCTCCACCTCTAAGAAACGGCGTCCTAATTTCAATGAAAGGAGCTGTTCATAAAATAATATGTTGCCTTCCTGCTGCCTTCACAAACAGCATTTCCAAGATGCTTGATAGTCACTGACTTACCCTTTAGAATCATGGTGGACATTTGCTTTGCTTTGAGTCACAACTTGATGAAACCTGGATGTCCAACATGACTTCCCCAACAACCCCAGTTAAACTGATCAAAGTTCAAAACTGAGTTTCCCACATGGAACTCTTTTGCTTCCCTTCTGGGGTAGCAGCAGATCTCTTACCGTGATCCTGCGCTGTGTCTGACAGGGTCATGCACGATGAAGTGAGCGACACTGAAAACATAAGGAAGAACCTTGCCATAGAAAGAATGATCGTAGAGGGCTGTGATATTTTGCTGGACACTAGCCAGACCTTCATCCGCCAAGGTAAGTCCTTGTTCAGCGGACCCACCATCGAAGTGGTCTCTGCGCCTGTCACTTTATCACTGGCAGATCCAGGAAAGTGTTTTGGAGCAGGCGTGATTTAGCTGTGTGATTGACGCTGCACATGCGGGACGTCCCCACAGCCTTGACCGAGGCTGTGATTGAGGCCCACCTTTGTGCTGTTTCTTTTCAGGGGCCATGAAAAACAGCAACACAATAATAGTAAAGCACGAGTGGGACAGTAAGTTACATTCTGACTGGACTCTCCTCCTCAGTGGACCGGACATTCTCTACAGCTCCAAGGAGGACAGATTGGTCTGGCCGGTTGGAGTGGCAGTGCCAGGTGGTGACGACATCCAGGCAAAGGCCCAAGAGAAGCTTGCATTACTCAAAGCCCTTTCACATAGCAGTGGGGACAATGTCCGAAGTGAAAACAGCTGTCTCTTGTTCCCATTTTTCATCAGCACTTCCGGGTCGGCCCCACATGATATGATTTGATTCAGTTGGTAATTCCAGTTGCCAGATGAAATGTCTCACTGTCAACTTGCCCTGCCATACTTTGGTGACATTGAAGGTATCATGTTTGAGGGGTGTGCTTTGGGGGCATCACCCAGTGAATTAAGCTTTTGAAGAGTTGAAGATATTTGTGCTGGAAACTGCAGAGAAGCAACAGCCTAACAGTGTATATTCCTCCATGGCTCTCATTACAAAGTGCACGAAGTCAACCACGCTCCAAGTTCTTTTCAAGTGCTTAGGTGTTCTAGGGGAGGGGAGCGTGCCCCATGGAGTTGATGGGAGGCAATGCGTTACACACATGTATAATTTTGAACTTGATGAGGAGTGGCATATAAACTCGGAACTAGAATTAACCTTTAATGTGGTTTCTGTTTGTAACGTGCCAATATTATTTGAAGATCTTTGCATTTCTATTGCCTACCGAAATGTGCTGCTTAAAATTTTTTTTTTACCTCATCCAAGAAGACATGATTTGTGCCGCACACATTAAGTTTTTCACAGAACACTTAAAAAATTTAACACGTGCTGTTCTGTTTTCCATTATTTATTTACAAGGAGGGAAGTCACACACATGTTAAAGTTTGGAAGTGTATTTCAGGATATGATGCCTTTCTCATTTTGGGCTTTAAATATTAATTTTTCTTTGAGTAATAGTGAGCTATAACGCTGACAACATCAGGCCTTCTGAAGTCCCCCTTCTGCCTCTACGCAGACTTTGTCCCCGTATTGGCTTCCCGCCTGCCTGGCACTGGTCTGCCTCTGTGCCTTTACATGCGCTGCCTCCAGCCTGGGGGCCAGGAGTGCCCTTATCCGCCTCTCTCGTGCCTGTGGAAGGTCCGCTTGTCCTACTAGGCTCAGGCCAGACACCTCTAAAGAGCCTTGTAAAATTTCCTCCTCATCCTCTGTCCCCTCCCCTCCAGGTAGAATGTGTTTGCCTTCCTTCTGTTTTTGAAGCCCCTTTGCTCCTGGTGCATGCATTTCGTCCTCTGGTGTTCGAGAGGTCCATGTTCGCATGCCTGCCTCTCTCAGTAATTGTAACTTTGAAGGGCAGTGCTTACGGAAACTCTCTTGCCAGTATGATGTTTTCCATTATAGATACCTGGAAAATGGGTAATGGATTACGTTGAATGGCTTGTTGAATTGCACTTCTGAATGTCAGCTGTCTTATTTTGTATTTTTTCTTGTATTTGGAGTTCACTGAAAAATACTTACTAAAGGATTTGCGCTTTATAATATGTGAACATGGAAACGAAAAGTTAGTATTCAATTTCTGAAAGGACTTCTGATTGAGGCTTATTATTACAGATAAACGTTTAATGTATTTCTACAAATGTAGACAGTTTTGATCTAAGTTTGAAAAAACATCTGTGATGAAAAATGCTGGAAGGTCAAATACATTGAAGAAATCTTTTTTTTTTTTTTTTTCATTGCACCTGGAGGAAAAACAGTCATGAGCCACTGCTCCCTTTGATCCATGTCCAGATGCTATTATTGCTTGTTTGAGGCACTTCTGTCAGCTATTAATATATCTGATGTTATTGTATTGATGTTGATATAATGATTTGCCTTTCAGCAGTATTTTTCTGTATTTGTGTGGCTTGGTTAGTCTGCCAAGGAATTATTCAATAAAGGTGGTTAAAAAAAAAAACCTGACCTTAATCTGAAAGTAGAAAATAATCCAATTATGGACAATTTGGAAAGTTTGCATTGTTTTGCTTTGGTTGCTACTTTTACTAAACACCTTTAACAAGTTTTAAAGCCCATGGAGGTGGGTTTAAAAAATTGTTTTTAAACCTTGAGGGATTCTATTTTGTATGAAATGGACCGCAGTTTATCTCTAATTGTATACCAGTATTTGTGTTATTTACTTTTAAGGATGATAGGCAGTCTTGTTTTCAGTGTGTATATGCATGTGCAAACACATAAACACAAATAGGTGTGTGGTTTCAATCTGAAATGAATTTGTATTCTGAGGGCTAGAAAAAAATAAGTCATCTAGGTCATCTGAAAGGCTTCTTCAAAATATGGGTGTCAACCAATCCTGAATGTCAATTCGTGGGAATTTAGCAATTGAAATAACAGGTTTTTTTGTAAATTGATTCCAGTTATTAGATGATAAGTAGGATGCAAAGGACTGTATCATAGCAGTGATCTGGCATTGTCATTTATTTTCCAAAATCTTTTCAGAGTTTCTTGAGCAAATGTTTAAGTGTCTGAGGCAGTAATAGGTAGATGATATAGCCACGCCATGGAGGTCAAATCCTTGCTGTGTGATATTGGGCAATTTACTTAACCTCTCTTTGCCTTAGTTTCCTCTAAATTGGGGTTCATAGTAGCACCTGTCTTTTAGGGTTGTTGTGAATTAAATGAGCTAATACTCACAAAATCTTCTAGACTAGTGTCTGTGAGATTTTAACATAAACTTTAAAAATCAGGATCTAAATTTTGGAGTGAGTGTCTATTTTCAATAACATGAAATAGGTATGAATTTTTATTAGATGATAAAGGCAAGCTAACTTGACATTTTGTGCCAAAGCCGTTACACATCATCCATTATCTTGAGGGAATGTGAATTAGGAAAAATTTTAAAAGGTGACTGAATTTAGAGCTAAATGCATTGAGAACGAGACATGGACCTTTCTGGTACTTTAGTCATTCCCAGACTCAAAAATACTTACAATGTACCAGTGTTCTTTGAAATTGTAACCTGGGGTGTAGAAATTGTTACATCTTCTCAAATGCCTAACCCAATAACCTGGAAACTGCTCTTCATTTTTTTTCACTCCTGAATTGAAAATCAAGAATAAGGGCATTAGCCAATCCTGAATGCCACGTTGGGGAAAATTAGTGATTGGAAAATGGAAGTGTTTATGTAAGTTGGCCCTGGTTGTTAGACTGATGATGGCGATGCGAGGGACTGTATCATAGCAGTGGCCTGATACTGAAGAATTACTGATTTAAGACTAATAATTTCTCTAATTTGTATTAACTAGAAAGGAATCTTCAAGTCTTGTGGTTGTGTTGAAACATCATGTCAAATGTAAGATGAAATGTGAAAAATATCCACTTAAACTGTGTCCTTCGACATGGTTATTTTATGAACCAGTGTTGAAATTTCTTACTTTTCATTCAGATGTATAGATTTCTGTGCATACCTAATGCATAGAGTCTCCTAGTTGGATATGAGAGGAATAGTTACAGATAAAGTGTGTTAGTGTTGCCAAGGAAACATTTGTTTTTTTTAACCTCAAAGCTAAAATTCACGTAATTACTAATACACGAGCTAACAGTTTATTCTATAATTTCTGATTTATAAAGTTGTTAAATACAAGAAGCCTTTACCAATGAACACACTGTTATCCAATTTTCATCGCCTTGGTTATATCCTTCCTGAAAATGACTCCCAACCAGCTTATCCACCTGTCTGTGGCGCAGTCTTTGGCTCTGCCCTAACCCATCTGCTTGGATGACTCACAACTGCCCAGGACAAAGCTAGAACTTACTGTCTTTTCCCATCCATTCCCTTTCCGAGTTCAGTTTTTATGTGGCTGAATCCACATAAAAATCCACCGTCTCCTGGCTGGGCCACTCAGTTAGCTGTGACCTTAGGAGAGCAGCTTAGCCTGCAGGCTCTGGTTTCGCCTTGTGAGATGAGGGGATGAGCCAGGTCCTCTGAAAGATCTCCTCTGGCTTAGATCCCACCCTCTGGGTCTCATGAGTACAGTCCTGCTGCTGTTACCTGCTCAGGTACTCATCTAAGTGTTCTGCTGTCTGCTTTTTCTTCTCTCCTTTAGTCTTCATGTTTAATTACCTGCTACCTGCACTCTCCACTAGTGTGCTCCCACCTCTCTCCTCCGTCTTACCTGTTCCCTCTGCTGGAACCAAGCCTTCCCCTGCATTGTTCTCCAGTCCCCGCCCTCCCCAGGACTGCCTCTGTGTTATTCTTTAAACCCTGAATAGCTGCTGACTCTGACTCTGGCAAGCAACCCCACCTCAATATTCACCTGGGTAGATGGAATCAGGGCATAGACACTTGGGTTCTTTACCCCCTGCACATCTTTGGATCTCTGTTAAAAAGTAAATGCTATTTGGAATATTCATATGTTAGCATGAACCTTTTGTGACCCACAATCATAGTTTAACTATTTTATATAATGTAGAAATTTAGAGGATTTTATTCTCCACTTATAGGAATAATTTGGGCTCGTTTAAAAAAAAAAATCAGGAAACCCAGAAAACGTGTGAAGAAGAAAATAAGGTTGCCTGCAGTCTCATCTCTTAGTGATGACCACTGTTAGTATTTAAAGGATGAATATGCATTTAACATTTCTTATGAGACTGATAGGAGCCTTTGTAAGGCTGCACTTGGGGTAGGTGGTGGATTAAACAGATAGAAATATTACTGGCTCGAGGCATTTCAGAAGTCAGAGGCAAGGTATTTGCAAGCATCTTTTTTAGTTCTTTTTGGTTTGATTTTTAACTTAGATTGGAATTTTATTTGGGGGGGAGCAGGAGATCATTACTGGGGTAAAATTATATAAAGCCTTTGCATAACTCCTCACATTAAATGGAAGACAATTTTACTTATAGGAATGTTCTGGGTATAGATTTTATGTAGTTTCTTTTCCATTTAGATTCTACAAAGAATTTTTATCACATATAATTTAAATGTTACCTGAAATAGCTGCCCTTTAAAAATAGTCCTTAACTAAATTGTGTTGAATTGTATAATTTATGTATTTTTATAGTATAGATGTATTGTACATTCTCTATGTAAAATACAAAGTAAATTATATCAATGCTATTTATCTACCTTCAGTGCTTATGAAGAATAAATTCTATTTGCTTTTTATTATATTATTTTATTACTACATGTAATTATACAATATGTACCTTATTCTTAAGTAAGTAAGTTGATTGAGATCAGATTACCAAGGACAAATGGCAGAAGTGCCTTGTTTTTTGAATTCAATTTGGCTTTCTTTTAAATTTACTCTCCAGCTTATAGATAAATAATCAAGTCTAAAGTGTTTTTACAAAAATAGTAGGAATTAGTGTGACCTTTAAAACATAATGCGTTGTTTCATCTGCTCAGAGTGCAGGGGACTTACTTGTTCCAATGATGCATCAAATAAATCCTTGGTATCTGGGGGAACAGGCCCTAGTGTTTTTGCATCAGGATCAGCTCTCACTTGACAGAATTTTAATTGCTGTGTGTTCTTCACTTTTGTGATCACCAGGTTCTCTTATTCAAGTACCTTCTGTTGAGAGGGGGAAACTTAGTAAAGTTCGCCTGGGTTCATTGTCTTTGAAAAAGGAAGGAGAAAGACAGTGCTTCTTATTTACAAAACACTTTTTAATTTGTACAAGAAGTTCAGGAGGAAAGCTGCATCTGCTCAAGGTACCGGTTTTACCTGACTCTATCTTTTATGTGCCATTCACTTAAGAGGCACTGAGGTTAATTTAATTATGACTTTCCCATGTCTGCTGGGAATTATGACATTCCCAATCATAAAACAGATTGTCATGATTGTATGGTAAGGTAATGTACAGTTACCAACTTTGACATTTACCTTGTTGTCAATTGGATCCAAAGTAATAGAAATTTAAGTGTGCATTGCTATAAAGAAGTGCAATTAAGATCACAACTTGGACAAATGATGACTGCTGAGCTACAAAAATCTTGTCAAATTACTATAGTGTACTGATTATGTAATATTTGCTAAGTGCTATTTCATCTTGCTCAGTACCAAGAGTTAGCACACTGTGGCACACAGCTTGCTGCCTGTTTTTGATAATAAAGTTTTATTGGCACACAGCGACACTCATTTTTTAACATATTGTCCCTGGTTGTTTTCATGCTTTTTCAAATGGCAGATTTTAGCAGTTGTGATAGAGGTTATATGGCTTGAAAAGCCTAAAAGATTTACTATCTGGCCCTTTACAAAAAAGGTTTGCCTATCTGTCCCTTCTGTTACTAGTGCCTAAAAATATCCAACATCATGACAATGGCTTTCTACTGCTTAAATCACTTTCTGGTTGGAGAGTTCCACCCTGTGCTGAGCTGCATTCACTCTACAGCGCCCCTAAGGTGCCATATCGTCTCCCATAGACTGACTTGCTAGATTTTATAAACATCGGGAGTGAGAATGGGTGGGGTGGTGGGAATCTTGAAGTTCAGTGAATTCAATTACTTTTGCACATCCAAGTTTAATTTTAGACTCTATGAAATATCATTTATGATGCAGAATTGCTGTTTTCTTCTGTGGCAATTTGAATGTAAGGTTTACACACAAAAAATGTAAAAAAAAAAAAAAACCACCGCATACACATTGGGGGAGGGTATATAGCTCAGTGGTAGAACATGTGCTTAGCATGCACGAGGTCCTCGGTTCAATCCCCAGTACCTCCACTAAACAAACAAACAAACAAACCTGATCCACCCCCCTCCAAATCCTCCAAAATGTAAAAAACAAAACAAAACCATAAATGAATGTAAGGTTTACAAATCATAGCTTCTGACCTATGCAAGATGCTCATCCTCTTAATGAAAAATCGCTTTGTTTCCAGACAGGTGGAGTTCTCTCTCTAATAGAATGTACGTTGGTGGAGGAGCCCGATGCCAGCGATGATGACTGTAAGTCACATTCTACCACTTAGAGTTATATTAGGATTTAAAAGTCCTATGGTTTTTATTCATTCATAGCTAAGAAGAGCTGCTTAAGGAGGCAGGAAGTAAGTAAAGGATAATAAACTCCCTGAATTCATTTATAGATGAAAAATTCTGTTGAACCCTTTAACCTGCGAGCCTTGTTAAGCCATCTTTGGGAATTCACACTTTACTGAATTTGTTTCATGATAGTGACTTCTCTGTGGTAGAGAAGAAAGAAATTGAATTAGAACGTTGGAATTCTGTAAATTATGGAAATTTAAAAAAAACATGAAATGAGAAAGAGCACAGGATCCTAGTCCTAAGTAACCTACTGATCTCAGCCTTTTCATCTGCTTGTGAGCTTCACAAAGCCACCCCCATACCCAAGCAGCACCAGATTGCTGAAATGAGATTCCGGACTTAAGTGCACGTCAATTGTATTACCAGAATTATGTGACAGCAGCTATCACTCATATGTTTGTATTCATATCTAATTGTTGGGCTTATGTGTGTTGAAGCCAAAGGTTCTGGGCAAGTGTTTGGACACCTGGATTTTAAAATAGTGGTGGAGCCTCCTGATGCTGCCCCTTTCACTGTAGTCTTGTTAGCACCTTCACGCCAGGAGAAAGCTGCCTGGACCAGTGACATAAGTCAGGTAAGCAAGAGGCTTTGCCATCAGTTGGTTTTTGTTTTTGTTTTTTGTTTTTAATTTCATAGCATAAGTTTTGGGAGAGGAATTTTAGAGTCAGTTTATTTTTATTAAAATATTATGTCTGGTCGCCATGGCCACTACCATCACCACTATGTATTTCAATATACTGGATCATTTGTTGTTGTTGTTGTTATTTGTTTAGAATTTACCTGAAATGAAGTCATTGCATTTTGTTTCCTGGGCATTTTTGTACAAGCTGTCAATGTAATCAGTTGTGTTGAATAATGTTAAAACTGTCCTGTTAGCGATAAATTCTCAATGACCCCACTAAAGTTTATTTGCTTGTTACTGAGGTAGGAGAATGGTGAGAGATGTAAAAACAGCTAATAAGGACTGTGGTGAGAAATCACAAATTAAGGAATCAAATCAGAGAAGAAATACTGTCTGTTACATGAAGTCTGAAAATGAGCTTCTGTGTTTTATCTGCAAACAATCAGGGAACAGATTTGCTTCCCTTTCCTTGCTCAGCAATGCCCAGTTAGGGAATTGCTGCTTTTATTCAGGATTTGAAAGAATGTCAAAACTAGTGATGATGGGGCTTGGGCGTTCTTAAATCCAAGCTCCACATTACTTTTGGCTCCATTAACCAAACTAGATGAAAAGGAAAGCTGTGTAAGGAAAATATTAAAAGAAAGTTTGATAATTATCTTCAAAGTTGTTAACTCAAGGAAGTTTGGGGCAAACAGGAAAGGCATTTCCTATAGATTTCATTGCCTTCCTTTTCTGAAGAGCTTACAGTAATTTATATATGACAGGTATAAATATGAACTGTATCATAGTTCTTCAGATACTTAATTTTTTTCTGAGTGACTGAAAGCTGAAGGGAAATAGAAAGAAAATGAATAGGAAAAATAATTATTTTTATATGTGAAAGAAATTTTACAGACCTAATCTCATTTGACTCTCACAATACTATTCTGAAGGTAAACAGAAATAGTAGTCCCATTTCACAGGTGAGAAAACTGAGGTTTGGAAGGCTGAGCATTTGTTAGAAGTTACACGACTGTGTTGAGTCAGGACTCTAACCTAGGTCTTTTATTAGCACTCTCACTATCCTCTACTGAACACTGGAGTTTTACTTCTTTACTCCCAGGAGTGTTTTGATGATTGAATAAATAGGTGAAGTTAAGGTGCTTCTTTTCTGGCTAACAAAGGAATGAAAATATGGGATCTTGTATATTTGTATAATTACAAATCCTTGTAGTGATTTATTAATAGTTTCATTAGCTCTGTGCTGTGTGAATTAATACTTAATTATGTCTCTGCAATGCCTTTCTTACTTTATGAAACTCTGAATCAGTCACTGATTCTACGAACGTTAATTGAGCAATCACGATGTGCTGCCAGGGTTCGTGTAGGTACCAGGGATATGGCAATGGTCCCTGCTCTCAAGGAGACAGGCAGGTGAGTGTGAATAAAGGGAAGGAGACAAAATGCAGCAAAATTTTGTATGTGTTGTGAAGCCAAAATGAGTAGGAAGATTGGGGAGAATAGGAATACAGGCAAAGATGTTTCGCCAACTGCTTATAGCTTCTACCTTATGATGTAACTGGGGCTCCTGAGATACAGAGTTGATAAAAACTTTAAGTGATCTTCCTTAATGTGCTAGTAAGGCATTGGTAAGGGAGAAAAGACCCATGGGGTGCATGAATGATTCTATGCTCGGTCCTTTAAAGAAAGAATTTGATACTTTGCCTTCCAGAAGCGTCCAAGTGAGACTCCCTACTTAGACTACATCTTGAGTTGAGTATACAACTTTGTCCTGTTTCTCCAAGTTGCTATGCCTAGTATGTTAAATTGTACTAGCTTATGTGTACAATTGAATTGGAGAAGGAAACAACAGAAAGTTGTATCTTTTTGAGTGATGGTAATAGCATTATGTAAAATTACTATGTTCAGTCGAGCCTTAATATTTGTGTGGCTTTGACACTTAAGATTTCAGCCATTCAACAAATACATTTATGCAGTGATGCTATATGCCAGGCGCTGTTCAGGCACTTGTGATAGATCATGAACAGGAGGCAAAAGCAAAAAATTCCCTGATCTTGTGTAGCTTACATTCTAGCATGGAGAAAACTGAAAATAAACAGTAATCATAATAAATGACTATATACTATTTCATGTTAGATGATGATAGGGCAGGATAAGAAGAATTGGGCACCTGGAGGTAGAGGTGGATCAGTACAGTTTTTAAAAGGTGGTTATCTCATTATGAAGAAGACATCTAAACCAAGATCCAAAAACAAAGGTCATGGAAATACCGTGTAGATATGTAATGAAGGGAAAGTCATTCCAAACAAAAGGAATAGCCACTGCAGAGACTCTAGAGTAGGAGGACTCTGCATATTTTAAGAAATAGCATGAAGGAGTGTGTGGCTGAAGGGGAATGTACAAGGGGGGAAACAGAAAAAGAAAAAGTAATGTAAGTGGTGTTGTTAAGTAAGCTGTGGGATTGTAAGTGGTGTTGTTAAGTAAGCAGCGCTTAGGGAAGAGGTCCAGGTGGGCGGCTCTGCCATTTAGATGGTATTTAGGGCTGTGAGACTGTTGAGATCACTCGGAGTAAATGTAGGTAGAAATGAGAAGAGGGCCATGGACTGAGTGAGGAAGCAGGGAGAAAAGCAAAGAAGACTGAGAAGGAACCAGCAGTGCAATTGGAGGATAGCCAAGGGGGTGTGGTGTCCAGTATGTCCAGTGAAGAAAATGTATCAAGATGAAGGGAGTGGTCACGGGTTAACTGCTTCTAAAAGTTGAGTATGGCAGTGAGCATTCTGGGATACTTAGTGATTTTCCCGATGCCGGGTTTGAATGGTGGGTGGTGGAGGCAAATTACTTTACAATTGTTTGAGCCTAGCCTACTGCTCAGCAGCCTGCATCTCAACTGGGTTTTGTTCTCTGCTTAAAGCATTTTCACTTTATAGGGGAAGTTATGGGCTATACATACATTGATGGAATTTGTCAGTCTCCCAGGTATGCCTCTGGACATATTCATTATTAATCAGATGAGCATTTGGAATGCTTAAAAATGTACTTTTTAATATTTTATTATGTAAATGTAAAAATATGGACACAAAAAGGAACTTAACCAGACCACTAAATAAATGTTAATCAAAGTATTTTCCACAGATAACTATGTAGGGTTACCTGAGAGATTTTTTGAAATGCAGATTTCTGAACCCACATTCCAGACACCCCCCCTCCCCGGTTTACCAAGCTCCACAGATCACTTTTGCACAATTAAATTAGAGAAAGTTTGCTCTGAAAATCAAATGTTTCATATTTAAAACTCTCACAGTCCTGCCATACAGAAATAACTTAACAGTTTAGCTCTCGGTGTATATATGAATCATTTTTTGCTTTTTATTTCTTCCCATATTCCTATGAATTCTTCCTATTGATGTCTTCTAATAGCAAGTATATATGTTTTATTTATATGTATATATACACACACACACACATTACCATGTTAACGTACCACTTTTCTAGCTCTTTCTGAATAATTAGGCATATGGGCAGTTTCCAAGTTTCAGCATTAATATTTGATGTAGTGCTAAACATCTTCTGTGCAGGAGTTTCTCCCCCTTTCAAGGTCCTTTGTTGGTGTATCTTGCCCGCAGCGTTTAAGGCTGGTACGGAGGGCCTGATTGCTGGCATGACTTCATGAAACGTAACTCAGCAGTCTGCCCAAATGCTCCAAGAAGTATATAACTCATTATTTCATGACATCACAGCAAGGTATCTATGCAGCTTTCTTCTAAGTCCTGCCAGTGTTGAGTTTTGTCACATTTATCACATTTTCTTATTTAATGGGAAAGTTTCTTACTTTCTAGTGGTTTTAATTTACATTTCTGTAATTATCAGTGATATGAACATTTCACTATTTCTATTTGTTGTCTGTTTATACCAAATGGACATTTATCCATTGGAGCTATCCATATTGACTAGGGAAATGACCATTTTCTTTCAGTCCAAATTATGAATATGTTCTCCATTATTTTGTCTTTTTATTTCAGTCACTTTTTATTTTGCAAAATTTTAATTTTTTTCTACCTTGATTTGACACCACCTTGCTAAACTGTTGCACCATGTTATAGTAATCACATGCAGCTCTTATTTGAGATAATAAAGTGCTGCCTGAGTATTGACAGAATCCCGGTTTCACATGAAGAATTCTATACAAAAATTAAGACTTTTGGCTTTGTCAGGCCTCTCTCTCTGAAGCTGTAATTTTTAGAAGTAACAATTGCTTGAATGATTAATTATACTTTCAGTTCCACCAGTAAGGTCATAATTAACCATTGGTGCCTCCAACAAAATGTACAAGTGGTTAATGGTCTTGACCAATAATTCTTCCCTTTTTCATCTATTTATAGGGAAAAATTTGAGGCTGAAGATTTGACCGTTCAGTTCAGTATAGTGCTTTCATTTGTGCACGTCCTACTGTCGTACATAATGGTGTATTAAACAGGTTTTTCTGTAATTATGGGTATTAACTAAAATGCAGAATTAAAATTCACCTCTAAGCTTCTTGGTTTGGGCAGATGTGTCAAAATATAGACCTTGTATAGACAAATTTGTAGCACACTGAATGCTTCCTCCCTTAAAATAGCTTCTCTGGATTTTTTACTTTAATATAAAAAGGTGAATTAAAAGAAAAATTGAATCTCCTTTTCTTTCCACTACATAGAAGTATTAAGGTAAAAAATATAGTGACATAGTCGACCACTGACCTTTGACTAGATATCACCTTAAGCAAGACCCTCAGAAAACCCTGCTGGAGAAGCCATTCTCAACCCTCCTTCAAGGACCACCTGCATCAAAATTACCTGGGGCTTTTGTGAATGTGCATATTCCCAGGCCTGCCCCTAGTTGTAGTAGTCACAAACTAGAATAGCTGTGACCTAGGAATCTGCTTTTCTTATCCTGTTAATATCAAGGTTTACAGTAATTCACGTAAATTCAGTGTGTCCTTAAAGGTATGTGACACCCTGGTTATTTTCATGTCTTCTTAAACAAGTGAACTGTATTCATATTCCCCGGGATCAATCTCTTTTCCCCAACACAATCAAGATATGTGCTTATATAATTGTGAATATATACCATGGCTTCCAATGTAAATATATTCATACACACATTCATAAATACAAATTCTATTGTAGCTTAACTTTTTTTTTTCTGGAAGAGAATGCTTTCTTCAATGTAACAGTAATAAAAATGGAAGTGAGTTAAAAGCAGAATACTCTGGTTGAAGTAGAATTGGTGGACCCAAACCCTCCAGGAGACCTCTTTGTTCACACTCATATTGTCACAGAAGCCTCTCTGTGGAACCCCTAAGAAATAAGGAGTCCATTTCAAAACCATGCCTTTATTGTAAATATACCATAATATGTTTTATATATACATGTATGTATATATGTGTATATACATATTCATCTATCCCATAGATGAAGAGTGTGTGTCAATTCTCAAAGACCTTTCTGTACAATTAAATATGACTTTTTATTAATCTTTTGAGCTATATGGTTCAGCTGTGTTTTCTTCTCCTGAAACTTGGGTGTAAGTGAAAATTTCTTTGTCTTCCTATTGAAAATAATTTTAATGCTTAACACAATGAATCAAAAAGACTTATGAATGAGGTTTGACATTGGATAATGAGATGTTCAAAAGTAGTCACATAAATCTTCTCTTTTGGATCTAAAACATTTATCTCAAGTTCCAATTCTGGCATTGTAGAGGACTGCACCGATTTCGATCCCCTCTAGCTACAAATCCAGAAATGTTTAATACATAGGATCAGTATAATTTAAAAAATTATACATTGGTGATATTTACAAATATAAAGGGAAATCTCTAGTTGCCAGAAATAACAAAGGAACTTAAAGTCAGGGCAGAAGTCATGTAAACTAAAGACATAGGGACTTGGGAATGATTTTAGATTAGATATTGGTCCCACACCTGAGGGATATTAGCAGAAGGAGCAAGGGGTATCCTTGGGCCCCTTAAAGGAATTGAGATCCCTGTTTAAAGCCTGGGCATTGGAAGGCTGTCCCTTCCATGAAATAAGAACTCAAAACCACCCAGTAAGCCAGAAAGATATAAAGTAGTTTGTCTTTGTCTTGGGTTCTGAAATTTTTAAAATCTCCTTTGAAAAAAATTAATGTGTTTCTGGGCCTATGGCTTTGAAATTCAGATTTATAATATTCACATGGTATGAAAATTCCAAACTGAGAAATTTACACAAAAACAATTTTTGGACTGTTGCTATCCCAAGAATGCTTGGTAGAAGCAAACACAAAGTCACTACATTAGCAACACTTTAGCAGTTCAGGACGCATGATGACGTGCTCAAAATTGAAAATTACGAATCTTGTGAGTAAACGATCTATCATGAGCAAGAGTCAGAAGATCCACTGAGCAGTAAAGTTAGCACTGCTGGAACTTCAGATAATAGAGCAATAACTTAGAAAAGACTGTAAAAAAGAATGTTTAAAATATAATAAAGCTATGGAAGGAAGGAAGGAAAGAAGGAAGGAAGGACGAGAAGGAAGAAAGAAGGAAATAAAAGAATAGACCACTGTGTAAAAAGGACCAGTCTGGTCTGTCAAAGAACCAAATAGAAAATCTGTACGTGGAAACTATAGTCCTATGTCATCCTAAGGCTGTTGGCTGTGTAACTATGCTATTGCTTAGAATGTTAAAGGAAATTGAAGGAACACTGTTCATTTTCACAATCCTCACCAAACACCATCTCTGTCCTCCCACTTCCTGTGTTGGTTATCCAGGTGGCATCCTCATTCTGCTTAAGAATCATTGAGACTAAAAAGTCTAAAGAGCTATAAAAGTCGCTGGGGTGAAGGATCACTTATCCCCTCCTTTCTCTCCCTGTCTGTCTGTCTTGTCCTGTCTGTCTTGTCCCCATACAAGCCTTTTCCTTATGCCCCCAAAATCCACACTCATAGTTTCATAAGAACAGGGATAATGTTAATGCATTTTCCCCTTGGAATTAGGAAAATGAATTTAAAGTGGTTTGCCTTACTCATATTTAAAGCTCTTTCATATATTCTTTCTCTGCTACCTGCCCTCATCTTCCCAGCATTTAGCCCAGTATCTGTCACATAGTAAGTTCTTAACAAACGCAGTTGTGAGCTCCTCGTTTAATAACATCCCTAATGGCATATAATCAGTGCATCTTCTTGGTGCTCTTGAGAATCCACAAGATAGACTAGTTTTAGTTAAGCTCTGTGTCATTCAAGACATTTGGCCAGGCTTTATCGCTTTTAAACATATTTGCATTTTCCACTGCATTTTCTAATTCAAAATTGCCTAATAGTGATAATCATCTTTGAATGTTACCCTGTTCTTCCTTCTTGATTTTATTCAGTAACTCATCAATTTCCAATATTTCTTTCTTCAAAATGTTTCCCTCCATCCCTGCCTCTTCATTCCCATGGGCTGCCTCAGAGGAGGCATGAATCATTTCATTTATGACTCAGAATATCATTCTGGTGATCTCTCCATTCATTCCTCTCTCTTCTCAGTGACTGCCTCCACGAGGCCAGCTGTAGATCTTGTAACAGAAACAGGCCACTTAGAGACCTGTAGTGACTTCCCACCTGCCTGCTGGATAAAACCCAAATTCGAGACTCCTGACTCCAGCTGACTTCTGCTGGCCTCTAGCTTACATCTTCTCCATTATAAGCTCACATGCCAGCCAGCCTCATCTCTTCCTCCCTCCTGTATGTTTGCACTTAGAAGTGGAATCATTGATGTCTCTTTTTGTCTAGCCCTGATAGAGGGCTCTGCCTGAGAGGTGATGTGGCTGCTTTCAGGCCCAGGAGGTTACCTACCCACCTACTGGTAGCTTGCCTCACTGGTGGAAACACTGGCTGCATACAACTGGATACTATCTTAGGATATTACAGTTTCAAGACTTTGGGACGAATACCATGTCCAACTTACAGCTGCTCGAAATGGACACCAACTAGGATAGGAGAAGCAGCATTTATTCAGCCTGAAGAAGAGCAGCCCATACCCACCCTTTTCTGCAGAGTGAAATCTGTTCTGGGAACCACACCAGCCAGGGCAAGATTACGTTCTCTGGGGCCCACCACAGAGTGGTTCATGTGGAATTGTACTCTTCAACCAGTGTTGAGGGAGTTTATTGGAAACAGTTTGGTAAAGACTGTAGTTACTTTAAGGATGTTGTTGAGGACAGTGTTATTCAATGTTTTCTTTTTTTAGGGGAGGGGAATTAGGTTTATTTATTTATTTATTTTTTTAATGGAGGCACTGGGGATTGAACCCAGGACCTCATGCACTCTCCCACTGAGCTATCCCCTCCCCTCTTCTGTTTTCTTTATGAGAACCCATGAGATAATTTTCCTCTGGACTCAGAGTAGGATTAATTGAGTTTCTATTAATCTGTGAATTTTGTAGCTGATCACATGGCCCCCTTTTGAAAGGTTGGCTACTCAGTAGCTCAGCTAATTTTGAGGACCACATACAGCAAGTGTTTTGGACTTCTTAACATAAAGCTTGTGTGGTGCCTTGATTCCAGGCTTCATCTTATTATTTTCCACCCTTTGTTCAAATCGTCTCTGATTTTCTTACTTGACTTTTGTTTTACTATATATGTTATTGTAATCTACCTATGGGAATAAGATATAGTACAAACTCACATATAGGCACATATAATCTAATTTATAGTTAGAGAACCATAATTATTCATACAAAGGATAACTCCAAGTTACAGATGTCTGAGGACATGAATTTCAGGGGGACTTTAAAATATTTCACTTTATTCCCAGAAGTTGAGATCTTCTATATCTGGTCATGGAAATAATGGTGTAAGATATGAAAGAACAAATTTTTAAGGAAAAACAAGTATGAAAATGGCTGATATGCTAAGTAGAGTGAACAGTCAGGGGATGCCAGTGACCCAGAGTTTCTTATATGCATATTCACTCTTTTATTAGACATTGGGGTTTAGGATAAACCCTGAGTTCGAAGCTATGTGAAATCACTTGGCAGTCAGCTTCTTCACACCATTTAATTACAGTAACCAAAAGTAATTTGATTTTAAAAATTGCTTGAATCTTTTTTTCACCTTCTGTTTTATTTAAAGGGCGTGTGTATAATTCAAAATAAATCCTTCTCTAAGACCAAAGCAATTGCAAAGGGAAATTTTAAATGGATAAGGTGTAGCTATAAATAAAGAAGGCAGAAAAAATTAGCCTAAGTTCCTGAGTTTTCTTCTTAGAAAGAAAAGAGAAGATGATGAAGAGGGCTTTATATGTGCCAGAAACAGGAGGATTTATACAATTATACAATTTATCCTCACCAAACCAACATGGTGCCAGTATAAATTGCTAGAGAAAAATGTGGGAATTTATTGGCAAAAAACACCGAGAAACAAGCACAGAGCTTACTAGTGAGAGAGATGAATTCCATCCAAGGAAGCTACCATTTCTACTCTGCCTGCCCCATACCACTCCCTATGGCAGAGAATGAATATAGCAGAGGCAGTCACTGACTGAAGGTATAAACTTCTCAAGTTGTGCTGCCAGAGAATTGTGCTGATGTGTCAGTGGGCTCAGAATCCTTGGGAAACACATTCCAGGAAATTGTAGCCCTTATATCCATCCTGAGGTGCCAGGAGCACAGTTTTGGGATTTGGATATTGAATCTGTTCGTCAATGTGTATTGTTTATCTGCGTACATGTGTGTGCATATGTGCACAGATGAGAAACAATTGTTTTTGTGGCTGTAAATAATTCTGGGACTCTATGATCTGCCTAGGTTTCCATGTGGGTTGTAACTGTCTATTTTTTAATTTCACAGTGTGTGGACAACATACGGTGTAATGGTTTAATGACTATAGTGTTTGAAGAAAATTCCAAAGTTACTGTGCCACATATGATTAAGTAAGTGTGATAATCTTTTCCCTTACATTTTTTATCGTCAAACTGGTAGAGAATGTAAAACCCTGAATAAAACATTGCTTCAGTAGGATTCTGCTTCATACTATGAGTATGTTTGATGGTGAAGTGCTAATTCATGATATGCCATTATAAATAAGACTACCAAAATGATTTTTCAGATTCATAGTTTATTGACATAGCATAGAAAAGTAGTTTTTCATATTGTTACCAGTGCCTTCCTCAAGACAAAAGCCTATCAAAATTTTCAAGTTCAGTATAAAAAGTTGTGATAGCCAGATGTGTCCAAGGTCAGAGAGTGGACAGCAGATTCTTCTGCTGTCTTCTCAGTTGGTATGAATCATATTAGTCAGGCTGGGTTGTAGAGGAACATTTAGGTTTTGAAGACACTCAACATGAATTAACTTGCTTTTCCATGGTACCATTTTACCCACCGCCTATATATGGATTTGCCCCAGAGGCTGTTGTCTGGGGCTGGCATCTGGTTCTCTACATGTTTTGTTAACAACAACAAAAAAAATCCTATCATTTAATGTGAAAGAAGGTATAAGTTTAAAATGAGAAGTTACATCAATAACTATGTGCCATAGCTCTCATATTAATGCTTTTGTCTCTACATTTTTGTTTCCAAATTCAAAATTTGTTTTGGGAGGATTTTGAAGCTGACCAAATTGTTCCCTACTTTCATTTACAGGCCAAATTCTAAGAATAAAATGTATTTTAAAAAGCAGTCCTGTTATATCTTTCCAAAAGAGTTACATGAATCTAAGAAAATGTTTGTCTTCCATGCCTTTTTATGTGGATTTTTTTTTTAGATCTGAGCTGTTTAAGACAAAAAAAATTAACATTTCTCTTCTGATCGGTGTCAGTTATAATTAGCATTATCCCAATGGTACAAACTTTAAAACTTATTAATTATTGTGTCAGATGAAGGCAGAGTACAATTATACTAGTGCCATAATTACTGCAGAAAATATATAAAAGAATGAAGTATTTAAAATTACTAGTCAAATTTTAGAATATTTTGGGTAGGGTCATTTTAAAACTCTTGGGCAAAGATTCCTTTCTCATTCAGTTTTCTAGGTTTTTAATTGAGCATAGCTTTTTTAGGTAGTTAAAGATTAGTTAAAAATGTATGATGCTAAAATTAAAACCAAGTATGGAATATTAAGTCAAATGTTCACATGATGTGAATTTTAAAATTCACATCACTAGGTTAGTTCTCTCATTAATTTTTTTACCATAGTATTCATGTTTTAGTATTTCACAAAATAATATATATTATTTTTATTCATTTTTAAAAGTACTTTCTTAAAGGTTAGACAGCCATGAAAGTCCAGTCTGCTTTAGAATGAGACTGTGTGAACTGGACTTTACAGCCAAGGTGTAAGCTCCTAAACTCTAGGGCAGCTGCACGGCCACTATACATACATTTTTTGTTCACTTTAAAAATTAATATATAGATACAAACTTTAATTCTGTGCCTGACCTAGTTATGGCTGGCACCTGAGTGAATCTTCTGTCTTCTATGATAGCAGTTTGACTAATGTCCCTGTCCAACCTCGTTTGTGTAACTACCTCCTATATAGACCAAAACTTTCCTGCTTTTGGGTGCAAAGAGGTGATACTGCAATGAGTTGGAACCACTCTCCTGAGAGAGCAGAAGCCTGTGTCTTGGGCTGTAAGAATTCTCTATTGGAGTTAACACATGTTTTGATGTCCAGCCATACTATACTAGATGTATTCCCAAGGCAGAGTTCTACATATTTCATATCTTTCTTCCTTCTGTTATTCCCCTGCCTTGTTGAGCCTGGTTCTCCTCAGAGAACAGGGGAGGAGTTTTCAATCTGTTCCTTCTGATAGTCTCCTTTATGGCCCTCATCTACCCTAAGTTCTGTGTTCTTGCCTCCCTGCATATCTCCCTGGCTACACATGATGAAAAAAAAATGTTTTGCAGAGTTAAAAGAAAAAATTATCCTGCATCACTTTGCAGGCACTCACTTCCTTTTAAAATTTACTAATTATAATAGATGATTTGGGCTTGATGTCTCGAGATTGCTTTTTAAGTATTTACCAAAAAGGAGTTGTTATTGTCATAGGAGGCTGACGTAATGCATTATATCTTCTTGAAAGTCCCTTAGGAAATAAAGTAGTATCTTGTTTAGTGCAATAAAAGAAAATTAAATAATTTCATAATATTTAGTTTCTTTTCTTAAAATGAAAATGTAATCATAATTTTGAAGGACAGCAGTGTAATTAGTTTTAATTTTATGTTGGCAACAATATATTATTTCCTCCTATTATTTGATTAAAGTAATTATAGTCAAAAGATGTAAAGTTCAAAAGTATGGTTAGAATACAAAATCATGACATTTATTAAGTGACTGTATCCCTTTAAGTGATATTTTATATTTTATGTATGTAGGATAAGACTTGCTGTCTTTTAATAATAGTGACCTCCATTTTCTTAGAAAATAGGGACTTTTGGTAGAAAAATCGTGGGAGAAAAAGTGCTTACCTCAGCCATCTTCTAGACAGACTAATTGATTCATAAAAGTTTCTAAGATCTTTTTACAAATGAGAAAAATTAAGAACCACAAAAGTACAGTTGGTTGCAGGTCACATACTAAGTGGACAAATAGCCGTGCTATTTTCAAGAATCTCAAAAGATGCACTTATGTATTTTCGGGATCAGTATTGTGACTAAAACCAACAGGCCACCCTTGGTCAGTTCCTCGCCACAAGTAAGCTGTTCATTAAGGTGCTCTTTCAGCCCCGCAAGTAAAAGACTTCTGCCTGCACTGAGCTCACTTTGGGGTGGAATATTTCCATGAGCAGGCTAAGGAAGCTATTGATTTCTTTTTATCCAAAAGAAAATAAATATATAATTTAAAATCCCTCGAAGTGCTGAAAGGGCTAATTAAGGGCACTCTAACAAGCCGACTGATTCTTAGCAAGCAGCTGCCTCACTGAACATCACTGGCCCTGTAGTGTATCATTTGATCAAGTGGTGAAACTCAGGACTTCATTGACTGCCTGTTCTGAGATGCTGCAGTGAAGGAAGACACGGGGTCTCAGACGGTAATGTGAAGGCTGCAGGCAGTCCTAGCGAAGGCGTGCATTTCTTTGAGCCCCACTGGGACTCACCCTCGGCTTTCAAGCTTTTCATCTACGAACTTGGCCTCTGTGCCTGCCTCTTTTGCCCTTTGTAACAAAGCTGCACTTCTGGCTGGGGGCTCCGAAAACAGCCAAGGATCTTGACGGCTGCTGTGTGAATCTTCCTCCCAGTTTGCTTGTCCGCCTGGAAAGGCTGCTGCGGGCTTCCAGTGCAAGGGCCTCAGGGTGACAGGTTGGGGAGCAGCCAGATGGGAGATTTTACAGGATGAGAAGAGCCCAGCTTTGCAGGTGGACAGCTGTTTAGGGGAAATCTCTAGAAAAGGTCACTGTCTATATTACACCTATTACCTTTTTTTATGAAGACTTTTTTTTAACACTGCAGAATATTGAAAACATAATGAAAACACAGTCTTTCACACAACTTATGGATTTAACTGTATTCAGAAAATGGATAGCATTCATGCATTAATCAACCAGAAAGCATTCAATTCAAGAAGTTAAGAAAAAGAATGACAAAATCAACTTTAAGAAAGTATAGGAAAGAAATAATTACAATAAGAATGGATATTAATGTATTAAGATGTAGAAAAATAGTAGAAATGATCAAGCAAAGATCTGGTTCCAGAGGGAAAAATACTCAATAATATAATCTATTAGTCAGTTTAATCGAGAAAAAAGGGGGAAAGCACAAATGTACAAAATGAGAAGTGAAAAAAAGAAATAACCACAGATAGTAGCAGTGATATCTGTGTCTCCCCCTCCTCCCCACCTCCCTGTTACTTTTTAGGCACACTTCTGATATTCTAATTTAAGGCTATAAGCGATGCCCCTCCTAAGTAGGGCTTTTAGCTTTGATTTCCTAATAAAACATGACTGAACCAGAAAAAGAAGTGAAAGGTAGCAGAATATGTTGCCCCAAAATATGCCAGTTTGGTATATTGATCATTTTGAACTGTTGGTGCTTGAAAAACAGCAAATGCAGAGAGAGGCTTTTTCCGAACTCCTTTTAGGTGCCTAAACACAGACCCTCTAAAAAGAACTCAGTTGTCATAAATCAGCCTCCCAGGAGTTTCATCAACCATGGAAGATTGAGTCTTGTCACAGGAGAGACTAGACACTGACACCACACCCAGGCACTTTGTCATTAACTGACATGCCTCCCATTGTTCTTCTAAGGTCCACTCATCTTTCCTAAAAACCACTTACTCTCCCCTGAGAGGCCTACTCGCCCCCCACCTCCCTTTCCCAATTAAGGTGGTATTTAAGCCTGAGTTCTAAGCCACCTCTTTGAGTTTCTCATTTCCCCTGGTTATCTCCCATGTATACACGAAGTATACATGTTAATAAACTTGTTTATTTCTCTCTTGCTAATCTGTCTTTTAGTACAGGGTCTCAGCCAAGAACTTAGAAGGGTAGAGGGAGAATTTTTTTCCTCTCTTGCAGAAGGAATACACAGAGTGAAATAAATTATTACCTTCTCCACGATTAATTCTGACCTTCCTAAATTATACTGGCATATTTAATGTTTTACAGACCTGCTTTGTTGTTTGTAATATGTCATATCACATCTTTTATCAAATGCAAGGAGAAGCCCACACACAAGTGGGTATTTACACATACTGAAATACTCAGGGCCTGAGAGGCAGCTGCGCCCTGGTTTTGTCCTCATGTTCCTGCCTTGTGCATAGGTCTGATGCCCGTCTTCACAAGGACGACACCGACATTTGCTTCAGCAAAACACTCAACTCCTGCAAAGTGCCCCAGATCCGTTACGCCAGCGTGGAGCGCCTCCTGGAGCGGCTGACAGACCTGCGGTTTCTTAGTATCGATTTCCTCAACACCTTTCTGCACACCTATCGGATTTTCACGACGGCAGCCGTGGTTCTGGGGAAACTCTCCGACATATACAAGAGGCCCTTCACCTCCATTCCCGTCAGGTAGGCCTGGGACTAGCCTGTGATGAAAGTGTGGCCCACCTGGTCCCTGGGTCTCCGTGTAGATGGGCAGCCCCACCTGCAGGGCTTGGCTTTGAGCTGACCAGGCCCCGCCAGAGGACGGGGTGAGTAGAGGTCACAGGTTGTTCCCAAGGGAAGCAGTTGCAGATCCTGAAGTCTCCACGAGGACTTTGCTTCTCTGAGATTATTTGGAAGCTAACTCTGTTGTTTTGGGGCTTTTCTTTCTTTCCATCTTTTTTTTTTTTTTTTTTAAAAAAACAATTGTGCTTTTCCAGCTTTCATCTGCATGAGCATCACCTGGGGATCTTGTTAAATTGCCAGTCTTATTAAATTCAGTGGGTCTGAAGCAGAGCCGGAGTTCTGCATTTCTAACAAGGTCCCAGAGATACCAGTGTTACTTGTCTTTGGACAAGGGATAGCAAGGGATTAGACAAAGCCTCAACAGTGTCTGCGTTCCTTTGGCAAGTATGTGGTATACACGCAGCATTTAAACGTAGGCAAATCCAGCAATAGAAATGCGATTTTATCGTGGCCTTTTAATGTAGGGAGCATATTCTTGAATGGCATCAGGGGAATCATTTTCACTTGGCTACAATCTGTTAATAGCTTTTGCCCTTATGTTTAGGTCGTTGGAATTGTTTTTTGCTACCAGCCAGAACAACAGAGGCGAACACTTGGTGGATGGCAAATCCCCACGCCTGTGTCGCAAATTCTCCTCCCCACCACCGCTGGCTGTATCCAGAACGTCCTCCCCAGTGAGGGCCAGAAAGCTGTCCTTGACTTCTCCCTTGAACTCAAGGATAGGCGCATTGGACCTGACCACCTCCTCAGCGTCCAGCAGTCCCACCACCACCCACAGCCCTGCTGCGTCCCCGCCGCCACACACTGGTAAAGTACCGTTGGATCTTAGCAGAGGCCTTTCTTCTCCAGAACAAAGCCCGGGATCTGTAGAAGAGCATGTAGATAACCCCCGCGTGGATCTGTGTAACAAGCTAAAACGAAGTATTCAAAGAGGTATTTTCCAGCTGCCACACCCCGCATTTGCTGGCCCCTTGCTCCCCCACCATTCCTTCTGGAACCCTAGTTCCCTTTCTCTCCAACTTTCCCACTTCTGTGTAGAAAGTAGAATGAATATGATGGCTGGTTAGAAGAGAAAATGCCTGTAGTTCCCTCTAGCCTTTGTGGAACAAGAGCAAGGTTAGCTGTCCTTATGCCTCCTGTACTAAAAGGCTAATTGCAGTCAGTTGTCTGCAGAATAATGGTGTCATCTAAATAATTATCACTGGAAGGTTCTTTGAGGAATTTGGTTAAGGCTGGTTAGCTAAAGGGCCTAGCACGATATGTGGCATCAGGGTAGGCTGTGGGCACCCTCATCCATGACTCTGAGCCCAGAGCTTTCCCTCCAGGGTCTCCCTTGTGCACCTGTAGTTTCCAGCCTCTCCTGACTATGGATGCCCTAGCCCGGAAGCATTAAGATGACTTCTTCAGTTTAGTTTCCAAGGCAACACTTTATATTACAACAGAGATATAGAGAGAAAAATAAAGTCTGAGACAATGTTCATTGCCCGTGACACAACCAAAGTGATTTTTAAAAATGTGGATTAGATCATCTGGTTTCCTGATTAGATTCTCTAATGACTTCCCATTGCACTCAGAATAAAGTACATCCTTCCTCCCAAGGCTTTCAGGTCCTATGAGACTTGCATCCTGTCTCTGTTTCACCCCTGCTTCTGCCATGTTCCCTCATCTGCTAGGCTACACTCACACTGATTTCCTGACACTTCTGTCATTTCTGCCTCAGGGCCTTTGCACTTGTTCTTCCCTCTACCTTGACAGTCTTTCCCCATGTAAGCTCATGAGATCAGCAACCTTGTGTGTCTTATGTACATCTATACCTTCAGTGCTTTGGCCAGTGCCTGGCAGGTGGAAATTTTTGGTTAAATGAATGAATCAGGTAAAACACTCAGTGAACTAATGGGGGTGGGGGGTGTCTTGTGGCACATTGCCCTCCCCTCCTCAGGTTGGTACAACATAGGGGTTAGAGGAGGTGATCTCCTTCCTTTATAATCCAGTGTTTCTATGATGAAAATAAAAGTTTTCACAGCCAAATCAGCAAACAGCTTTTTTTTTTACTACATAGTAACTGATTTATTTACTGATAACATAATAAAAATTGAGTGATAAGTCAGACAAGCTGTCCAGATTTTAAGGATAGCTCAGATGGAAGCATAGATCCTTGCTTTTCTACTTGCTTGAAGCTCCTATGTACTTTCTAGTTCAGCTCATTTAAATACGCTTCCTGAGTGAAGTACTGAATAGAATTTCAACTGGAGTGGTTGTCATCAACAAAGGTAGCACCCTTTTAAACAAGAAATTCTTTAAATTGACAAGTGAGCAACGAAGGAGGATGAAAAGGGAAAGATAATTAAAAAGTCATTGGAACAACAAGCTTCAGCAGAATCATGATGGGTTCTTCTCAGGAATAATGAGGCGATGCACAACTGACAAGTGCATCTGGGGTCTGAGCCGGTGCCAGTGCTTGGGAATCTCCACGGAGGGAGGGAGTGATGTTGGGGGGCTTATCTCAAACCTCCCCTCCAGGGCAGAGTGGCCTGGGAGGTACAGGAACTTCCCAGAATATGGAAGGTTCTTTCCCCTCCTTTATTGGATTGTGTTAAATAGGAGAGGAGAGATCTGGAGATAGGTCTGAATTTTCATGTTATTTTGAGCTAGGAGAGCTTTGGGAATAAGCGTGTTAGTGTCAGACATTTGTGGTTCAGAGGCTTTGGTTTGATTGCCTGTGGGGCTGGGATGAGAACACGGTAAGGTCTATTTAGGAGTCACTGTGTGACCACTCTGTCTGTGGGCTGCTGTGCTACAGAGTCTGTAGTGGTACGTGAGACGGTGCCCTGGCTCCTCATATGTAGTTATGTGGAGAAGGGAGTCAAAACATGGTTTTAAGGGCAGATGGCCAAAGAGATACAGATGGAGTGCTCAGGAAGGTGGAAAGCAGGGCAAATGTGTTCAGTTGAGCAGAATCAGGAAGTGTCACTGCCGTGAGCCAAAGAGAAAGGATAGTGGATTGGACGGAGGACACAGTCAAACTTATGGGCAAGAGAACCTATGAGGAAAGGGTTAGTGGTCACCCCAGTGGGGAAAGCCATTTCTGAGGCCAGGAAGCGTCAGTGCTTTTGGAGGGACAGCTTTTGTCCAGCTTTGACTCTATGTGCAGTTCTGCAGAGCAGACCCAGAGTAGAATCAGTCCTCCTAGGGTTTTCTAGAATCTAGTCAACTTTTAAAAAAACTCTCCTAAAGAATTCTCCTCTTCCTCCTTCTCCTTTTGGGCCATCTTAGCCATTTTTAACTGCACAGTTCAGTACTGTTAAGTGTATTCACATTGTTGTGCAACACATCTTTAGAACGTTTTTCTCTCGCAAAACTGAAACTCTCTACCCATTGAACAACTCCCCATTTCCCCCTCCCCTGAGCCCTTGGCAGTCACCATCTTCTTACTGTTTCTATGAGTTTGATGACTTTATATACCTCATATAAATGAAATCATACAGTATTTGCTTTTTTGTGGTTGGCTTATTTCATGTAACAGTTATGTCTTCAAGGTTCATCCGTCTTGTAACATGTACCAGGATTTTCTTCTTTTTTAAGGCTGAACAATATTGTATGTATATTCCATATTTTCTTTATCCATGCCTCTGTCAATGGACATTCGGGTTGTTTCCATCTCTTGGCTATTGTGAATAATTCTGCAGTGTACATGTGTTCATAGATACCTCGTCAAGATCCTGCTTTCGGTTCTTTTGCATATATACCTAGCAGTGAGACTGCCGAATCATATGGTAATTCTATTTTTAATTTTTTGAGGAACCTCTGCACTATTTGGCTACACCATTTTACATTCCCACCAACAGTGTACAGGGTTCCAATTTCTCTGCATCCTTGCCAACACTTAGTATTTTCTATTCTTTTGATAGTGGCCATCCTAATGGGTGTGAGGTGAGATTCTTTCTCCTTTTTTTTTGCAGTTTCCCAGAGAGTGCATTGTAATTTGGCTAAGGCCTAGTAGGATAGATATTAACTTTTTTCTTTAATAGAGAAAGAACTTTCAAAAATTTCTTCTGCTTTATAGACTGGGTACATGTTGTAGTCCTAATTGTCTTCAGTCAAGCTACCCATTACCTGTGATAATTAATTCCTGCACTTTAACTTGTTACACATGGATCGTTCCATGGTGGTCACCAAGTTCCCTCGCTCTGGTCTTCAAAGCCCAGGCCCCGAGTGCATAGTGATGGTCCGAGGCTGTGTCATAACGTCTGTTTGTCCTGCTGTCTACGATAGAGGTGTGATCACTGGTAGGAATCAGTAGTTTTTTTCCAGAAGCAATAGGCTGGAAGAAGGTTAGACTCGGGGAGACTAAGGTAAATGAGAAATAAGTGCATCACGCTCCCAGGGAAGGACACTGACCAAGGCTGCAAAGGCCTGTCAGCGCAGTGTTGGGCAGAGGTGGAATCACTGTGGGCACAGCTGGCAGCAGCTGGAGGGCTTGTCACGTGGCCGCTCAGATCGTGTATGACCAGGGCCCAGCAGATGGAGAGGGCCCGTGAATAACAGGGTGAGAGAACTATTAGGATCTTTCTCACGTTAGAGAGAGAGCTAAAGTTGAGGGCTTAATGCCTCTGTTTCTCACTGAATTGCCCCCAAACAAATGGTTTGCCGTTGAATGTTCATGGGTTAGTTTATCCACGTGGTCTGTGGGTTAAAAATGTGATTTTGGAGTTCCTGGGTTGAGGTTAAATGCAGAGCTCCTCTCACCATAGGTGATGCGGAAGTCCCAGGATTGTGTCCATGTGTGGCCGATGGCACCTGCTGAAGCCCATCAGAGCCAGCCTCAACTCCAGAAATGTCAGCTCCTCAGCACCTGGTGTTTCTTAGTTACATCCACCCACTGACACGTCCCCCACTTCTCTCTCATTTTGACCATGATTGACCCACCCCAAATCTTTCCATTACCCATTTTGTTTCTGGCCACTTCTTTGCACCTTGATTTCTTTTCTGTTTTTGTAACTGTCTTCTGATTATTTTTAATGTATTTACTTCCCATTTTGTTCCTTAAAGTATTTAAGGTGATAATTCAAAGAGGCACATGGTCTGCTGGATTAAAAATAAAATAGACGAAATCAGGCAATGGAGAAAAATTGTATGAGGCCAAGGGTATGGTTAGTGAACCAGTGAATACTGTGTGGTCCTCTGCAGTTCTTAGAGTTGCTCTGATTTTGATTCTGAATGTAATCAATTACATGATTCATACTGAAAGCTAAGAATAGATTGGTGTGCAGGCACATCTTTTCCTGCTGTGAGACTTGAGAATAATTTGTCCTGTGGATACTCATAAAGGAAACACTTAGAATTAATACTGGGGTCTAGGGAGCTCTTTGGCATTTTTCTGAAAAGATGAAACAAAAGAATTCAGACTTAGTTTTTCTTTTTCTTTTGCACTAGTATGTAGGCGCTACTGATCATGAATAGTCCTAGGAAAGTCATGGATGAAGCACTTTACCTCAGTGTCAGCCTGACAAGTTCAGTGTGTGTGTGTGTGTGCGTGTGCGCACGTGCACCAAGAGTGCTGCTGTGTTGCTGTCTAGTCTTGAGATTCCGATTGGCAGAGAAGAGGGAAACAATGATCTGTCTTTAATTTGAAAGATGTTTGCGTGTGCTTTGCATAATGCTAACACTTCAAACAGTTGGCAAACTTGAATAAGAATCCTGCGCCAGGAGTCGATACATTTTCTGCTTTTCACTTCAGGTGGCAGCTCCGCAAACCTCATTGCCCAATACCAGCTTCGCCTTTAGGTCCAACTGGCTCCGTGGGTCTCTGCCACTGCTGTCCAGCTAGATAGTTTCAGGGTACCCCCTTTGATATATGCTAGTCACCTTTGTCGATTTTTATTGTCATTGTAATTATAATGCCAGCTTTGAACTATTTCCTGGCAAGAGAACTTCTAATGACATGAGGAGAAAGAAGAGAAAGGAAATATCTGTCAAGATGAGCAAGCCTGTGAACTTCTGAGGGAAAAGACAGTGCTGTTTATTTCACCCCACCTAGTCCCTAGATATGCTCCAGCCTCACCCAACATTCATTAATGCCCCTCTTTCTTCCTGCCAGGATGTCCCCACCTTCTACTAGCCTGGATTCTTCTATAAAGCACAAATACCAGCCCAGCTCACATCCAGACTCTACCCAATGATGAGAGCTCAACAAAAAATCAAATCGGTGGCAGTGGAGAGCCCCAGGGCGGCTCCCTGTATCTGAGTCCCCTTCCCAATTGGCGTTCACTCGGGCTGTGGCTGTGCGACCCAGCCAGAGCACTGCCACCCCACCAGCATCCCCAGTATCTGTTTCTGCGTTCTTAGTTTGAAAATTGCCTGCCTGTGGGCTGAAAGTGCTCCCAATTTTAGCATTTGTTTTGAGCCCACATCGGCCCACTCATTCTGCAGGCAAAGCTGTTTGCATGGAACTTGATTGAAAGTGAACCTACCAGAAAGCAGCGCTTCACGGCCTCTCTTCTCTGCAAGTGCCCGTTTGCTGATAGTGTTCGTCTGCACCCTCCTGTCTTTCAGTGGCCGTCCGGGGCCTGTCCAGCTCTCTCACTGGGAAGTTTTCTGGGTTCAGTGTCATTGCTGACTACACGATTTGCTCACTTGCCTCAGAGGAGTGAATGGCTGAATCAGACCCAGGACATGCGTTTGCTATTCTGCTTGCTTTTGCAGAGCAGATGCCTTCTATTACTGAATTTTGAGGGAGTTATTTAGGAAATAATAAAACTAACAGCTAAGCACTGCTTTTTTTGGGTCTCCATCCTGCCTTATTGCCAGCTTTACTGTAATTATGTCATTCAAGGGAAGATTCTAACCATTTCCCTTCCCCGGCCCCTTTGTGTTTCAAAAGAGCTGAATTGTGGCCGTATTTCTAAGGGAGTAAATCACATGCAAGTGGAAAAATGGCTTTCTGTGAAGTCATTAGGGGTTTTTGTAAAGTTGATTGAGTGAAATCTTGAATGGCATGGGAGAGGGAGTTGAGAATCGTCCTGACAGGGGTAATGTAAAATTAGTGGAGGTGACATGGCTTTTGTCGGTTGACGAAAAGCCCAAGGAAAAAGAAATGGAGAATTGTTGGAAATTTAGCAATTTTTGCAGTGCTTTTCCTTCAGAGAACACACACAAAGTTGCAGTTTTACCTGGTTCGTAAGCCAGTGGAAAGGGTGTAGTAATAGCCTAAATGTGACCCTGGAATTTTAACTCATGGAATGTTAGCTACAGTGAAGAGGCTCAATCTTAAAACCTCTCAATTGTTCTCTGTAAAATTTCCACTTGCTGACCTGTAGCTCTAGATCAGGGTTATCCAATAGAACACTCTGGGAGGATGGAAATGCTATTCAGGACTGTAGCCACTAGCCACGTGTGGCTACGGAGCACTTGAAATGTGGCCAGTGCAAGTGAGGAAGTGAAATAATCACTGAAATCTAGTTAGTTTTAATTTAAATTTACATAGCCACTTTTAGCCAGTGCTACCATACTGGACAGTGCAGTTCTAGACCCTTAGGATCCCCTAGAGCTTCTTGGGAGGAGGCTACAGTAGTAAATATTCAGAGTTGAATTGGTTTAAGGGAGCAACCCAAGCAAAGAACGAATGAAGCCCCCATTTGCATTTACAATCTGGAAAACTCCCTATTTTCACACTCCAAGGAGGCAGAAACGTTCTGGAGTGTGCGGAAGCTACTGCATATCTCGTTCTTGTTAACATCTGTTCTGTTGAACAGCAGGGGCTAGTAGGATCAGCCAGGCTCAGCAAGGTCAACAAGACACGGGTAGAGAAAACCCACAGTCCGATTTTGTGTCATGAGCATTCTGCCAGGAGGAATGACTCAGTCTCATGATAAAGTCCTTCAAAAAAAAAGCAGGCTAATAGGAAATGCTTAATATCCATAACGATCTTTTGTGTTTCCATGCTTGATACTGACAAGAAGCTCCTGAGTTTACGGCCTGGTTGTTAAACTTCATGATGTTTTAAAGCAGCAGTCCTAGAGTCTGCGCCCGTGGACCGCGCAGGAGTGGAAGGCTCCCCAGCGGCAGATGCCACAGAACTTTCACCTTGCAGGTCGCCCTCGACCCCTCGGCACCTCCGCTACCGCCAGCCTGGAGGTGAGAGCTCAGAAGGGGACTCAGAAATGCACAAGTGAAAGATGGTTTCTAGGTTCTGAGTCTTTTGTCTTACTATTTCACTCCTCAAATATTTTTTAGTCTCAGTTATGAAAATTAATTGGAAGCAATTGTAGGACCAAATAGTGGAAAAATAAATGATAGATAGAGAATACGTCATTAGTGTAACCGATATTTATTTGACCTCATTATTGCATTGCACTTTGTGTAGGGTAACGTGAGTCAAGAAGCCTGTTCTTAAGCACTGAGTTAATTGAATTTTACCAGTATGTTCCCAGACTCTGATACCTTACCATGAATCCCAGGGGAGTCTGTATTAAATAGGCTCACCTGGGACAGCAAATGGGGGGGGGGACCTTATTAAGAAGACTATGTCAGCTGAAGTCACGTCCAGTTGCATGGGACCCCAGTCATCATTATTGCTAGTGGCAGAATCTGGTATATTTTCTATAGTTATAAAAATTATAAAATAGTACTCCATAATTTGTTTTAGAATATACCAAATGTTTTCTAATCGGGGGAAGAACAGTCAGAACAAAAGATAGAAATCTCTAATCTCCCCATTTCTCAAATAAATATATCCAAGTAACAGTTGTGTTTTTTGAAATATTTCCTTTTTTCTCCTTAAGCCAGTTGTTTCAAGCTGGAAGGGAAAATTATTCATTTATGAAACCAGATTCACCCCAAGGAACCCACATGAAATGTAGACGTTTTTTGATTCTCATACTCCTGCTCTAAGTAAGGCAGCTTAGCAAAAGGTAGAGTGTGTGGCTCCAAATGTTCATCTCATTTGTAGCCATAGCCACCTGATGGAAGCTGTTGTCATTGCCGTCAGCTCCAAGAGAAGCTATTCTGGGTCAGGCTGTTGTCACAAGATTTGCTCTGACAGATATTAGTCCTTGGGAAGTGAACTGATTTCAAGCATCACAGTCAGTCATGGGTCATGGGTCAGTCTGGGTCACCCTGATGTTTGGGTGGTTCTGGTAAACCAAGGCGACAAGCTAGACTTCCCTGGCTTGTTACAGGACAACTATGGAATTAGCCAAATCTCTTTACTATTCTTAGAACCTGGCAGCTTCCTTGACCATTGCCACATGGACAGACTCCCCTGAGTTCAGAGTTTGGGGCCAAAGCCTGTGGAAGCAAAACTCTACCAAGGCAAGAGTGAAATGCTGTGCACTTGGTTACTCTTATTTGAGCTCTGTTTTATAGTCTCTTTTCATATGTTTATATTCATTTAAAATTTTAAAAATTTATATAAGCATCATTTGGAAATCCTCATCCCCCTTGTGGATTAACTGAGTCCTTTGTTTCTTCCCTGAGATGGCTAAATCTCAGGGACATAGGAGGGAAGCTGAAATCTATGGTAGTATGGAGGATCCAAATGGGGACAGTATCACACGTTTTCTCACTGTGTAGCTGAGAGTTTGCCTGTTCATCTGTCTACTTGCCACCTTGTTCCACAGATGTTTTTAGGCTACTGCTGAAGGAGAGGGTGGAGCTGTTCTGTGCTCTCATGCTTGGACATATTAACAGCCCTTTGCTTCCCCTCTTACTTATTTTAAGCATGACTGTATAACTTTCCGGGAAAACAAATAAAAACCCTACAGATCAGAATCACAGTGAACTATTTTCACTAAAAGCCTGAGTGAGGAAAAACTGAGGTTGGCATCAGCATTATCAAGTGCTGTGTGTAAATATCTGAGAGGGACTGCAAGAAGGTTCTCAATGCTTCCTTTGATCTGAGTACCCATCCCCACTTCTCTTGTGTTTTGAGAAGAAAATCCTATCAGCAACATGTAGAATACTTTTTAAAAATATTTTTTATATTGCAATAAAATTTACACACCATAAGATTCACCCTTTTTAACTATTCAGTTTAGTGGTTTTTATATATTCACAAGGCTGCGCAGCCATAACCACTGTCTCATTCCAGAATATTTTCATCACTCCTTCTCACCCCCACCCAAAGAAGCTTTTACCCATTAGTAGTCTCTCCCCATTCCCATTGTCCCCCCGCCCCTGGCAACACTAATTTACTTTCTGTCTCTATGGATTTACCTATTCTGGACTTTTTATATAAATGGAATCAGACCATATGTGACTTTTTTGTGACTTTCACTTAGCATGATGTTTTCAAGGTTCCTTTATGTTGTAGTATGTAGCAGTACTTCATTCCTTTTTGTGGTGAAATAATATTCCCTTATATGGGAATTTTTGATTTGCTTTATCCATTCATCCGTTGATGGACGTTTGGTTGTTTCTACTTTTTGGCTGTTATGAACAGTGCTGCTGTGGATGTTCCTGTGTAAGTTTCTGTGTAGCCCAATGTTCTCATTTCTCTTGGGTCTGTACCTAATGTGGACTTGCTGATGCAGAATCTTGTTACTTGCCTATTAATAAGGACAGCACAGGGTATTTGGCCCAACCTTTCATCTGGTGCAGGGATGAAAATGAGAATTTTCATTACATAATGTTACCCATCTGCCTCACCATGCCATTTCCATTCTTTTTAAATAACCAGGACAGACGGCTGACAACTCCCACTGCTCTGTTTCGCCTGCTTCTGCTTTTGCAATTGCCACGGCTGCAGCAGGACACGGGAGTCCACCAGGTGAGTAGGGACGAGCAGCTGAGCAGAGATACTTGGCAGTTTCTAGTAAGTCAGTGGTCCTTGCCTGCCAGCATCTTGTGATCCACTGGGCAGCTTATTAAGAATGCAGATTCCTAACTCCCTATTCTTAGTCAGTGTGTCTTGATGTGAGACTGCCTTTTAAATAAGCACCTTTGGATGAGTCTCACGCAGGTGGTCTGTGGATGACACTTCTGAGAACTTCTGTAACCGAGAAGGATGTGTTATTTCCCTCATGTTGTTTTCTGGAGTTATTTAACCTTTTTAGCTAAATTATCAAGTACACATGTTTCCCTTTTAATTGAGTACAGTGCTAAAAGCATATGCAAGGTGGGAGGGAAGGCTTGGGGAGGGGGTGGGAAGCGGGGAGGGACCTATTGCTTTAGCTGACTCATAATTCATTTCCAGTAGTTCCGTGATGCTTTCTGAGCTGCTGTCAGTTAATTTTCAGGGTAAAGAAGTACTTAAAATAAAAGCATGGTATTTTAAATAGTTGAAAACGTATATTCATTATCTCTGTCCTCTTCTCTTATGTGCAAGGAGGACAGTACGTTAAAATAAACTTGCACGTGGTTTAAGCAGCCTTGTTGCTGTATCTTCACCAAATCTAACTCTGTGGTTTCTGGGAGTGATGGTGTATTTTGTTAATTAGCCATTGCTCACCTACCACAAAGAAAGCCATTTCCAAACCCTATGAGCCTATATTCAACAATAAATAGCAACTGGTAGGTACTGTCTGTGTGGATTCTTTCTAAATTGAGGTAAGAACAAAGAGATAGTCTAAAATGAATATGAATTACCATAATAATTACATATAGACCCAATATGAATGGAAAATCTTTGCAGATTGACTACATTCCACATCTTCAGTATTTTACCACACACAATTCATTGGATGTGGTAGGCAAACTGGGGATGTTCTTTGCCCCCAATATTCCCAAAACCTTCTCCCAAATTCCATCAGTATAACACAGTACTGCCTATAATGGTAATAATATTGATGTCATCTCAATCCAGTTGGCTTCTACTGTTGCCTACATGTTATGATAATAAAGATTTCTTTGATGAAATGATAAAGGAGTCTTCCCTACACTTTCGGCAGAGTTAATGATCAACTATGATTTGCCAAGACCTTGTCCTGTCTTTTGTTCTCACAAGCTAGTCTGTCTTTGGAAAAAGTGAAGTATAGAGCTTCCTCACATGTTTCTTAATTTAAATATGTTTTGTGAGGGGAAATAGTTTTTAGGCTAATTCGAGATGAACCCATTTCCCCATTTGCTGGAGGCTCAGTAAGGGAAGGTACCTTTTCTCACCTGAGACTGTAGCAGAGTTCTAATGGAGAATGGCTTTCTGACTTTGGCTTGTCCACGCATAAGGGGCTAGAAGATAAAGTAACCACAACAGCCAAGTCTTCCTCACTAACCGAGCACTGCTGCTGCTTCTGCTGCCTGCAGCTTCCTGCTTCTCCCCTGCAGCTAACAGCCTAGGAAGAAAGCTCTCCTCGGTGAGCCGGCGGAGGAGGGGCTGACTGCCGGCAGCCAGTGCTGCTAGGTGCAGGGGAGCATGACCCTCCTCTTCTGTTACACTGCTGTGGATGTTGCCTCTACTGTGGTCTGGAGCCACATAATTTAATTTTAAACACAAATGGAATAAAGGAGGCATTTGGCAGTGTCTGTGGCCCCACTGCCAAGGCAACAGGTTGTACAGGGGTCAGTGTCAGTGGCTAAGGGTGGTAAGAAAGGGTCTCTTTTGGAGTGGGGATCATTACACCCCTGGGGCTCAGCTGTTCTATGGAACTGGCCCCACAGGAGAGTCTGCCCGCCTGGGAGAACTTGGCAGAAGGGCTCGGGTTCATAGGTCACCAGGAAAGGTGGATATGGAGCAGAAAGAGAGGAAATACTGAGAAGATGATTTGGACTTCTTGGCTGGTCAGGGAGAGCATGGTGCTGTCCAGAGAAGGTCTCGACCCAGACAGACAGGTGCTCGAAGGGAGGGAGTGCTAGGTAGTGGTTCACTCCCAAACTAGACTTTGTACCCACTCTTGGAATGAGGAATTGCTGACCCAGAGGCGCCCTAGAAATGGAAAGCTGCAAAGGCAAGCAGGAGGCAGGGTTGTGTAGACAAGTGAATGCCTCATGCCCTTGTCGGTCTTTCCGGGCCTCCTGACTTTATGGCTGCAATGTGGGCTGGGCCCACCTGGCGGTGCCGCTCTGCTGTGTGGCTCGTAACAGGACGCAAGGTGCCGCCCAGCCAAGCCATGGGGTCTGCGGAGTGGGCTTCCGTGTTTCAGGCTCCCTCCTACTTTAATCTTCTCCCCCTTCCCTGCTCCCAAGCTCTATGTCCATCAAAATACACAGGAATCTGGCCACTCTGGGTTAGAACTGTCGATTCGTAATTATGCTTTCAAATGTTCTCTCCAGGCATTTTCGTGTAAGCCATTTCTTTTTAACGATTGCTGGGAAGGTATTTTTACTGCCATAAAAGGAATTTAAATTTAGCAAGAGGATGGGCAGAAAATTTTCTTTGCAAAGAGGCCAAACAAGATTTGTGTGCCTGGCCATGAAGGCAGAGAAAGCTGACTTATTTGTGGAGGGTGGCCTAGGATCTGCTCAGGATCACTGGTCCTGCCACTCACGTCTGAGCCTGCCTAATTTCCACACACACTGGAAAAGCTTGGATTTTTTTCCCCTTTGGTTTCTTTTAGAACCTAAAGCCTGCCCTTTCCAAAGATGGTTAAGTCTCTTCCTTCCCTGTCATGCCTCCTGATGTGTAGACCCATAGTAGGAATTCTGCTGGAGAGGAAGGAAAGCCTGATCTGTGGGTACCATGTGACACTAAGCTAATTCTTGTTAACTTCACATTGTGATGATTTCACAGGTTATTTAGTGCTTGCCTCCTGATTGGCAGCCAAGTAACATTAGGCCCACTGGTGGGTGGAGTCAAGATTTGTGGGGCCTAACACGAACACGATTTACCTCAAGGTAAAGAATACAAAATTACAAATACAAAGCTTTAGAGCACCTCCCAGGGCTCTGGAAGAGGCCAATACACATTGAGAAACTCTGGCATAAGCGTCATTGGCTTCCTTGTAAATCTGCTTATGAGTCTAGTCCTGATAATTCTTGGAATCAGAGTAGCCATAGTGGGACCAGTGATCATCAATCAGTCAAATAAGTGCCTTTTTCTATGGTGGAGCTTTAATTCTATACAAGGTTGAGACAAAAAACAATCAATGGGGACTTACAAGCCACCACAGTGGTTGAAATGTATTTTCAAGCATCTGCTCAAATTTAGGAGCTCTGCATTAAAGTAGAATTAAAATGTGTGCATTTCAGATGGCTGCTGACACAGGGAATCTGCAGGTGCAGTTTGGATTATAGTTGTAATATGAATAGAAATGCAAATCCAATGAATACACTTATCAGGGCATAGCATGGTGCTTACTATACACCTGAAGCTCTGGGATTAATTACAGAATTTATAAAATGATCTAAAATGAAGTATGAAAATGTGAGGTGGGTTATTTTTATGAGAGTAGAAATAACGGCAGTGGAGGTAGTACAAGCAGCTCTTGATTATCTGTGAGCAGATTATATGTTTCACCATTCTGTGCAAGTCAAAGTAAATTAACAAAGTAGAGGAATGGTTGACTGCATTTATAGGAAAATTAATGGCACAGTTACAGTTGCTTAGAGAAATAGCAAGTTCTTTTTTGGTGGTGACTTGATACTTGTGAAATAGGTAATTCATAATCTGTTTTCTCCTTTGTCAAACCACTCAGGCTTGTGTAGCTAATAGTAGATCTGAGCTAGGTGGAAATTGGGCTTGGACCCACTTTTTAAAATACTGATACGTCCCACCCCCAGGGAGTCTGATTTGATTGGGCTGGGTACCTCCAGGGCGTCCAGACTTTTTAAGTTCCTTAGGTGATACTAATGTGGAGCCAAGGCGGGGAGCCACTGCATTAGGTGGAGAAGGTATATTTGTTTCTCCTCTGGTTGCAGCACTCCTGCTGGAAGTATCCTAGTTTGAGACGTATTTTCCATAGGTTTTTTGACCCCCAAAATATGTCAGAACCATTGTTTTCATTAGTTTATCAAAGATAGCTAGTTGAAGTTTGGCGGACAGAATGCATCTCATTTATATTTTTTAATGAAAACATTATTATCACTATTAATGAAAAACAGAGAGCTTTGGCAGACCAAATTTAAAGTAACAATGACTCCAAGTTTTACTTTTAGTTATTTATTTTTAAATGTCATGTGTATAACATTGTATTTCAACTTCTGTGCTCACTACTGCGTGCTCACCATGGGAAGTTTAGTTTTCATTAGTCACCGTGCAGCTGACCCCCTTTACACATTTCACCCTCCTCCATGTCCCTTTTCCCTTGGTAACCATTACTCTGTTCTCTATACCTGTGTATTCGATTTTGTTCGGTTTGGTTTGGTTGTTTATTTTATTTTTTATATTCTTCATATGAGTGAAAACATACAGTATTTATCTTTCTCCATCTGACTTATTTCGCTTAGCGTAATACCCCCAAAGTCCATCCACGTTGTTGTAAATGGCAAGATTTCATCTTTTTTTTTTTTAGGGCTCAGTAGTATTGCATTGTGTACATATACCACATCTTTATCCATTCATGCATTGATGGGCACAAGGTTGTTTCCATATCTAGGCTATTGTAAATAATGCTACGATGAACATAGGGGTGCATATATCCCTCTGAATTAGGGTCTTCATTTTCTTTGGATAATTACTCAGAAGTGGAATAGCTGGGTTGTATAGTAGTTCTAGTCTTAATTTTTTGAGGACTCTCCACATTGTTTTCATTTTTTTCTTTTTAAAGACCTGATGCTGTTGCACATCTAATAGACTACAGAGTAGTGTAAACATAACTTTTATATTGCACTGGGAAACCAAAAAAATTGTATGACTTACTTTATTGCAACATCTGCTTTAATGTGCTGGTCTGGAACAAAACCCACGATATCTCCAAGGTATGCCTGTAGTATAATTTGAAATCAGGGAGTATGATACCTCCAGCTTTGCTCATTTTTCTTAGGATTGCTTTGGTTATTTGGGGTCTTTTGTGGTTCTGTATACATTTTAGGATTTTTTGTTCTAATTTTGTGAAAAATGTCATTGGGCTTTTGGTAGAGATTGCACTGAATCTGTAGATTAGTTAACATGGACATTTAAACAATGTTCAACAATTGTTGGAAGAAATTGAAGAAGACACAAAGAAATGGAAAATTATTCTGTGCTCATGAGTTCCAGTCTTATTTTGTAGACACACACACATACACACATGTGGACTGGGATTAAAATTTTGGAACTGAGAAGTTACATCTTAACTAGTACGAGCCTTCAGAGCAGCTAGGAATGCTCATGTCAGCGGATCATTGCATTCTCTTCCTGGGGGGATCATTGCATTCTCTCCCTGGAAAGATGCCCCACAGCAAGCTAGATCATGTGGAGCGCCTCTTCTGCCCATGATGTGTTTTTGCTAATGCCTTCCAAGCAGACCCAGATCCTTGTTCCAACTGGCCTGGGCACCCTCTTTCCTGACCGTGTTGCATTGCCAAGTTCTCCTCTTTGTGCTGCCCTTTCCTGAACTCCATGCAGACCATTCTCCTCTATTACTGTCCCTCCTCAGCAAAGGTACAATATAGTTGACTATACCTTTTCACTTTTTTGATTTGCTCATATTGCTTAATTGCTACTTGACTGCAATACAGTTTCATCCAGTTCAGGGCCAGGCAGGTAACTGAAAGGCGGGACTGGAGGGCTGATACCACATGGAAAGGAGGCAGCCACTGCTCAGCGCCCCTTGGTTTTCTGCATGACAGAATACAGACTAGGGCTGTCAGGTCTGTTTTCTTTCTTCCTTTTCTTTTTTTAAAGAGAAACCAGAAATCTGGGTATTTATGTGAAGTCTCCTATTTTTAAATGTTGTAAGTGAATTCATATTCTTTAAAAAATACTGTCTAGGCCAAGCACAACACTTCTGTGGACCACATTTGGCCGTGAGCCGCTAGTATGTGACCTCAGATTTACTGTAACCACTTACAGCTGGAGTTGTGGGTTGATACAGATAAGAGTCCTGGAGACACACCTAAATACTAAGAATAGACTCCTGAATCTCCCCAGTCCTCCCTCCCCGTAACTATTTGCTGTTCCTTTGTCTGGGCTGTTTTAAAGGAAGTCCGTCTCTTCACGTCCACTGTGGCTTGACTACTTTTGCTTTCACAGGATAATCTTTTTTTTTTTTCTTTTTCTCTCTCTGTTTTTTTCTTTTTTTGGAGGAGGATGGAGGTGAATAGAGGTTATTTATTTATTTATTTATTTATTTATTTATTTATTTATTATTATTTATTTATTTTAATGGAGGTACTGGGGATTGAACCCAGGACCTTATGCATGCTAAGCATGCACTCTACCACAAGCTATACCCTCACCCTCACAGTATAATTTTATCTCAGAGATCTGGAGGATGCCTCATTGTCACCCCCCCTACCATGGAAGGGATTTCCGGGACTGTCTTTCTCTGTGTTATTTTATGGCTTCTGAAGCAAGCCTGAGACCCAGAGTGATGGAGGCCCAGCCCAGGTTCTCACAGGGACTGAGAATGAGATTCACATCTGTCCTCTACCAAACTGCCTCTTTCTTTGCCCTGATATTGCCTCTTAATCCCACATTTACTTCAAAAAGAACAAGATTTGGGGAAACTTAAATTACGTGATTTTGTTACTGACTCTTGATCTTATCTTTGTCTGCAGCACACCCGTTTCTTTCCATCTTCTTTCCACCTCTGTGTCCCCCTGGCAATCACCTGACAGACACAGCAATATGGGAATACCAGAGAGATGAGCCCGGGTGAAACTAGTCATCTGCGCGTAGATTCTTACTTGGCTGGCAGCTGGCATCCAGGGACCTGGGATTTCTTTCACAGGATGCAAAAGCTTGGGCCTTAGTACAATGATATAACCTGGTCAGAGGAAGCATTTATTTCTGTATTGAGTAATTGGATTAAATTTGCAGCAAGATATTGATTACCATAAATTACGCTAATGTCACATATATACCCCACTGTCTGTTTTTGTTTGTTTGTTTTTTTGTTTGTTTTCATGATTTGTGAGAACACTCAGCTCTGTTTTTAAATAGTTTATCTGTTTTTATTGAGTGAACTTATAAGAAAGGCACAGGATATGGGCTTTTTCCAGTGTTGTTTGTCTTACCATCATTTGTAGCCTGCGGCTTCACAAGTGCTAGGAAGACCCGAAGAGGCGCTTGATAACGTATAATTTATCAATTGTGAATACATCATAATTGTGGATAAGTTTTGCAGAGGACCTTCCAAAGCTGCATCTACATCTGGCAAACCTCTGTCCTCTGCTGCCCTTTTGGGCGTTTCTGTATGCAGGTTGAGTGGTTGCACTCATTATCAACATGACAATGGCGACAATAAAGTTGCGTAATTCTGTAGGATATACTGTGTACCAAACAGTATTCTAAGCTTTACATGTGTTAACTGATATGTGAAGTGGATACTGTTATTACACTCTTTTTCTAGTAGAGGAAATTGAGACACAGATAATTAAATAAATCACCAAAAGTCACATAGGTAGTAAGTGGCAGATTTGAATCCTGTCATCTGGCTAATGAAAAGAAGGGCCACAGGATCTGTCACCAGTCCCACCTTCTGCCTTACACATATAAGGCAGAGCCGGAACGTCATTCTCTGGGTTTCTGCGGTATTTTGTTTGCAGAAGGGCATGAGCGTTTCTGGTGAGTGGTCTGGTGGTTTGAAAAATGTGTCTACAAATGCTTTCATAGTCCATTGTTCAAGAAGTGAGGCTTAATTTCTCTCTCTCTCTCTTTTTTAATATGTGGGAAGGACTTAGTAAGTTGATTCTAACAAAATTAAGCAGAAGTGATCATGTGTGACTTTGGAGCTTAGGTCATCAGTAGGCATAGTGGCCTCTGTCTTGGTCAGTCTCTCTCTTGGATCACTTGTTCTGGGGGAAACAAGCTTCTGTGTCATGAGGAGAAGCCCGTGAGACCGGCAAGAAACTAGAAAGTATGCCTCCTGCCAATAGCCTCATGTGTGAGCTTGGAAGTGAACCCTCCAGTCCCAGTTGAGTCTTCAGATGACTGCAGCCCTGGTGGACATCCGGCTTGCAACCTCATGAGACATCCTGAGTCAGAGCCATATAGCTGAGCCACTTCCAGAATCTTGTCCTAGAGAAGCTGTGCAGTAATAAATATTTGTAAGTTTTAGGGCAATTTGTTGTGTGGCAATAGCTAGCTACTACAGGAGGTATCCTGGTAGCCAGTAAACCTTGGCTAAATTATTCATAATCAAATTGAGTTGAGGGAGCATATTTTCATTTTGGAAAGAGAAGCATGTCAGGGCTATTCCTGTGGGACAAAGCACCCTGAGCTTATTCCTTGAAAAATATTTTAAAAGGGAGAGAATATGTCCAAAATAAACATGTAGCTTAAATCTACCTTCTATTTCAAAATCTCTAAACAGTCTTTCTCTTTTCCCTTCCCCAGTCGTGCTCAGAATTGAATAGACTGATTTTTCTACTGTTTGAGAGCAGAGAACAGTTTGATTTGAACACAACTGTTGCTTAGCAATAGGAAGGAACTTAATGGCTCTAGTCTCTTCTGCAAAGTGAGAGGAGCCTCCCTGTGTAGCTATTGTCTGTCTATAATGCTGAATATCCAGTTGTAATTACCATTTTAAGAAGAAATTGAAGCTGGCTTGTGTGACACATTGCACTTAGCCTAGTATCTCAGCTACCCAGGGGGTTGGACTGTCCCAGTTTGAGGTCCGTTTGCAGAAAATCTGGTCTCCTGGCATCATAGGGCATTTAGAAGTCTAAGACAAAGCTCTAAAGAAGCTAGTACATTCCCCGTTGGTAGGTGGTTTGTATTTCCTTAACACTGACTTTGTGATTCTGGGAATGAAAACTTGGATCTTGAAATGTTGTGACTAGGGGAGGGGCTGTGGTGAGTGGGTATTCCAGAGAAATTTGGGGGAATAAGAGGGAATGGGAAGTCTAGCTGCCACTGACTTTACTACCCAGTTCTGTTGGAAAGGCTCCTGGAAATGTCAGCTACTTTGGATTTTTAAACAATAGATCTAAATCCAATCGTTTGTCAGAGAGGTTGGTATCGAGATTCAGAAATCTCTGTACAGATTAAAAGCATTCTGTCCCACTCTTTGGAGTAAATGATGTACAAGTTTATTTGATTTTGTTTAATCTTCAATTAGTTCTATAAGCCTTTCCATGTACACCCGTGTGCCATACCAGGTATTGCAGAAAGATAAAAGTGAAATACGAGGCATTGCCTCTACTCTCTGAGAACTGGCAATCCCGTTGATGAGATGAGATGAACAGGCATAAAGTAAATCTCAAACAGTCAAGATGTAAACTCCAGGATGCTGATAATAATCAGTATAATTATCGGCCATGTTATTAAATTCTGGGTTTGAAAACCAAGAGAAAATGTCACATTAGCGAAATAACAAGCCTTCAGTGCATGACCCTGAAAGAATAGGTTAATATTGTTTCAAAGTATTTCATACACTCTTCCAATTAGTTTTCTCAAAACAGGTTTTTGGAGCTTTTTTGTTGTTTTTTAACTTTGAGACAATATTTTCTTCTGGAGCTGCAGGTTATTCTTTATGAGTGTACATTTCCTGCTGTGTGTTATAGTCTTAGGAATTTAGCTGGTATTACACTAAGTGGAGTAAATTGATATTGCCAAGATTTTGGCATGTGCATCAGAATGAGAAGTGGTGAAAGACATATGGAAGCAAAGTATATTTCAGTGGCTTCAAAAGTCAGGAGCCATAAACTTACAGAAAACTGGAATAGAATACTTGAAATAGAGTAAAAGAATGGTATCGTGATATGTTTTTGTGTGTGTCTTTTTTATTTTTTTTAAATAAATGTAACATACAGTCATGGGGGACCAAATGTCTCCTTTTTCAGATATTACTGGATCACCTGCTATAAGGACTCTGAGGCAAGCTGTTTAATCGTGTGTCGCATTTGAGTGGCAGCCGTGCTGATGTTACCTGCCTATAACCCTCCTCCTCTCTATTGACTTTCCTGTCGGCTTGTTTCTGATATTCAGGATCCTGTACACAATTTGAGATTAATTCAAAACAGCAGAGCATCTCAGTCAGATAAACCTCTGTCTGGCAAATAATGGGATGCTCCCAGAGACAGGTCTCTTGATCCCCCTGAACTGAGCATAAAAAACAAGCCACAGTCCCCTTGAGAGTCAGGTGCCAGAAAACTAACAGGCTTAGCAAAGGCTAGAGTTTCCCGCCTCCATCTTACTTACCTTGCTCACTGTGATGTTGAAGATTCGTAAGCGATGTTCTCATTTCTTTCTATCCTAGTAGTATGGGTTTATGAAGACCTAATCGTATACCTCACGTTTGTAAACTGCCTGATGACTTCAAAGCCCTTTTATAAGTAATAGCGTGTGTGTCCATCACAACAAGGCTAGGAAGTAGAGAGGTAGACATTACCTTCCTCTTCTTAGATATAAAGAAACAAGCTCAGCGAGGTAAAGTACCGTACTCACGGGCAGTTATAAGTTGCAGGACTAGGTCCTGAGTTTAGGTCTCTGGACTCCTCATCCAGTGCTCATTCTGTTAAACCAGGTTACTTTTGTGAAGTGGTATGTCAGAGCCAGATCTCTGAAACGTCAAAGGACAGTTGAACACTTAGTTGGTATCCAGTGAATTAATTGGTCTTTAATTAATTATTAACCATCTCCAAATATGAATCTCAACTTCCTTCCCCCTCAGATTCAGTCACTTCCTGTACACAAGGAAGTTTCAAGGACTGCCTTTTATTCCTGGTTTCCTGTGTGTGTTTCATAGTTTGTGTTTAAGTTCCCTAGCAGGGCTCAGGGCCTAGCACCAAAGCACTCCTGAGGAGGGTCCTTGGATACTGACTGACACACAGAAAGACATTTTTAGGGGTTTGAACATATTTCTTTCTTCTCCTAAACATTTCCTCAGATAAATATCATGGCAAGTAGAAGAAACCCCTGAACTCACCATCCAGATTTACTTATTTACTTTTTCATTTTAAAATCCTCCCACCATGTATTTGAAATACATTCTGCCATTACACTACCTTTGATGGTGACTTAGAGATAGAAGCCTTTCATTTTCAAAGACTGGCTGTCCTGTCATTTTCAGATTCTTAAACAGCTTTATCGAGGTGTATTTTATATACCATACAACTCATCCATTTAAAGCGTATCATTTGGTGGCTTTTAGTATTTCCCTGCCATCTTTAGTGGGCGTCGAATCTTGGTTTTGAAAACACTCAGGCTGCCTGCCTTGGAAACAATTCAGTTGGCATCTATGATGGACTCAGAGGGTGTGGTCTTGCTTGGATCTCTGGAGTGGGTGGAGGATACAGTTAAGAAACCCCCTTGCCCTCTCGGGAGTCAACAGTTAGTCCTGAGAATTTGAGTTTCTGTTCTTATTATGTGGAGGGTGAGGAGAAAGCCTGCGGCCTCTTGCTGCAGAATCAGCCTCTGATTGCTGGTGGCTGGTGATCTGGCAGTGGGAAAAGAAGTTATTCAGGGAAGAGGGGTTGTGAGGGCCCTAGAGAGAATGGGGTATCATTGAGAGCAGGTGTGAATCTGATGACGCTCCGAGGACTCAGGATTGAAAAGTGGTTGAGAGGGTGGATTTTGATGTCACATGTCCTTCTGAGTTCTTGTTTAAGCCACTTGTCTAAGTTGTGTGACCAAGGACCGACTCTCTCAGTCTCACTGTGCTCATCAACTTTGGGAAAAGTGAGAGTAATGATTGTACCTCCCTCGTAGAGTCGTCATGAGGATCAACAGAGGTGATCCGTGTGCAGTTCTTAGCATTTAGAACCAACTAAGCCCCCAAGAAATATTTCCTGCTGTTTTCATTGGCTGTTACCGCTACATAATTTATAAATGTCTTGAGAACAGGGGCTGTTGTGTTTATCACTGGATCTCCAGCCCCCATCATTGTGACAAAACGGAGTTGAATTGAAATGAATGCATTCCTCTGTCACCTGTTTACTCCCTCCATCTCTTCCTGCCTCACGTACATGCACATATACGTGTACGTGCAGTGTGTGTACCTACACACATATGTGCGTACCATACCCCCTAATGACTGTTGTTACCTGGGCAAGAATGAATTAAAATAACTGCAAAAGCGTATTAATTGTATGTCATCCCATAGTCATCCGATGAAAGGAGTGTAGTTTCTGGGCACGATGAAGAGAACTAGAAATAACTTTGGTAAATGAATCTATGCAATATAATGGTATTCGCTACAGCAGACTCATATATAATGACAGGTAACTGGGGAGAGAAGAGGTCAGCGGCTCGCCAGTATGTTTTTATAGTAGTAATGGTAGGAGATGCTTAGGACTTGCACTGGACTTTTCCAGAAGGGGAAGGAGTCTGAGAAATGGTAATTTAGACATTTTTGACAGACTAAATATAGTACTGGTGAAAAAGAGAGAAGCGATGCAGACGGTTAAATTGTGAGTCCAAAGCTTGAAAAACTAAGTTAGCAGTATAATGATCTCAGTTCACAATTAGCTAAGTGTTAGGTGTCAGCAAGAAATCTTCAGTGAGGAGAACCAAAGAGAAGAGACTAGATGCACGTCCCAGATGAGCTTGTCCAGCCCCTCTCGCCCCTGGAGAGGCATCCTCTTAGCTTGTTTATTTATGCCTCGTCTCTTTTTGGAAAAGGCTGGAGGCAGATGCCTGTCTGCACTGTGAATCCGAAGGCATTGCCTGGGCTCCATTCTGAATAGAGTCCAGGGGAAACTGAGTTTTCAATCCATAGGGGACTGGTATCTTAATAATAAAAATTACGTTTGCAACCTTCTACCCTGAAAATGTCACACAACCCAGCAAATAAATCTTGCACAAAGTGTTGCCATTATCAGAGACAGAGTCATCTGACATGGTGTTTGCGTTCGTGCCCTGGCTGTGCTTTTCAGTGGCTCGAGGGCCCGGTGCTCTGATTTTCTGTTGTGTCAGACTCAAGTTCTGGTTGAGTCACTTACTAGATCTTTTGGTCATCAGCTTCCTCATCACTGTAAAAGGAACAATCATGTCTGATTTACTGGAGATTTTGAGAATTAGCTTTTTTTTTTTTTTTTTATTCCAGCACAGTGATAATCAAAAGGAAAGGTGCTACATGAAGACACATTTGTGAGTTGCAGGGTGGCAAATGAATTAAGCCCCATTTTCTGGTGCTTCCTGCTTATTGACACATTCCCACGGCCTGGTTGACTTGTGCCAGACAAAGGTGGCTCTGTCAGATAGGGAGAATTTTGAGGATGGAAAGGCAGGAACTGTGGGATCAGGGAGAACATCTCCTATATAACTGAATAGCTTTATTTCACCCACTGTAGTCAGTTCTGGCATTTTCTTAGGTATGGGTTCCTCGAGACTTGCCCTGACACTGCCCCAGCTGTGCTAGTCTATCACAGGTCCAGCTGCTGGAACGGACATTCCTGAGGATGGTTTTCATAGGTACTGTCTCGGACCATATCCAGGGTTGGACTCAGCCATATTGGTGCTGTGATCATGTATCTGCTCCAGAATAGTTTCCAAAGTGGTTCAGTTCAGTTCATGATTTTTTTCAGTTCTGATTAATTTTCATGCATAATGGTTGTACTACTTTACTTATTACTGTTGAGATACTGGAGACACTAGGTTTTTCCATAGTTAGAAGGATCTTAAGAAGTAATGCTAAATCTATGGAACAAAGAGGTATTTTTGTTTAAATTCAAATAAAGATTATAGCTACTAAGCTCATTCTCTGGGCAATTATTACTAATAATTTGAAGCTGTCACCAGAAACCCCAATGCTGTTTTGCCAACATATGGAATGGCTTAACATATCTAAAAGAGAAGAAAGTGCATCCAAATTTAGGTTGTCCTTTTTGCCTTCAAGTATAGGTGGGTAGGTTTTTGGTAGTATATGACTCTTTTCCCACTACAGAGCTATCAGATTCAGAAATAGGGTGGCTTTATCTATTCCAGACGAAGAAATTGAATTAGTAAGTTAAAATCTTCCTCAAAAGAAAATCCTAGACCTAGATGGGTTCACAGGTGATTTCTATCGAACATTTAAAGAATAAATGATGTAAATTCTTCACAAAATCTTCCAGGAAATGGAGGAGGAAACACTTTCCAATACATTCTATAAGGCCAGTATTACCATGATACCAAAACCAGACGAAGATATAAGAAGAAAAAAATACTATAGGGAAAGAGCCATTGTGGATATAAAATGCAAAAATTCTCAATAAAATAATTAGCAAACCAAATCTAGCAACTTATAAAAAGAATTAAACCACATGAACAAGTAAATTTTATCTCAGGAAGGCAAAATTGGTTTAACATCAGAAAATCAATTAATATAATACAAAGCAATTTGATCGGGGAAAGGGTAGTCTTTTCAACAAGTGCTGCTGGAGCAGTGGCTGGCTACAGGCAAAAAGATTAATTTAATCCTAAATGTAAGGGCTAAAATTATGAACTTCCATAAGAAACATAGGAGAAGGTCTTAGTGCGTTGTGTTGGGCAAAGAATTTTTAGATACAACATCAAAAACAAGATCCATAAATGAAAAAACCTAATAACTTGATAAATTGACCTTCATCAAAATTGAAAACTTGTCCTTCAAAGGACAACATCAAGAAAGCGAAAAAGACACCCTTAGAGAAATGGGAGGAAGTATTTTCAAATGATATAATTGATAAATGACTTCCATCCAGAAAATATAAAGAACTCAATAATAAGAAGACAAACTACTGAAGAAAAAATGGGAGGCATTTTTGAATAAATATCTCACCAAAGAAGATGAAAAAAATGGCTAAAAAGCATGTGAAAAGATACTCAGTCATTAGGGAAAATGCAGAATTAAAATCACAATGAGATACTACTTCATACCCCTTAGAATAGCTATAATAAAATTAATAAAGAGATAAGTGGCAGTGAGAATGTGGAGAAACAGGAACCCTCATACATTGCTGGTGGGAACGTAAAATTAGTGCAGCCACTTTGGAAAACAATTTGCCAGTTTCTTAAAATGTTGAACATAAACTTGCCATAGGATCCAGCAATTTCACTCCTGACTACTAGTTATCTGTGCAAGAGAAATGAATCGATATGTTCACACAAAGCCTTGTACATGAATGTTTATAGCAGCATTATTCATAACAGCCCCAAATTAGAAACAGACCAAATGTCCATCTTCAAGTGAATGGATAAATAAATATGATACATTCATACAATAGAATATTATTCCACAGTGAAAAGGACTGACTGACTGATACATGTTACAACATGGATGAACCCCAAAAATATCATGTTAAGTCAGAGTCAACAGTGTGTTTTTCAAAAAGTCAGATAGTAAATGTTTTAGGCTTGTGGACCATATGGTCTCTGTGGCAACTTCCCACAGTAGTGCTAAAGCAGCAACAGGCGATATGTTAATGACTGAGTGTGACTATGTCCCGATAAAACTTTATTTACAAAAACAGGCAGCAGGTACTTTGCTGACTCATGTACTAAGTGAAAGAAGCCAGATGCAAAAGACTACACACAGTATGATTCCATTTATCTGAATGTTCAGAAAAAGTAAATCTGTAATGACAGAAAGCATATCATGATTGGCTTGGGGGTGGGAACAGGGAATGACTGCAAATTGACAATATTTTGGGGATGATGGAAATGATCTATAATTGGATTGTGATCATGATTGCACAACCCTATAAATTTACTAAATATCAGTAAATGATACACTTAAAATGGGTGAATTTCATGGCAGGTAAATTGTATCTCAGTAAACCCATTAAAAATTATATGTGCTTTCATTTGTTCTTATTTCTGTTGTTTACTGGCTTAGTCATTATATCCTCATGTTACTTTTATCTTCAATGAAAAATTTGTTTTATTAATGACTCTAGTATTCCAGCTAAGAGCAGTGCTTTGAGTATTTTATAAATGCCTTGTAACTTTGAACTCTTCCCTCTAGAGCAAAAGTTGATGTAAGTTAGGTGAGTTCTCTTTGAGCTCTCTCCCAGGGATCTTATTATAAGGAAAATTCTAGTTAAAACTCTGAAGGAAGCTTTATAGCATCTTCAGTGCTGGAGTATCTGAAACCAAGTGTCAGGGACTGTGATTCTGGAGGTGGATAAGAAAGGAGCTTTTAATTGCATGTATTTTTTTTTTCCTGCCTTCTTTAAAAGTTTTTACCATATCTAACCTAGACTGAAGTAAGTGAATTCATCTGATGCTTAAGGAATCGTCCATGTCTTTCAAAGACTTTTTATGCTCAGAAGAGGGCATTTGTGTTTGCTAGTTGTCTGCTGTGATCATTGTGTTCCCATCATGAGATCTGAGACTAAGGTAGGACAAGGACTTGATTCAAATTCCATCTTGGGATCGGTACATAATTGCCCACGGCATCTTACCAAGAGAGTTAAGTTGGTCAAGTGTAGAACCATCGGCATTCCTGATACCTAGTAGGGCTTTCATAGAACTAAAAATTATCTCGCTGCTGATAGAAATGGTCATACTGAGAGAAAGAGGGCCGCCTGATGGCTGATGCAGTGATCTGCTGATTTGGTTTCAATTCCTTCATCAGAGAGTGTTTCTGAGGTGTGATCTTAAAAGAAAACGGCCTTTTCTTTGGGCTGATGATGGGCAATAAGCACTAATGAATGACCTCACTGTATGACTGAGATGCTATTAAATCCTTGCCCTTGGAGCTGAGTATAAGATCCGGCTCTTAGAGTCTTCAGGAGCCAGAGGTGAAAATGTATCCCCTCAGGAGGCCATGCTATTTACCGGCCTTAGGCTTTCTAACTTGCTGAGCTCACTGAGCATATAGCTGGAAGGACCTCTTAGACAAAATATAAACATTGTTTTGTCCCCACTTTAACCACCTCTTTCCATCTTGTGTGCAAAGATTCCTGTGTGCGAATGATTTGATACCTTATTTAAATCCTTATAATGAAGATTACTAATTACTATGAGCGTTAGTGGTATGAGTGCACCCATTGCCCATGTGTTAGTCTGATATGCATTATCATCTGCTAGTTAAATTCACTCCCTGGGTTAGTCAGCCTTTTTCTCTGAATCTATAGAATGTTCCTTTGCAGTGGTTTGGTTTTCATTTAAATGAGAGGTCAGGTTCTGCCAAGCAATCATAGACAGAGACAGGTTTTTTAAAAACTCTCCCAGGCTGTCTTCTAAAGATGGGCTCAAGAGTGCCTAATTCACCCAAAACTGTCCTCAGGGTGAGAGAGAACTTCTGTGTGAAGTCTCCTTACCTCTGCTGAGACCTCTCTCTCTCTTTCCAGCCTCCTCCCTTCCATCCTTCCTTCCAGCAGATGTGGAAGGCAATTTTGATCAGTTTGAATATCTACCTGGAAATTATGGAGGTCTGTTAGAGGGCAGGCTTCGGCATAACAAAACTGAAGAGCCTCCAGGTGGAGTGACTCTGAATGTGGAAAGTGCTGTTTTAATTGAATGTCAAGCCTTCTCAGGCACTGTCCCCAGCATGTGGCTCTAACATCTGACAGGAAAGGTAGCTGCTCCTGGTTTCTGATCGCAAATATTGAGCATCTTAGGTGAATTCCTAGATGTTTGGCATTGGGCATTTGCCATCCGTTATCTATGAAAGTTTGGTTGTGGGGAACAAATTAGCTATTTTCCTTGGGAAGAGATTTCTTGCAGGGAATTCGGTGCTTAGGAAGGGCTGGAGGACTAGACTCAAGGCAGGGCTTCAGGGAATCACTTCTGGGACACCAGGTAGAACTGACCCACCTGGGACTGCTGCTTCTGCTGTCCTTGGCTGGTGGGCAAGCAGGAGATTGCCGTGGAAACTGCTGACCCAAGATGACATTGATTCCGCCGCATCAGTGATCAGGAAAGTGCTGCCTGCCTCTGTGGAGGCTGCCCCTGTGACCTGGGACAATGAGGCCTCCGTGGCCATGCCTGCCAGCAGAAATGGCTGCGGCTGTACGTAAGAGCCTCTGTCTCATTTCTACCTTCTAGGCACTGAGCAGATGCTCTAATCTGCATTCAGAACCTGAGCTGGAGGGGAGCCTGGGAAATTCAGTTTTTAGCTTTTGAGCCTTCCAGCCCTGGAGTACATAAGGAACACTTCTTTATCTTAGACTTTTACATGTAATCTGTTCTGCTACAAAAAAAAAAATGTTTACTTCTCACCACCTTAATTCAAATACAGGTGGGAATGAACATACTGGAAGAATATGCAGAAGTGAGACAGGCCATAGGCACATAAGGTGCCCTCACAAATTTAAATGCACCTCTCTTGACCACCAGACTCACAAATTTAAAATATCTTCAAGCCAAGCAATGTTTGTGCAATGTGTGGTCTGGCTACAAAAGAAACATGCAATTAGAGCGCCCTTGTGGGAGTCCCAGTTATGTGCATATGCGTGCACATCTAGTCCTGTGCTGAGAATAAGCAGCCCTTTTTTTTGCCCTGACCCGGGAAGTACAGATGCGATGTGTGTCCCAGTGTGAGGTGCTGTGTCATCAGAGAACTAGGCTGGGCTGATGGCACAGGGAAGTGTTTGCTTATTGGGGAACTCCTGTAAGACGGGGAAGTTAGAACCCATGACTGCTGTAGTTGATGCGAATGGTATCTGATGATGTTGTGCATGCAAACATCTCTGCGGCTTCATGAGGTTATTGTGGGGGTTAAATGAGCATAAAGTGCTAGAACAGTCCTGACATATAATAAACACTGTGTAAATAATTCCTGTTATTTTTGTTATTATGTAATCATTATTATTTTCTATAAAGTGGGGATAACTGACTTATAGGATGGTTATAAAGCTTACGTGAGTTTAGTCCCTGGCAAAAGTAAGGGCTGAACGAATATTAGCAGTACAATAATAATAATCATAACGTTTTAACTCTTAGAACGATGCTTTCACTGTAACTTATTTCCCTAGAAATAACCCAGAGACCTTCTCCCTCTAAAGAGTAAGACAGTCACTGGCTTGACTTTGAGAGACAAGCACAGGCCCATCCTCTCTCCTTCAGCACAGGGCAGTTTCTTGGCAACGTGCACATTTACTCCACGGATTCAGTCTACAGTCTTTCAATAGAACCTCAAGTCCAAGAAGTTAGTTTACTTTTGGAAAATTATTTTTCTGACCAAAACGACTTCACACCACACTTACTCACTGTGTGAATTAAGGTCTCTGCCCTTCAAATTGGGCCAAGTTTCACGAAAAAAATAGATCCAACCTTCATGAAGTTTAGGAATCATTATGGTCCGTTAATTCATGTTTATATTAACTAAATTCTTTGACCTGATTTGGTAGAAAATATTTTTGTACAAGTATCTGGTAGACTATTGAATCACTTTTAGACCGTTGAATCATTGCTTGGGAAGTTAAATAGAACATACTTTCAGAATTTGTGGTTTTAAAAAAAGATTTTCTCTGCCTGATGAATAGTGACAGCAACCCAGACTTAGGGAATGGAATTCTCAGGGCGCTTCTGTACCTTCTGGCAGTTGCACGCCAATTAGCAAGTGCTGGCCTGATCAGCAAAGGATGGATTCTGGAGGGAAGCGATTCCCTGTGAATTTTCTATATGGAAGTTAAAGTCCTCTGTAATGAGATGAAGGTGTCTGGGTAGGGCACAGTGGACTCTGAAGCTCTCAAACACATTTTAAGAATTGTTAGTAATCTATGAAAAGTTTTCAACATTGAAAACTGAGCAGCTGTCTTCCATTGAAATGATACAAGTAGACTTTGTCTGAAACACTCTGCGAAGACCTGGATCCGCTGTCAGAGTGGAGGGGGCCCCAAGGTTGGGGCCCAGTGCAAACCTGCCTTCATGTGGAGGGCGTTCTCCTGGGGCTGAAGTCTTCACAGCTGTGTACAAGCCTCTCTTCTGAGTCCTCAGATGCTAAACTGGAAGTACTTTACGATACCTCCAGTCTTGTGGTTACAGACCATGGGGAGGTTGGGATGGGAGAAGTGTGGTAAATTCCAAGGCAGGGAGGTTCAGGAACCTCCTAACTCAGGAAATACCACGGTCTTCCGATCAATGGAACCAGTCTGTGTTGGTATATTTAGGCACAGTGATAAAATGAATAAAAAATCTTGGGTTAAAAAATACTTATTAAACTGATTGAGTGTAAGGCCCTTGCATGGAGGGAGATATAAACGTAACCCAGTGACCCAGGCCTCCAGCATGGGGCCTCCAAGTGAGGCCTGGTATCTTCTTATACTTGAGTTAAATCAGTTTAAGAACTGCCTCTCCCACCTTGCATCCAATATGGATTATTATTGAAAAGTCCATCTTTCAATGAATTCTTTGGAAATAGTTCTAAAAATTCCAGGTGCTGTGTTTCCCTGTCCTCACTTGCGTGTTGGTGCTTCTCTAGGTCAAACTTCCAGTTCTAACTACATCAAGGCCCTGCCCGCTGGTCTTAGGTGCCTCTTCTGCTGACACAGAGGCTTTGGCCGGTCCACAGAGATGCTCTTGTGAACCCCATTCTCTTCACAGCCATCCCTGGGGCTAGTGCAGATCTCTGCTAAGTTGCTCAGACCAAGTGGCTTACACCTTCCCTAAGCCCTGGGACTTATTCTGGATACCAGTTTAGCTTCCTTCTTGCTTCTGATGACTTGACTCCTAGAAGCCCCATCATCTTTCCTGGGGCTTGTTCTGTCTGTGCCACGTGGGGCCACCTGGTGCATCTCAGTGTCGCTGAACCTCAGAGAAAAGAGATGGGGCTGTGGTCAATTTCCAATCAGGAGGCCTTATGTAAAGCCACAGATGTGATCAGTTGTATGGGAACTGGTGTTGCTCAATTTTACCAAGCAGCACTCAGGACCATAGCACCGGTGGATTACTGGGGCAAGGTGACACGTTGTTCCTCCTGCTGAAAGCCCTTGTCCGCTTACAAATATTCTAGGGGTACCTAGGATAAGCAAGAAGGACGTGGTCTCCATTGTCACATGTGAAGACGTGGCAGCGTTGAGGAAAGGCCTTTGTAAGCAGAGGGGAGGGATCCATGGAGATGGAGGTGCGAGAGGAAAGACGAGGAAGGGGCAGTGTTGGGGGCAGGTAATTGATGATGCCAGGGAAGCAAGGGTGTCAGATGCATGGTGGGGGACCTGAAGTTTATCCAAGGAGACCTGCGGAACAGAATTTAGAGGCATCTAGATAAGCTCCGCATGTTACCATGGAGGAAACTGAGACCCTGAGAGACGAAGGGACATTTCCAAGGCCACTCAGCGAGATAAGCCCATTAAAAAAAAACCCTGGTCTGTTATTCCTTCTATCACATTTGCTGCTCTCTCCAGGGGTTACAGAAGAGAGTGGGAATGGAGTGGCACAGAGATTTTGAGGAGGGGAGCTAAGCCTCCTGGTCTCCTACATGTATGACTGCAGTCTTCAAGTCACAGGAGATGAGGTGTACTGTGAGTGCAGGAACAGGAGGGTCCCGCGGTCTGCGCTCAGCGAGTTGCCGTATTTTGCCTTTATCAGCAATGTCAGTTGTTTGACGTTGCCCTTGGCGGCCAAGGTGATGGATCTGGTTGAATCATCCCTCCCTCAGTGCTGTTAAACTAATTCAGTGGAGTAGAATTATGCAGCAGGCTGCTCAGAATCTGTCTGAAATCCTGGGAGAAGTCTTTAAACTGCGCACGTCAGTACACAGTCGGAGGGCAGTGATATTCTTCTCGCTGTGCTTTCTGTAAGTTTCAAAGCAGGCACAGAATTTTAAATGAAAATCCACCGAGCCACTGCTGGCATGAAAGCCTGCGCTCTGACCCTCCGCTGCTCTGCGGCCACCTCCAGCGCACTTGAGGAAAAGCAGGAGCCCGCTTGGCAGGTTCTGCTGGTGTGATCAAAGGCATGGAGCACGGAGCGCCCAGGACCGTAACTGAACATCGACAGAATCAAATGGGCTTGATGTTCACACAGAGTGGAGCTGCTCTCTCGAGAAGCTGGCAGACTTGTGCTGCCTGGACTCACCTTGTGTCTTCAGATCTCAAATGGGCGTTCTGTGCCGCCAGACGAGCCTAGTAAAGTCAGTTTCCTGCACTCCGGGATTTCTCGTCCCGTCCTCTCTTCAGCTGTCCACATCCCTTTCCATACTCACTCTTGGGCTTCTCTCCTGCTCGTGGTGAAAACAGATACACACGGTCAAGGATGACGTCTCTTCTCCACTGATTTCACCCGCTGCCCTTGGACTTGGGCTCTGCCTTCTCCCAGTGACTGTGGAAGAATCAGCCCCGCACTGCTGTTGGGTCGGCTCCTCACTTTCCACACACTCAAGAACCATTCTTATACAGTAACCACCCGTTTCTGTCTCATCGTCAGTTCTCCGTCTACCTGCTCACCCCCATCCGCGTGCCGGCATGTCCTTATGTCACCTGTTTTACCAGGCCCTGCTCCATTTTGCTGCTTGTTTTCAAACCAAATGTCTTGAAAGAGTTCCACATGCTTAAAGTCTCCACTTCATCACCTCCACTTCCCCTCAACCTTTTCTCTTGGACTTTCACCCTGAAATGACTCTTATCCGTTGATTCTTATCACTGATGACTTACATCTTGCCGAAGCCAAAGCCCTCATCTTAGTCAGCCTCCCAGCAGCATTTGGCACAGCTGGTCACGGCCTCCTGTTGAAACACTGGTCCTCTTCGTCTCCACGACACCACACATGCCTGGTTTTCCTTTCGTCGTACTCTCTCCCCTCTTTGGTCTCCTTTGCTGGCTTCTCTTGTGCCAAATCTCTACTGGTCGTGGGATCACAGGACTCTGGCGTTTCTCCTTGTCTACACTCCCTACCTAAGTAAGCTCATGCCGTCTTAGGATTCTAAGTACTACGTAAATGCTTGATACTCACCAGTTTGCATTTTCAGTCTGAACCTTTCCACATGAGTTGCAGGCTGTTGTGTCTCAGAGCCTCCTTGATATTACCACTTAGGTGTCTGAAAGAGATATTTTTCAGTGTAAAACTAAACTCTTGATTTTTCTCCCTAAAACCTGCCCCTTCCCAGTTTCATCTACACCCAGCTGCTCAGGCCCCAAACAGTGGACCCATTCCAGATTCTTCTCTTTCCTTTAGACCTTGCATTCATTTCTAAGGGCTACTGTAATAAATTACTTCAAATGGTTAGGTAAAAACAACAGAAATTTGTTTTTTCAAGGTTCTCGAGGCTAGAAATCTGAACTCAACGTGGCAGTGGGGCCATGCACTCTGAGTGTTAGAGAAAGGGTCCACCTTGCCTCTTCCAGCTTCTGGTGGTTGCTGGCAGTCCTTGGTATTCCCTGGCTTGTGGCAGCATAACTCTATTCTGTACCTCTGATGTCACATGGCCTTCTTCCCTCTGGGTGTGTCTGTGTCCAAATTTCCTTCTTCTTCTAACCATACCACTCACTGGATCTAGGACCCTCCCTAATCCAGTTTGACGTCTTAACTTGATTACATCTGCAAAGACCCTGTTTCCAAATAAAGTAACACTGACAGGTTTTGAGGAAACGTGAATTTGGGGGAACACTACTCAATTCAGTGCAGACCTCCACATCCGTTCCCTCAGCAAGTCTCAGCCCCTCCATCTCCAGCATTTCTTACCAGTCCTGCCATAGCCTTTGTCCAGACCTGCGTCACCATGGATGACTGTGTCATACCTGGTCTTTCCCACCCCAGGTTTGCCCCCTCCAGTCTGCACTACATGAGGCAGCCAGAGTCACCTGTTCAGAGTGCCAGTGAGGTTATGATTCCCTTGCACCAAACCCTGTGCTTCCCAAGACCAGAGAATCAACTCCAGCTCTTACACTTGGCTCGAGAGATGTCTGGTGATCTTGCCCAATCTCCAGCTTTGACTCCCTGCTCTGGGCCCCATATTCGCTGGGCTCCAGCCACACCAGGCTGCTTTCTGGCCTTCAGTTAGGCTGAGCTGTCTCACGTTTCATTCGCTGTTCTGCTTGAAACACTCTCCCCACAGATCTTCAAATGATCTTTTCATTGTTCAAATCTCAACTCACCTGTCTCTGTCCCTGTCTTAAAAAGGCATTCCCAACCCAGCCTAGCAAATGTCTTCCCTCTCTCCCTGTCTCCCTCTCTCTCGCTCTCTCTCCGTTTACCTTCCACATAGCTCTTCTTTTTAATATCTGAATTTACCTTATTCATTGATGGGTAGTAATACCACTGACATGATGTATTATTTATTGTTCTCTCTCCCCCAGTAGAACAGTCAGTTCCTATAAGTAGCTAATTGGTCTCCCTTGTCTACCCCAGTATTCCAGTTCCTATGAAAGTGATTAGCACAAAGACGCTCAATAAATACTTTGCATCTGATAAAATGGGCTACCTTTGTGTTTTGTGTCTCTCACCCTGCCTCCCAAGATACGTTTCATTTTCTAGTGGTAAAATCTATCATTTTTGTATATTGAAATTTTTGTATAAATTCTTATATGTTTACAGTTGAGGGGGAGAAAAGGACCTTTCTTTATCCCCCCTCCCCAACCATCTCTAAAATGCTCTGCTGTGGCGTCTTCAGAACAGCTCAGCTAATTGTGTGGCCATCCCCCCCTCCTTGCACACACAGGTTGCTGCTCCCTCACAACTGTATACACACTTTATCGACTCCGCCCAGGGTAAGAAGCAACCACTCATTACCCACTCCTCTGCTCTCACGGAAAAGCATTTCTAGATGTGTGTGTAGGATTCTGTAGAAAGAAATGTAGAGGGATTGGGGAAGTTTTTATTTGCTTTGTAGGGAAAGTTTGCCTAATACAAGGACATGAATATCGTTCTACATCAAGCTGGCGAGCGGCCTCTTCTCCGGAAGAGGTAGCAGATATGCCGTCAGAGAATTCAGGCTAATATACAGAAAAATCATCCTCCTTTCCTTTTCCAGATAGTTGGTTATGAAGTTGGGCAGAAATGGCAATTTAAAGTTTGTTCCTTGTGTGTGTGTGTGAGTGTGTGTGTGAGCTTTCTGCTAACCATTTCTAGAGCAGTTACTGTATTTTCAAAGGCCTGGGTAATTCTGATTTTTTGTCAAGAAGATCTCACCAAGAGTGTTTTATTTCTGATTTTTTTAAATAGATTGCTATATTTTAATTTTCAAACTGGTTCAAGTTACTGTCTCCCATAAACCTGTGTCACCTTTCAGTTTTTAGCTTATCTCTTTCCTTCTTGCCTCAGCAGTTTTCTTGAAAAGTCACTTAAACTTGCTTACTCTGCGGCTTCACTTCTCACCAACTCCTCAGAGGGTCCCATTCTGCTCCGGGGCAAGTCCCCGTCAGGGCAAGTCCCCGCCGCCCTCTGTCCTGGCAGTATGTCCTTGTTGCATCTCCACACCAGCTCCAAATCTGGTGACAGCAGCGATGGGTGGGCTGGAGCTTACACAACAGTCAACAGGGCAGCTAGTGCTTCTCGTGAATAGGCACGCAGTCTGTTTCAGTGCGAGGAGCCTGGATTTTTAGAATCTGATAATCTTGCCATAAATCCTGGCTCTGCTCTTGCTGTCTGTGATCTTAGGTGGCTTTTGGGTTTCTCTGAGCCTCAGCTTTCTCATCTGTAAAAAAGGAATATATTTTATATAATTGTGAGAAGTGAAAAAAGTAACACCCAATGCTTCTCAGAAAGTTTCATTTTAAACTTAGTATATAATCATTCCTTCAGGAATCTAAACAGCACATATTTTAAAAAATCCATAAGAGCAATTCTGCTGGCAGTCTTAGTTACTGATTTTCCTGAAAGGTGAAAGCAGGGGAAAGATACTGATTTTGCCCTTCTTCATGTATTTTTCTTCTCAAATAACGGTAGACCTGCTGAGCTTCTTTTTCTCAGTCTAGAAGGATGTGCTTTTTTTTTTTTTCATTGTTTCAATTTATTGCACTTACAGAAAATCTCAGGTTAAACTGAGAAGAACTAAAAGGAACTAAAAAACTAAAGGATAAAGACTTATAGGAAGGGTTTTTTTTAAACCCTGCTATGCAGAGTTTGTTCATTGCCTCGTTAGTATCTTGCTATATATCCCCCTTTGAAAAGCTGCCCCTTCACGTTGCTGGCCACATGCTTTGAGTGGGAATCTACCTCCCCAAAACACATGCATGCATCTCCCCGCCGTCCTCACCAACACACACAGCCATCACCACAGTGATGAGTTTGAGGAAGGAGTATGCACTTCGGGCTGGTGAAGTGTAAGGACTTTTTGGAGGGCCTCTAGATTAGAAATTTCTCTCTCTTTGGTGGAAGCTACCGGAAAGACTGCTCTCTCATCCACTGGACGGTGTGAGCTGAGGTTGTAAGACTAGCATGGCCAGCCCCATTTTTGCTACCTGAAAATGAGAGCAGAATTAAAGCATTGAAGACAAATAAATATGGGCCAGGTTACTGTGTGCCTCTGAACCAGACAGGCTCTGAATCTAGAACTATCTCCAGATACATAAAATAGTAATTCCCTTTTTATTCTATTCCAGTTTGAATTGGGTGTTCTGTCCCTTTTGCAAACAAAAGATTGTCAAGTAATATTCCATTAAAATGGGAGTAATTGAATGAACCGGTAGATTATTATACCAAATGTCCTACCCTATTCAGATTAAAGTTCAGTTTAAAATTGTAACTATTATTCTAGATCATCTCTCAAGAATGAGTATGCTAGTTCACAGATCAGTAAATACCCTGCCCATGGTATTCAGCACAGTGTATGTGTAAATCTGTCTGCATTTACTTCTTTTTTGTTGTTATCGTTTACTAGCTAATAAACCAAGAGCAAGTTACAGATCCTTTTCATGTCTAGGAAAATATTCTAGACTTGGTTCAGTGGACAGTAGGGAGATATTAGAAGTACTTGGCACCGGAGCAGTAACGCATCAGGGGGATATTTGAGATTACTCTTGTAGAGACAGCACCTTGCTCATTTGCAAAGTTTCGAATTATACATTTTTGGTATTTTACTTGTTTGGAAGCTCTCTTTTTTCCATATCAAGAGCAAACTCCATGAGACCATGAGACCAAACTCTTTTGTTCACTCAGCATGTGCACAGAACCTGGAGCATAGTAAGTGCTCCATAGAAATTGACTGAATAATTGAATTATGAATGGAAAAAGAATAGAAGGGCAGAGGGAATGGAGAAAGGAGGAAAATCTAGGAGACAAAAGCTACAACCCATGTGTGAAGTACCTAGACTTAAGATTTTGCAGCAGGAGACTAGAGAAAAAGGGATAAATCTAACAGACGCAACCGAAAAGTTAACAGTATTTACCGGCTGAATGGGAAGCACCAAGAAGAAATAGAGAAGAGTGAGGTTTCCCACCTGAGAAGTTGAGACCAAGTTATTCCATTAACTCAACAGGAAAGTTAGGATGGGGAGGAGCTTGAGAGCAAAAGACATACATTTGATTTTGGGATATGTTTCTTATGAGAGAAGAATGTGTCATTAATATGGAAATGCCTTGTAAGAAGCTTGAAATGAAGGGTTTGGGGAAATGTCGGAGCTGGAGGTGTCAGGTTAGAATACATAGAAAAACCTTGGGGGAGAGTTATGCCCCCAAGACAGTGAGAGCTGGATGAAGGCAGCTCGAGAACAGACCAGAGACCAAGGAATGAGGCAGAGATGGACAACCTGGAGGGCTGGGCAGAGAGTGCAGAGAGTGTTGGGTGACAGAAACAAAGGGGGACAATAAACATCCTCTGCTTGTTCCTCCGGACGTGTTTCAGAGTAAAGAATGGGCTTAGTTACCCAGGATTTCTGTGAAGTTAATTCATATAGTTTGAACATAGTGCTAGTAATCAGACTGTCTATATTAGTCACTTTCAGACTTGTTTATTGCAACCCACTCTAAGAAACATATTTTACATTTTGGCTCAGGATACACACACACACACACACACACACACACACACACACACACACACAATTGATATAAAAATTTCCCTAAAGAGTACTCACTCTCACCAAGTACAATCTATCCAGATAGTTTTCATATATTTAATTTTTTTAAATGCTGGTAACAACCCACTAAATCGATCTCATTCCCTATTAATACATCATACTTGGAAGTTTTAAAAGCTCTGGTCTGTATAATTGGTCACATAGGAAATATGATACATTTGAGGAAAGTACTTTTTGAGAAAATTTTAATTCCAGTTAGATAAATAAAAATTAAAAAAAAATCCATTGCAGTATGAAACTCTATAATGGTGCCATGCTCTTATTGCTCTTCAAAATTTAGAAGAGAGAATTAAAAGGAAAGCACTTACTTTCCCAAAATATTCAAATAGCATCTTCTCTTGTAGCCTTAATGTTTACCAACTTGCAAGAAAAACTTAAAAGTCTTTTAAGTTTTGGATTCAGGCTATGTGGTGGTAATTAAAAGCACTCTGGCTTTGGAAATAGATTTGTCTGTGCTGGTTCTGCCACTTATTAGCTCTGTGACCTTGGCCAAGTTTCTCAGCCTCTCTTATTTTCTATTTCTTTGTCAGTGGAGGTAACAGTATTTACCCTCCTTGGTTGCTGTTGTTGTTGAGGAGCCACATTACTCATGGTCCTATACTTGGTACTTGGTGGGCATGTGATAAATGACAGTTGTTATTATTACAAGGGTTAAATTATAGACCACTTGTAAAGCTTTTAGTACATACCTGGCACAAAGCAACAATAAATATTAATGATTTTTCCATGCCAGCAACCAAAGAGTAGAAATATAGTTGTAATCCAAGGGCACCGAAATGTACAAACCAATGATGTGATTTTATATTGCACATAATTATTGAAGAAGGATATTTACTGGATAAAACAAAGCACATGGATAACACTGATGTTGGAGAGACTGAGCCTCTTTTGAATAAGTGAAAAGTTATGTGTCAGTGATGTGACATTTTTCTTAATTCCCCCACCGATATAATCATTAAAATGATCTCAATGCATTCATTCAATAAGCCTAAATTTATTAAGACCTACAATGGCAGGTACTGGGGATAAAAACACAGTAAGTAGCAGTTTCTAGAAGTATGGTTGAAGTAAGCAATAGTTAGCATTTACTTTCCTCCCAGGAGCCCATCACCGTGGACCACTGACATCTATGTTATCTCCGTGCTTTCTGGCTCTGCCTGATTGTACTCTAACTTTCCTCACCAAGTGAGAGGATGCCCTAAAGGTGCTGTGTCGGCATTAACTACAGCTCCAGAGTCCACTTCTTGGTGATCTACTTTTGATATTAAGATACGTCACCATCTTCAGGAATTCCTTGTCTTTGACAGTTTGTCCTCAAGCAGCCTCAGGATGGCTCTAACTGGACAAGCCCATCATCCACCTACATGTAATCTTATTTCCATCTCACCATTATTTTCCTTGCCTCTTACAAAGTAGGCCATGAAGTTAGCTGAGTATCACATTATTTGAAGAATAAAATGAAAATTTCCTTCCTTTTCTCTATTTTAAATTTTCCTTGCCTCCCTCCCCACTCCTTTATCATATGTCCTTCTTGTGATAGATATCAGATACATAGTCATTATGGTAACATGGCCAACGAATGCTGTTAATTCAGGTATATAGCGTCTGCAGATACCTTCAGGTAGTTTTCACTGGGAGTGATGGAATTTTTGTTGAGAAAAATAACTGCTAAGTGCCTGTGTACAAAGCTGAAGAGCCTACAGAGATGTTTGAGATAAAATCCCTTCACCAAGGAGTGTATCGTTTAATGAGAGGTGGCATCCACCAATTGCTAAAAGGGATGGAATGACTCACAAGTTCTCTGGGGGAAGGATCGTAAAGCTGAATCACATTCTTTTTTTTTTTTTTAACTTTTTTTTATTGAGTTATAGTCATCTGACAATGTTGTGTCAAATTCCAGTGTAGAGCACAATTTTTCAGTTATACATGAATATACATATATTCATTGTCACATTTTTTTTCGCTGTGTTCTACCACAAGATCTTGTATATATTTCCCTGTGCTATACAGTATAATCTTGTTTATCTATTCTACTTATGCCTTTCAGTATCTACAAATTTTGAACTCCCAGTCTATCTGAATTGCATTCTTAAATTCACACGTATGGTGATTGGGGTCTTATCATTTTTCCAGATGGCTTTTGTTGCCCAAAGTAGCCTGTTTGACCAGTGCCTTCAACTGAAAAAGAATCTACATATGTTGGAAAGATGTGTATATTGGAGATGTGTGATGTTATTTAAGTAAACTCTCCTGGTGTATGTGTAGAGTTTGGTGGCTGTCACACTTGACAAGGGAAAGATGTTTAAAACTCTGCCAAGAATTTGCTGTTTGCTCTTCCAAAATGTGGCGCAAGGACTCCTTGGGGGTGGATCCGTGATTCTAGGACAGAATGGCTTCTACATTGATATTGCCACCAATTAGCTATGTGGTTCATGTTTAAATTCAGAAATAAATATTGCCCAAGCAGCCCCTAGTTTAGATGGTGGCTTGCAATAAGGAGGAAATCTGGTGAGCTGCAAAAAATTGTGGCTCTGATCACAGAGCTTTAAAGTCTGTGATAAATGGTGAGACTGGCCGTCTGATTGAGAGATGGACCTATGTGCTGTATTGTGTATACACAAATATCACCTTAGCACATGAGAGCCCAGTTAAGGCAATTTTAATTAATGAATAAGCAGAAGCTCCGTTCATAAAACTTGATCTCTCAGGTTTTACTACAGGTATGCCTTTCAGATAGATGGTTCATGTATCTGGTTTAGGGACTTTCTGAATTGGTGACTTAAATAGAATTGACAGAATATTTCTAAGATCAAAAACCTCTCTCTGTTGATCAAGCAGTAAAAAGGATTCTTTAGGAAGGAAATAGCTTGATGTCAATCAAATGTCAATCAAATCTTTACTGTTTTCATGTATGCTTATGACTCAGATAATGTCAAAAGTATATTGTGAGGGCCATTGGGTCAAGGGGATAGATGGAGGAAGTCAGCTATAGGTGAGAACATAATTATAGTAAATACGGTTTATTGAGTGCCTTGCTTTACAGGAATTATTTAATCTTTAAAACAACTTAATATGGTTTCATTAGTCTGCTCATTTTATGAGTAAGGAAACAGCCGTGGAGAGGTTAAGTAATTTGCCCTGGACTTTACTTCTGGTCCATCCTGGGGCCATATTGGGGTTGCCTGCCGTGTGGAAGGTGCGGTGGAAGGTGTGTCTTTGGAGCCTTGCCTGTTTCTAGTGTTCCTGCTGCTCTTGGAAGGCTGGTCCTGCCTGTGGCTGGTCCTTCTACTCCAGCCGCCTCTACCCCTAGCTGTGGATCATTCCAGTGTGCATTGTTGAAGATCTCCTACTTGAGTACTCGGTCAGTTTCCAGGAGAATTTTGAGCCCTGCAAGTGGCAAAAAGTGATGATCTCTGAGCAGCAAAGAGATGTTGAGAACTTACCAAGCTGAGGTCTACACAAAAAAGATAAATAACATGGTTATTAGCAGCAGTTATGTAAAATAGACAAGCAGTGTAATCTAATGCTAACTTAAATGGTAACAGAAATTGAGATTTGAATTTATGGAAATAGTGGACATTTTATAAAGAAGACCCAGCATGTGGTCTTTTAGTGTGTGATACCGGTTTGGAAAGCAGAAGGACCTTGTTCTTTCAAAATAATCTCCCCTCTCCACCCATCCCTGACACAGACACAAATGGACATCTGTTGAAAATTCCAATTCTTTTCTCCGTGTCTTTTAACCCCTCTTTTTCTTTTTCCATCTCTTTAGCTCTCTGTACTGCATTTAAGTAATTTTCTCAGCTCTGTTTTCCCAGTCTCTTTCCAGTTTACTCTTTCTTAATTCAACTAGGGGTCTAATCTATGTTTACTTATTATATCTATCTGTGTTTTAAATATCAACCTGTCAATTTTTCAGCAATCATTGAAAGAATAATTCTGTTAATTTGAAGAAGTTTTATGTGGTTCTTGTAAAATTTGACTTTTAAAATATTTTAAATTCTTTTCACATATTTTCAGGTCCCACCTATATATCTTTAGTTTTTATAAACACCCTAATTTTAGGATGTTAGAACTAGATGAGAATTGCTGGAGCTCAGCTCCAGTTTTGGCTTTGTAGCTACGAAGACATGGACAGATTTCAGATTTATTTAGCAGATAAAATTATCAGGAAGAAGCAGAGAGACTGGCCAAGAATGATTCCAGTTTCAGGCTATTTGACTGTTTGACTGATGGTATTCCTTCACTGAGATAGGGAACACTGGAAAAGGACGAGTTCTGGTGGAAAGGCCGTGAGTTTTTCTTTTGCACATACGAAGATTGAGGTTTTTGAACATCTTAGGAAAATACCAAGAGGCAGGTGGATATATGGTTCCAGGGCTCAGAGAAGAAATTCAGAAGTACATGAGTAATTTTCTTATAGGTGATTGTTAGATGAAATTTCCTAAAGAAAGATAATAGATAGCCCTTGGATATAGAGGCGTGGAGGTTATTGGTGACCTTAGTGGAAGCTGTTTTGGTGTTAAGATGGGGTGAGACTCTTGGAGTAGGATGTAGAGTGAGTAGGAGACGAAATGAAATCAGTGAATATAGACAACTTTCAAGAAGCTCGCCAGTGAAGTTATGTAAGGCTTGAATTCATTTCTAAAGGAAACAAAATAAAATGACATCACTTAATTATGATTGGAAGGCAAAATCTTATTAAAACAGAGTCAGTAGAAAAATATTAAATTGGTTTCTTGATAGTGAAAAGGTGGCCAAGATAGAGACATAGGCTGGCACAGAGAGGGCTCAAAGACACTGACCCAATACTGAGTTGTAGTAATACCCAGTAGTTATTGAGCTCTCACTGTTTTTCCAAGTGCCATTCTAAATGCTTAACAAGTATTAACTAAATCTCCAAACGAGTCTATAAAGCTGGTACACTGATCCCATGCAGGACATGAGGAAACTGGTCCCAGAGAGGAGCCGCGATTTGCTGGTAGGAGGACAGGGACTTGAACCCAGACAGTCTGGCTGTGGAGTTCATGTTCTTCACAGTAAAGTGTTTGTCTCATCTGGGAGCCAAGTATGGGTTCATCTATCTACAAATATTGAAAATGTTAGTGGTTATATGATGACTTTGGAGCGAAAGTATAAACTAAATGTTGATTCAAATACTGTGTCAAAGCTCCTTCTTGGCTCAATATTATATAACAAGACAGGCACAAATAGAAGTGTCATTAGACTAGCTTTCACTTTCATCAGTGGCCTTGAATAAATATATGCACCCTACCCATTTAATTGCACCTGTAACTGTGTGGTGGCCTCGCTGCTGAGGAGATAATAGGTAAGGAAGCAGAATCCACAACAGTCTGAAGCCACTTGCTGCCTTCTGCCAAGCTGTGTCGTTTCTGAGTTCCATTAACCCATGTCCTAAAATAAGTGACCTTTTCCAGGTCCCTGGGGATCGGCTTTAACTACATGTGTGTGTTTCTTTTCCTCCTAAGGATTTAACAACACCGAGAGAACATGCGACAAAGAGTTCATTATACGCAGAACAGCCACCAACCGAGTACTGAACGTCCTCCGTCACTGGGTCTCAAAGCACGCACAGGTAATTCAGTGGCCTTGGTAGTTACTTTCACAGGTTTTTTGTAGCCAGCTTTTTAAATTGTTACACGTGTTAAATGCCCCGATTCTTTGGAGCTAGAGTTTGAAACTTTGAAATTGGAACATAGGGCAGGGAAGAAACTGGAGGGTGGGCGTATAGATCAAAGCAAACAGACGTGTATTGCCAACAGCCACTGTTTCACATCTACAAAGGGCAGCACACGGGGTGAAGCAGGGGTCCTCTCTTCCCCCACTTTCTGAGGCAACAGCACCTACCTGGGGGCACTGCAGCCCTGGCAGGGCCACGGTACCGTGCCACCCGGGAACACTGTTTGCAGAGCCCTCTGTGCGTGGAGTTGGGTCAGCGGGGGTGGTACCTCCCAGAGGCAAACAGCAGGTGTCCCTTGCAAGCAAGCAACATCCTGGGACCAGACCAGTATCCCATCAGGGAGCATTTCTCTGGCTGATTCAGAAGCTTCTTTGCCTCATACCCTTTGATGTTTGGGTTTCTAGTACAGTTGACCCTTGAACAGTGGGGTGGTTGGGGCACCAGCCTGCTGCACAGTGGGAAACCTGTGTACAGCGTATAGTCGGCCCTCTGTACCCGTGGTTCCATGACATGTGTGCTTCCTCTGCACCTGAGGATTCGCCCAACTGCAGGTGTGTAGGACTGCCGTATTCACCATTGGAGAAGACCCACGTACGAGCAGACCTGCGTGGTTCAGACCTGTGTTGTTCAGGAGTCTACTGTATTGTTTTTTTTAATTGCATCATCAATAGGATACCTACTTGTTACCTATTTATGTGTTTTCAGTGCAAGTCTATAGAATTTATACTCATTACACCATTTCACAAACTAAAGCAAGGGTCCGCTTTGTTTCCTTGATTCAAGGCATGTATTGTGCCAAATAAGGAGTGGGCCTTCCTGGACACGTGGCTGGCCAGCCTCCTGCAAGGAGAGTTTTGGAGAGAGAGAAGGGTCCCCTTTATGGCTCAGAGCAGAACACGGGTAACATAAAATGTGAGTCAGCTAATGAGCAGAGAAAAAGGAAAAAAACGCAAGGAATTCCCATGTGTGACTTTATTATATTCTCAGAGGCAGTCACAGGTCTACCACTGGCCCTTGGTAATGACTGTGCATCAGGGAGAGTCACACGAGGGCCTGGCTCCTGAAACCTCTGTGGCAGGACAATTCACTAACTAGGAAAAGTGGACCTCCCCACCAGTTAGCCCATGACAATTCTTATATATTAATTATATATTATAATTATATACTAAAGCAAAAACGAAGACAGCACCTTAAATAAAGAATGTAAAAACTTCATCTTACACATCTTAAATAAATAAAAATGGATCCTACATGAATCAAATTCTGAGGGCCATCCTTAGCTCACCAGTAATGGCTAGTCTCTCTTTTCCACAGTCCCCGTGAGCTATTTTGAATCTCCACTGCAGGTAAAACGTGATAAGAAGTTTCTCCTGTTATCTAACTGTTTTGTCATCTCCGGTTTTGACTCAGTCTTGACTTCTGATTCCTGGGGCCCACGGTGGCTGTGGAGATGCAGAGTAGCTTCGGTAGACAAAGTTGAGCAGACGCTGCTTGGTTCTCTTCCCCAGTTGAAGGTTGGCCCCTGCAAGTTTATGCCAAGACTCACAGTCCCAGGACCAGTCAAAGCCCAGGTTTACCTGACCTCACCTCCCTCCTCTCCTCCAAATCTTGCCTCAAAAACTCTAACCTTGCTTCCTTGTCAGCCTCACTTCCCTTTTATCAGCCCCCAGTCCCCTCTTTTTCTGATGATCTCAAACAGAGATCCTTCACAGTTCACATATAACCCTTGTAGTAGCTGGGAGAGTACCGCGGAGCAAATTACAACAGGCTGGGGCTATTTTACTTTCGGGAGAGAGGTCATAGATGGGGAGAGATTGGTGAACTGAATCCGTCACTAGTGATGAAGAGATTTACAGTAAAGTGTTACCATCTGATTTGATAGCTGCGTGTACATACGTGAGTACATAGGTGCATGCAGGCAATATCAGGTTGAATAGCAGCAAGTCACTGGACTAGAAAATGGGTCGATGTGAAAGCAAGGGTCTCATTATTCAGACTGTGTCCTGGTGGCCTGTAGTTCTAACCTGAAAAGCATCCTTGGACAGTCCGGATACTTTGCAGATGTGCCCCTGCAGGGGAAGCACTTCGTAACCAATTCCAGTTAGGGGGCCACGCCGGGAAGCCCAGCTTCCCAGACCCTCTCTACATCAGGTGGTGCATCTCTACAGGCGTGGATGGTACAAACTGCCCAGGTATCTGTCTTTTCCTCTGTCGTGGTTACTGTATAAAATTTAGACCCTGATGTACCAAAGGGAGTTCTTACCACTCACTCATTTGTCTTTTCTTACCTTCCCTGTGTGCGTGAGCAGATCTGTGGTTGGTATAATCTGGGACTCTCCTGGTATAACTTCATCCTGTTACCTTCCTCATTCAAGCGAGGTCTCCATCACCTTCTCTGTGGAAGCATGTGATATGCAGGGCGTTTCTGGATCATTTCTGCTTATTGACAAGTGCTGTAGGGCATTTTTTGCTGGCTTCAGTGTCCAGATCTCCCTTCCTCCCTTTACTGATTTGCTTTTGGCAGGACGTGAGCCCAGGTCCATCCATTTCCAAACCCAGAGTGCTTTTAATTACACCTCATTGCCTGGATCCAGAGTTTAGACTTTAAGTTTTACTCGCAAGTTGGCAAACAACAGTTAAAGCTGCAAGAAAAGATGCTCTTTGAATATCTGAGGAAAGTAAGTGCTTTCCTTTTAATTCTCTCTTCTAAATTTTGAAGAGCAGTAAGAGCATAGCATCATTATAGAGTTTCATACTACGATGGATTAAAAAAACTTGTATTATCTAACTAGAATTACAACTAAAATGTAATTAAATTAAATTCAAACGTAATTTAAATTAAAATGTACTCTTTCCCCAAATTCATTATATTTCCCATGTGACAGTTATAGAGACCAGAGCTTTTAAAACTTCCAGTCATGATCTATGAATGGAGACTGAAATCAGTGTAGCAGGTTGTTACCAAGAGCAAGTCAAGGCAGCCTGATCAGCTGAGCTAGAGGAGATGGACGTCTGACCCCTGACTTGACGGCCCTCAGCAAGGTGGCCGCAGCGATGCTTAAAGAAGGAGTAAGCACAGCTTGGTGCCTTTATCCAAGTGTGTCTCAAGGTCTTTACTCCCTCAAAGGCAGCATCTAGCAATGAGACAAGACTGCTGGTTGGAAAATGGGCTGTCATCCGACTCTGCCAATTAAGCCTCATCTTTGTTGTCTGTGGTTTTCACAAGAGGATTTCTGTTATCTAATTGATTCTGTACCCATTGAGTCCATTGAAGGAAGAATATAGCGTCGTTGTGGCAACTTGATTCTTTTGAGGTAATAGCTTTTTGAAAAATGAGTAGGAAGCTGTACTCATTTCAAAATTACAGTCCCACATGGGAACAACAGCATTTTTTCTCACACGGTAGACTGACCAGGGACAGCGTTTCAATTTGGAGAAAACAGAAAAGCCACAGTGAAGCAACAAGAATGTAAGTTTGTCTGCAAATAATCTAGAAAATCAAGTCTCCTACAAAGTATTAGATATCATACACTTATTTCTCAATTCTTATCAAAGGTACTAGTATTGGCAGATACCACTCTGAACTTAATTCAGGAGAAAGAAAGAGTTGCAGAAGTATGGGTGTTGGTTCTCCAAAGAAATAAAATTTCCCTAGGATGTCACTGTCAACTCCCCCTGTCCCCTAAATGTGGTGCTAGAATCCCACTTCCCCTGGGGCCTTCTAGCCTTTTCTTTAGTATTTGGCAAGGCTAAAATGTTTCATTTTTTTCTGATTCTAAAAATGTTCATCTGTTAACATATTCTGCTCTAATTTCTCCTCATTTTGTTGTGCTTTTTCACTCATTTGTTTCCTTTCATATTGCAAGTAAAGCCATAAGGCTGAGCTGAGTTTCTCCCCGTGCCTTGTCTATGCCTCAGCAGAAGGAGCCACTGCCCGGAGTTGGGGGACCTGTGTTCTTCCAGTTCCACTCGTATACCTTCTCTCGGGCCTGGAGCTGGTCACTCAGCCTTTCTGAGTGTTAGTTTCCTCTTCCAAAAAAGAGAATTACCATCCTCACCCAAGGATGTGGTGAGAATTAAAGGTGATGTTGTGGATGGACCAAGAGATGATCCTGTTACATCAAGTGAGTCACACAGAGAAAGGCAAATATCTCAGTTATATGTGGAATCTAAAAAAAAAATGATGAAAATGAACTTATTTACAAATCAGAAATAGACTCACAAACATACAAAACAAACTATGGTTACCAAAGGGGAAAGGAGAGGGGAAGGGATTAAATTAGGAGTTTGGGATTAACATATACACACTACTATGTATAAAATAGATAAACAGCAAGAACCTACTGTGTGACACAGAGAACTATATTCAATATCTTATAATAACCTACAATGGAAAAGAATCTGAAAAAGAATATATATATGTATGTATGTATGTATAACTGTATCACTTTGTTGTACACCTGAAACTAACACAACATTGTAAATCAGCTATACTTCAATAAAAAAAGGTGATGTTGAATTAAGAAGCATTAGGAGTTCAAGATTTGCAGATTCTATTATATATAAAATAGATATATAGCAGGTTTCTTCTGTATAGCACAGGGAACTATATTCAATATCTTGTAGAAACTTATAATGAGAAAGAATATGGAAAGGAATATATATATATATGTATATGTATGCCTGAAATATTATGCTGTACACCAGAAATTGACATAACATTGTAACTGACTATACTTCAATTTTAAAAATAACAAAAAAATAAAGACTCCTCCTTAAAAAAGAAGCGTGAAGGACAGAAAGCACAGTATAGGGGTGTGTGACTGTACCCCTTCCAGCTGAGGACAGGAGAGAGGCATATTTCCTCTCCCTCCAACCAGCCCGGGAGCTCCTTCCAGACAGGGCCTGTTTCATTCATCTTTGTATCTTCCGTCACCAGGCTCTGCAATGCTGAGTACGTGGCAGATGCCCAGTAATAGTTGCCAGGTTTACATTTTAATGTTGCTGTTGTTCATTCTCTCCAGGAGGTCATTTTCTAGCCTTTAAAATTTCTACAGTCAGCCAAGACAAAGACTCCAATGACTATTGGGCCAGAAATCAGGGCTGAGTTGAAGTGTTTTCACGAAGCCTTCACAGCCTTCTCGAGGGTCTCCTGCTGAGTGGCCTCACATGTCATTCCCATGATGCCAAGGTGTCTGCAGGTTTCAGGGCTGCAGAGCTTTTTTAAAAAAAGTTTTTATTGAAGTATAGTTGGTGTACAATATTTTATGTTACAGGTATTCAATATAGTGATTCACAATTTTAAAAGGTATAATACTCTATTTATAGTTATTATAAAATATTGGCTACATTCCCTCTGTTATACTATATATCCTTGTAGCTTATTTTATACATGATAGTTTGTGCTTCTTAATCCTCTATCCCTGTGTTGCCCCTCCCCCTTCCCTTTCCCTGCTGGTTTGTTCTCTGTATCTGTGAGTCTGCTTCTTTTTTTTATTATATTCAGTCATTTGTTATATTTTTTAGATTCCACATATAAATGAGATCATACAATATTTGTCTTTCTGTCTGACTTATTTCACTTAGCTTAATGCGCTGCAAGTTTGTCCATGTTGAAAATGGTAAAATTTTCTTATTTTTATGGTTGAGTCATATTCCATTGTATATACACACCCCATCTGCTTTAGCCATTCATCTGTTGATGGACACTTAGTTTGCTTCCACATCCTGGCAATTGTAAATAGTGCTGAACACTGGGGTGCATGTGTTTTTTCATATCAGTGTTTCTGCTCGTGTCCTCTGTATACAGCCAGGCGGGGAGGGACTTTGAGGCTGCTGTAAACAACTCAGATCTACACTCGAATCTCTGTGGAAGGTCTTGTGTCTACAATCTGTAGCAATTTGGATTTTCCTGAATTGTCTTATTGATCATCTAATTTTGAAAAAGTACACTGTCCACTTGCTTGGGGTATTTTACAGACCACGGAAAGGCACTGATAAGGGAGTCTGCAGCTGTGTCCGCAGGTTATGACTCTTTTCATCAGACTCTGGGTACCGTCTGAGTGACAAGTGGCTGAGAATGAAACAGTCGTTCATTTCTTAATTGTAGGCTAAGGGAAATGTTTTAAAAGTGTCTGATCAACTCACAAGGACCTACTAGCATAGAAGTCTCCTTCCCAAAAGAGTTTATGGAGAGAATATTGCTACTCTCTTTTCTGTTTCTCACCCCCTTCATTCATTCACTAGTGAGAGCTGAGCACTGGAGTGTAACAGACACCGGGATGGGTGTGAGTGTGAGCGAGAAGCAGGCATTGCCCAAGTCAGGGTCATGAGGCCTGAAGTCTCCGTAAGAGAGGTCTCCAAAAATCCCACCAAGTACCCCACAAGAGGAGGAGCTAGCCACCGTCCCATCCATCATGTCCAGAGGGACCCAGGGCTGGGCTCCACCTGCACCAGCTCGTCCGGCTGCCTTCTTTCCCTGGAGGGTCAGCAGTGATGGCAAGAACTTGGGGAGGAGGTGGTGCAGGGAGAAGAGGGGCCTCCCACGTGGGCTTCCAGGCTTGAGGTGGGCGAGGCAGGGGCAGGAGGGAAGCGGCTTCTTCTGGACTGCACTGGAACTTTGATTAATATATTGGGTTGGACATTTTGATTGACGAGACTGTTCTTGTAACTAAAGGTTCTGGAAGACTTCAGTGCCTGCCCTGAACTGCATGCCGGGTGGGGAAGGATGCCATACCGAGTGGTTTAATGTGAGCGCTGAGAAGCAGTACCCCTGCCTGATGATTTCGTTATTGTTTACGGTACAGGAAGTGTGGGTCATCTTGGCAGAGCAGTTCCACAGAATTTTTTCAAAATAACTCAGCAGTTATGCTTCAAACTCACTCTAGTCCTCTTACACTCATGGTGTGTATGGACAAAGAGAGCATATTTAGCTGCTGCTGAAGAACTTCTTAGTTTATATGTTCGTTTATATGCTTTATTGCATTTTGTTGCGATATTACATACTTCACATAAAGAGCACCGAACATGGGTATAACCCAGTAACTTTTTACCTCTGTACACACCTGTACAGCTACCACCCTGACCGAGAAATGGAACATTTGTAGCACCGGAGAGGCCCCTCCCAGTCAATGGCCCTCTTCCTGGGCATTGCTCAGATTTTTTTATTAGTTTTTGTATTGTTCTTATTGATATGATACGTTTTTTATATATTCAGGATAAAGCCCATTATCTGCCAATTTACAGTTATTTCCCTCAGTTCTGTTCTTTTATTTTTAACATTATGTATAATACTTTTAACATACATACACCCCTATAAATATAAATATATATTTTAAATTTATATTTACAAGGGTGTATGTATGTATACATTTATAAGAGGGTTTTATGTGTACTTTATTATAGAAACGTATACACACACTCACACAGACCCTATCAGTCTTTTAATTTAAAATATTTATTCTAAACCCTTCCTGAACGTAGTTTGGAGTGTAAGACAAGAATTAGCAGCCCTCACAACCCCACTCTGTCGTCTCTCATAGAAGCTGAGGTGAAGTTCTTACACTTCGAGAAACCCTCGTGGGAGCTGAACCCAGGCCAGTCTGTCCTGTGTAGCGTGGGTCCCCGAGTGGACAGGCCTTCAGAATCTTGCTAGAGAAGTGATGGGAATGTAGTTAAGGGCACCGGCTTGAGCGTCAGAGTTGTCTGGATTGAAACCCCTGCCCTACTGTTTGTCAGGGTGTGGCTGAGCAAACTCCTTAGCAACTCCAGGCCTCCATTCTTCTAGAAAGTGGGGCGGAAATCACCTATTCCTCCTCCTGATTGGGAGGTAATGCCTGTCAGAGTGACCAGTACACATGGATGCTTGGAACATTGTGGACGGCTGCTCTGGGTGGAGCCCTGTGAAGAGGGGATCTGGCCTAAACCCCTGTTTGACCAGGGAAGTGACTCGGTCTCAGGGAGGTGCTCTCAGCACCTCCCAGTGAGCTTTCTGTAATGGGGGAAGTGTTCTGTATCCGTGGTGTCCAGGATAGTAGCCTCTAGTAACATGTGGCTGATGGAGCACGTGAACTGTAGCCAGCGTAGTCAAAAAATGGAAATTGTAGTGTTATTTAATTGAATTTAATTGAAATGTGACTACTGGCTACAGTGGAACAGCACAGTGCTAGACCACTCAGAAGTTCAGCAGCGAGCCGGACCCAGCTCTCTGACGTCCGGCTGAGGATTCCTCCGCCCCTGCTGTGCCCTACTCCTCCCAAACGGGAACCTGGTGGGTGGTCCTTGCTATGGCCCCAGTAATCCTGCTGACGAGGGACACACCCATATTGGGTTTATGCGGACAAAAGCAAACCCTTTATGTAACGTTGGTGTTGAGCTTATAACTCTCAAAGAGAAGATGATGGCTTTTTCCCAGTTAGGGAACACAGTGAGCATCCTTAAGTCTGGGCTTTGGGCCCACAGCCCCAGGCCAGCGGTACACTGGGAACATGCCCTGTTGACTAATTAAGGTGGAAGAGCAGGTGTTGCTGTGATGGTCTGTACTTAGTGTGTTCAAAGATCTCAGGGATCAGGGTGTCCTAAACTGAGAGTTTATCAGTTCATCTTTTCTGTTTGTTGTTTTGACAGATGATAGGGAGCCCTTTTAAATTTTTCTAATTTTTTGGCATTGCTTAGTAAAGCACAAAATCCAGCATCAAACCAGAGCACTAAGTTCAGATTTATGCTTTGCTCCAAATCTGAAATGGAGGCTGGGCCAGGTTGAGCCTGGTACAGACTTCTGTTGTGGGTGGGAGAATGAGATGTCTAAGAAAGAACCAGCTACTGAGCAGGCAGCTCCTGTCGCCACGATGACAGCTCTTGGCCTGCTTCCAGCTCGGACCTGTCCTTGGGCTCAGCCCCCTCCTTGTCTACACCCGCTTCTGACAGGCTGCCGAGGGGGGCTTTCCCGTCCATATATGCTGCCCAGTCTCTACTCTTGGACCGTGGAACTTTCCACTCCTGAGGCAGCCTTCAGAGTCCAGAGGCCTGACCTTGGAGCTCTCTGCAGGAGAGAGACAGCCACCCTGGACCTCAATACTCTGCCTCACGTGGGTGCTGCCTGTCCTCACACACCTGAAGATGCCCAGGACTTTACAGACGCCCCCTCCCCAAATCTTCCCACACAGGGAGATTTCCCAATCTCCTCTTCAGGGGAGAGATGTGTCTTTGGTACTGAGCCATGAGGAGGAGCCATGGGATTCCTTGGAAATGATCTCTGAGCCAGCCTGAGGTTTGAGATGGTCTCAGTTACAATATGGGACACATGGACTTTTATGGGCTACTTGAAAACTTAACACCCTCACTGGGAAGACGGTTTCTTCTCTGAGGATGCATTCTGAATCACAGACTCCTGATGTTCTAAAAGGTTATGTAATAATAGTGTTATTACTCCATGTCTGGCACTTTTCTAAACAGTTTTCAAATACTAAGTCATTTACTCCTCACTCCAGGCTTTTGAGGGAGGGAAGGTATAATCCCCATGTTACACATGGGGAATTGAAGCCTGGAGGTGAAATAGTTTGCCCGAGATGGCGCAGGTAGCAGGTGGCAGAACCGGGTTTCATGCCCAGGCTGCTGGCTGCCCTGCTCATGCTCTTACCCACCCATCTCACAGCCTCTCCATCCAGCCGCCAACTCTTGGGATTAGACTGCTTCAAACGTGGGATGTAAAAACCCACTTCTGATGCAAAACAGTGAGAATGTCAGTGTCCATCCTGACAGTGCTTCCTCTCTCTGTTTCTAAATCTTCCCTCAAAAAGTTACTTTCGTTCCACAGTCTATTCTGTGTCACTTCAACAAGGGGTTTGTATTTGCTAAAGGTTGACATGGGGCAGAGCGCTGCCCTCCTTCTGACAGTCGCTGTGGTGCCTCCTGCATTCAGTGATCAGCTATCTGGGGCTTGCGGACCAGCCTTCCCAGGGCATTGGCCTGGGGCAGGAGTTGGGGCTGGTGCTGTCCACGGTGACAGGTCAGAAAACCCCTGTGCTTCTCGAGGCCTCGGGATCCCAGACATCCCACCAATATCCCCGGTCAATTAGGATGCTGCCCCACTGCTCAGGGGCCCCTCAGTACAAGGAGGCTCTTGGGCTTGTCCCCTGCCAGTGGGTTCTGATGGGGACGTGATTCACAGGAATCACAGTGTGACATGCTGGCAGCTGCAAAATATTTACTTTTGATAATAAATTAGTCATCTACTGCTTGAGCCTTGCAAATGGTTTTATAAAAGCACCAAATGGGAAGATAATCCATGAGCTGCATACTTTTCCTGTTCATCTTGTCCTTACTAATCAGTCTGCATTTGCTTCTGGCTGTCCACACCACCTCTGAATATTGAAGCTAAGAATTCCCAAACATCCACCAGGTGCAAACCCAAATTTGTTCACGAGGTCAGATTTCCCATGGAGGCAGCCAAAGTGAAATGAGAATGCTCTGTTTAATTGAATTGGGACAGCGACTTAAGCTCTCTTGGGCTCCTCCTGATTTCCTGGACACGTGGGCTGGTCCTTATTCTCATCACTGTAGTGTGGATCCTGCTGGGTGTTGCTGTTTCTGACATTTGTCTGCTCCTTCCCCCCTCAGAATAGACTGCCTTGGGCATCACATTTCTCTTCAGTTCCTGGGTCAAAAAAAACTCATGTGAGGAGAGAAATCTAGAAAAAAAGCTGACTTCCTCATCTGTAAAATTGGCCAAATGATCTGTATGGGGTTCTTCTGCAAAAAAGGAATGATTTGTCAAATTGCTCTAGAAAGCACAAAACGTAAGAAACTAGTACCTGACCAATATTGGTTTTCTTTTCTTTTTCTTTCTTTCTTTTTTGAATCCTGAAGATAGATCCTAACTCATTTTCTCTGGTCCAAGCAAACCAAATAAGAAGATCCCGGTTCCTTGAACTGATTACTAGAGGTTTTTTTTTTTTTTTAAATCTTTTATACACCCTTATTATTATCCTTTAAACTCTCCTTAAGCTTTCCATGCTTGTCTTTAAGAATATGCTTGGCGGGACATTTACAACAGGATTTATTTAAGTCAGTGTGAAATAGAATTAGGAGTTTAGGAAGCCGGAGCCTTAAGTGGCACTTATTTTCTGTTCCCATTAGTTGCTGAGACAGAAATTTCATCTTCCCCGCGTAGGTAGGGGGGTTCTTTCACCTGTTGTGGGTGGGTTTCGTTGACAGAGAAACCACTGAGGAGCACCAGGTGGGATTTTACGTGCGTCTTATCTCTGTCGTAAGAGTTTTCTGCTGAAAGTGCTGTGGGGAGCCCTTGCTTTTCCCAATTTGCATTCCACATGCTTGTCATCATTCTTGGACCTCGGAAGCATCTCTGGAGACCACGGCGTGCAGCCGGGTCCTCGGGACGTGGACCCTCCATTGCATACCAGGACTCCAAGGAGCCCCCTTGACACTGGGGCATCCATCAGATGGTTCATTCAGGCCCAAGGTGTTGTCTCACCTGCCGCCCTTTCCATTGTGTTCCTCTCCTCCCTCCTCTATTCCCAGATGTCGCCAACCTGTAGCTCCCAGTTCTCTCCGGATGGACATCAGAGGATTGACTTCTACCACATTCCTGACTCAGTGTGTCTTCTCTGGGAGGAAAGCCTGCCAGCTTTCTTTATCAGTCCTTTCCCCTCTTATGGGGCAGGGAAGGGAACACAAAGCATAGATTAGAGACCACATTATAGTATATTCCTAAAGCTCTTATTCGAGTTAAACTTAAAGATTATTTGGTTGGCATGTAGCATTAATTAACCGAGAAAGTTAAACAGTCAGGATTAAAACCAGGCTCTTCCAAACTGTAATTTTGCCCTCCAGTCTTTGCCATTGTCTTGAAAGCTATAATCTGTATCAATTAACTGCCTATCTAGAAACCAGTGGAAAACACACCATGTGGAAAAATTATCTTTTTTCCCAATAAATGCTTTTTAAACTAGCTGATTCTCTCTTGAAGCTTAAAGATGTAAGCTTGGCAGCTACCTGATTTCAAAGTGGTAGGGCAGTAGTTAAAATTCTTATAAGCAGAGCTGTTCAGGTCTAGAGGCTGAGTTCTAGCAAGTCATTCAAATGCCAAGTCATTTGTTAGAAAAGCAGCGCGTAAATTATTTTCTGCGTGGTTTTCTCCTTCTTGCTGAGTTGATGTCATTCATTGCCACTTGCCTCTTCCTAGATATTTTTGTTCTAGCATATCTTCCACATTTTGCATTGTGCCTTCTCCTAGTAGCCTCCCACTTCACATCTGCTAATTTCCCAAATTGCCAGCTTAAGAAGAATTCACTTATTACCATTTGTCTCAAAGCTCAGAACCCTCCCCATGCACTTTTATCCATTCATTTAACAAATATTGGAGGGCCCATCAGGAGCATCTGTGCTTACCAAATTTGGGGTTTAATTATATCTGGATTTTACTACCTTTTCCTGGTCCAGAAGCTCCCCCATGATAGTCAGGTACACATTCCTGTATATTCTGTTCCTCTTTGAGGATTCTAAACGTTATGAGTAATTAATAACTAGCGAGTGTTGAACAGGTATTGGAAAGTTTAGGGTTACTATGGTATCGCTTTGTAGGGTTTCCTTCCAGACTTTCTGTCCTTCCTTCTAATTTTCAGTTAGGCTCTTCTTTTTTGTAGCACAAATAAAGAGGTTGTTAGTATATTTTTGTAGTTAGGTGATGAGAAATGCTGGATAACTCTACCTTGAGCTTTTCCAGTCAGAAACCCTGTTTCAAGGTTGCCCAGCAGTGGTGAGAAGGCAGGCAGACCAGGGTGGTGGCTGGGGGACAGGGCTGAGCAGAGTCGTCTGTACCAGCTTTTAGCAGCACGATCTCCCCTGGGATCAGGTTTCAATATTAAAGTTTTAAATAAAGGTTCCCCTCCCCAAAAGAGCTGAAAACTGCATTGGCTTAGAGGATTGATGTCTTTAGTTCATTAAAATAGGGGACTCCTAGACTTGTCAAGGTTGATTTGCATAGATTTGGGAAGATCTGTCAGCATCTTTGCCTCAGTTCTCCATTGAACAAAATGGCCTAGATCTAACCTAAATTTACACAATTTAAATTTAAATCTTCATCTTCTGTAGTCCAAGAAGACAGGAAATAGTAGCCTGCTTTTCATTTTCTTGAAAAACCATTAAGTCAAACCTGAGGCTCTTATTTTTGAGCCTAACACATCCAAAGTCCCTTCCTTATAAGCCCCTCCTTCCAGGTTTTAAAAATGATTTATGTGGTTTTTCTCCACTCTGCAGTATTTCCACTTTCCTTTTAAAAACTCTGGCCATTGTTAGGAATACACTGTACTGATTACAGTGAGAGAATTATTCTCATAATTCTCTTTACCCTCACACTGTTTATTGAATCAGATTTTCCCAATGTCCTAGAGTTCTCTTGGCCATATGTAGTATATTATAATTATTACTCTGCTCTCCTGAAAGAATGAATATAATTTCCAAGATGCCTAAACTGTCAGCGGGGATTAGTTTTAAAGTGCCAGAGAATCTGATTTATTGCCTCCCAGATGATTTTTCTGTTGTATGGTCTCGTCTTATTAACATAAACCCAAGTCTTAAGATCTGTGTCTCCAGTGGTTGTTAGCATAGGTAGGGGATAGTTACAGACTCAGCATGGTAACCAGCTACTATTCGGATGTGTCTTTCAGCCCAAGCCACCAGTGCTAATTCACTGATAACCACTTCTTTTCTGGAGAATCCTTGTGGAGTAGCAGTTAAAATCTCAGTCTTTAGCCAGCAGTGCCTGGGTTCGCGTTGTGGGTCTGCCCCTTTCTACCTGTGCAACCTTGGACGAGATACTTAAGTCTCTGTACTTTAACGTCCTCATATGTGAAATGGGAATAATGATTGTAACCATGTTGCTTTTTTAAATTGAAGTATAGTTAATGTACAGTGTTGTGTTCTGCATGCAGCATAGTGATTCAGTTAAACATAGATGTTCTTTTTCATATTCTTTTTTATTATAGCTTATTAGAAGATACTGAATATAGTTCCCAGTGCTATACAGCAGGACCTTGTTTATCCTGTATATAGTAGCTAGTATCTGCTAACTATGTTGCTTATTGAGGGTTGGATTAGATAATAAGGTGTTTAAAATATCACCAACATGTGGCAAACTCTCACTAAGTCTGAGTTCAGAAAATTAACTCACGAGTTGTTCACTAACCTAGACAAAATACTGACCCTAATCATTTTAAAATTAAAAAAATTTAAGTATAGTCCATTACAATGTGTCTATTTCATAGTATAGCATAGTATCTCAATCACACATATACATACATATATTCATTTCCATATTCTTTTTCATTATAGGTTACTACAAAATATTGAATATTTGTTCAATGTGCTATACAGAAGAAATCTGTTGTTTATCTATTTTGTATATAGTAAATATTTGCAAATCTCGAACTCCCAATTTATCCCTTCCCACCTCATTTCCCCCAGTGACTGTAAGTTTGTTTACTATGTCTGTGAGTCTGTTTTGTAGATAAGTTCATTATGTCTCCTAATCATTTTTAAATGTGTTTGCGTAGAGTCTATACAATCTTGGTGAAATATCCTTGTGTCCCAATAGCTTATCTCCCCAGGAGGATTCGAACATCATCCATTGGTACCTTTTGTTCCTAAGCGTTTGGTGTCACACTCCATTCTTTGACACTCTGCTTGAACTGTCACCTCTTTGCAGGGGTTGGTTCCCAGACCTGCATTTCCAGGTTCAGCCCCTCTCCTAAGGCTCCACCAGCCACCACCACACTCTTGCCTGCGTTTAGACGCCCTGCTCTTCATCCCCCTCCGTGGGTTCCATGGTTAATGTCTCCTCCATCCGCCCATCCACCCAGACTTGTGTTGGTTGCTCTGCCTCTCCCCCAGAGCCCTAGATATTGAGGTGCCCAGTACTCGTTGAAAGAACAAGACCTATATATAGTCTCCTTTTGAGAGACTGAAACGTAGAAGTCTCACATTTTCTAGGCTCTCCACCTTTGAAAGCCGGATGTTTTCTTTTTCCCAATCATCTATCTCCTCAGTCCTGCTTCATGAATTGGGAGACATAAACTAACCTAAATATGCTGTTGCTGGGGTAACTGTGGGCCCTCTTGGATGCCGTCGGGTTCGCTCATTCGGAGCACGAAGCCTCCTCCCTGCTCCGGCCCGGCTCGCTCTACACCAGCCGCGGGTCCAGGATCCGCGCTGGCGACTCGCGAGGAGCCAGACGACCCTGGAGCGCCACCTTGTGGGCACTCCGATTGCTGCCTCTGGGAAGGAGCCGGTATTCCTCCACCACCCAGTCCTCTGGTTTCCCATCTCGGGGCCTGGGGAAACGCAGCCAAAAATTAGATTCCTGATAATTTCAAAATTGCTGTCCGGAAGACTTATGTTGGATAATCTACCTCTGCGTTTACATAGGGCAAGTGTCTTTCAACTGTTTCAGATTGCTTTTTATTGAGTAGTAGGTACTATGTTTTTAACGGGGACTTCTTTGAATGGCCGTTTCTGCATTGTACATGCACTGGTTTAAAAAAAGTTTACATTCTAGGTTGTACATCAGAGGATTTAGATTTTTTAGTCAGTTTTTAAGGAGTTGGGTTTTTTGCGTGAGTTTTTTTAAAACGGTGAAGTTTTGCTACTCAGAGTGTGAGCATCATCACCCAGGAGCTCGTTAGGAATGTTGACTCTCAGTCCCCATATTCCAGAACTGCCGCGCCAGACCCGCAGTGATTCGTGGGCACGTGACAGTTTGAGAGGCGCAGGTGGACGTGAGATGGGAGATCTTGCGTTCTTGTTCCCACGCCGCCACTTCCTTATGCGCCTCATCTCAGCCCAGGAGATCTCATCCCTTCAACCGCAGTGTCCTGAGTGCGAAACCAGATCATGGTTCGTGCCTTGCCTGCCCCTGGGTCGGCTGAGGTAGAGCTGAAATCATACACAGGAGGTCACCTGGAACGTGATAAAAACCTGTGCAAGTGTAAAGGAAAATCACGAGTGAGAATTCTTACATTTCATACTCAGCCAATGGTAGATTATCTGCTTTATATGAGCTACAAACTTAGCAAAGGGGAATATTCACCTGTAACCATGCGTCATGCTTCAAACAGTGGGCAGATTTCACCAAGTTTTCAAAGGTCTCTCTCAGGCTAGTCATCCCAGAGCTCGGAATAATAAAATTACATTCTGTTTTCCTTAACAAAACCATTCCCACAGCTTACCTTCCTGGGGTCTCAGAAGCATTCCCCCGTTGAGCTCAGGATTGAGCACCACGGGTGCTCCAGGATGCTTGTTGCTTAAACCGCTAATTAGTCCTCAGCAAGGTCCAAACACTGGCTTGATGTCCTTCACACTAATCCATTTTTATGATAATCAGATTATCTGCATCATTAGAGACTCAACATAGCTACAGGAAGACTCAGTCATCTCACTAATAAATATCAAATATTCATTAAGCAAAGACTCCTGACGGCTGAAAAATCCTTTGGTAGTGGCACGAAGATTGAAGTAGGTGAGATTATTAATTGTTTACAAACATCATCCCCTTTACCTTTGAAATGGGAGAGGGTGGGACAAAGGAAAAAAATAGCAGCAAGATGTTTCTCTCTTCTTCTTGCATACATTTTAAAGGAAAAATCAATAGCCAAGAAGCTGTTGGACAATAAGTAGGTGAAATTTTAGGAAAACATATCATCTTAAGGCCTAAAATTGATAAGAGATATTAACATCTGTGCGGCCCCAGGCCCCAGTGGCTCCTGTTCTCGAAGAAATGGTACTGACTGTTATACAGGGAAAGTGAAATATTGAGAAAAATTGATTGACACTGTTCTCCACCAAACTAAGGTCCACAAATATTCAATTCATATTAACGTGGATTCAGACGGCAGGAATAGAAAACAAACTGTGGTTACCAAAGGGGAAAGGAGTGGGGAGGGATGAATTAGGAGTTTGGGGTTAACATAACACTACTACATATAAAATAAGTAAGCAACAAGGACCAACTGTATAGCCCAGGGAACTACATTCAATATCTTGTAATAGCTTATAGTGTAAAAGAATCTAAAAAAGAATACGTATATGTATAACTGAATCACTTTGCGGTACACCTGAGACTAACACAACGTTGTAAATCAACTATACTTCAATTAAAAAATGTAAAATAAAAAAAAATTAAGTTAGACTTTTGCATTGTGTAAAGTGTATGAAATTATGAACTTCATGCCCCTAATTTACTAAATATAGTAAAAGTATGCTGTTTTCTTTTTGCTGTATCCATGGCAATTAGCAATATTCTCTCTGATCATTTAGAAGAATTCAAAATGTCAGTGCTTCAAATTACATTCCATAGAGTTAAAATGTGGTTATAATGAGTAACTAAAATAAATCCTCGTGCCTGCATGTACAAAGGTAGTCTTTCAGAGTCAGGTCCTTCAAAGCAGGACCTGGCATCATGCAGTTCATGTGTGAATACCTGACAATCTCAGGATGCTGCCTATCAGTGGTTTTTAAGAATACATGTAATAAAAGAGAGAAAGAACTGCTTCACCTTTTTATTAACTTTTTACTTGGAATATTTTCAAATCAAGAGAAAAATGCTAGAATAAAACAAAGTACAGTGATGTACATCTGGAGTCACAGTTCACATGTTTACCAAGAGTGTGTTCTCCCTCCCTCCCTCTCTCACATTCTCTCTCTGTCCTCCCCTCCCCTCAACGAGGAAGAAGGACCTGCTCTTAAACAGCCCCTGTGACATGATCAATTTTAGGGCAATTGAACATGGATAGAATGCTCTCAACTAGTACGTAGTTCTGACTCAGTTTTGGCCCGTGGTCCCAGGACTGCCCTTTATATCATTTCCCCCTTGATCCTGAATATAATCCAGGTTCACTAGTTGCATTTAGCTGTGGTCCCTTTGGTGTCCTTCAAACTGAAGCAGTTTCTCAATCTTTCTTTGTCCTTTGTGATATTAACATTTTTGGAGTGTGCAGTCCAGTGCTTCCTCCCAATGCAAGCGTGAGACTATGCGTTTTGGGCAAAAATAGTAAGTGATGGTTCTCCATAGAACATTGCATGAGTGGGTCCATGATGTTGGTTTGCTCCATGACTGGTGATGGTAGCTCTGATCACTTGGTTAAGGTGGTGTCTGTCTGTCAGATTCTGCCTTTGTAATTAAATAATCTCTCATGGTGGTATGTGTGTGTGTGTGGAGGAGGACCACACTCTGACATTATTAATTCTGTTTCCCCATACATGTCAGCATGTGTTCATGACCCTTACCTGATCAGTTATTACTGCTTTGGTCAAAAATGGTGACCTTGTAACTCTTTCATTCCTTTGCATTTATTGGAAGTCCACTGTAAAGAATAGTTTTCTCTCCGCCCTCTTTATGTATTTATCTATTTATGTGTGTGTTTGTGAGCATCAGGAGGCACTTGCAGGTGGTTTTGAGTCAGCTGGTTATTACTTAGTCCTCTCATTATTCATTTGGATGCTTGTGTTGTCCCACCTGTGCCCAGTGGCGCCCCTTCAGTCTCACTCCCATGTTTGACACGGCTCCATCAGTGAGTGTGGATCATTTATTCTTTAGCATTCCTGGACTGGAGCTCTTCATTCAAGTTACTGCCTGGAGGACAGATTTTATTCTTGCAACAAATCTTTTTCTGAGCTATTGCTCTGCCCTCGGTTAACTGATCTTACTCATGGTCCAACGGAAAACAGACAATTAAATCGGCCCTTAATACTACAGTAAGTTACAACAGGAGGCACCACGGAAGCACCAAGGAAAAGCTCTTTATCCCACTGGGTCAACCAAGGAAGGCTCCCAGGAAAACGTACATCACCTCCTAGAGCTGGAGGATGAATAGAAATAGACCTGAGGAGGAGGCGCAGGATTCTGGGCTGAGGGAAGCACGTGTCTCTTTGAGGAATTCTTGTCCTATTGGGAACCTGTCAGCTAGGCCCCATCCCAAACCAGTTAAGTCAGGATCTCTGAGGGGAGCCCTGGGGGCCTCACATTTTAACTTCCATGCACAGCTTCCAGAGAACTTATCACAAGAAATGTGTCATGGAGATAAACCCCTCAAAACTAAAATTTTTAAAGATCCATTTTGTTTTATAGGATTTTGAACTCAACAACGAACTAAAGATGAACGTCCTAAATTTGCTAGAAGAAGTTTTGCGAGACCCCGACCTTCTTCCCCAAGAAAGGAAAGCCACGGCGAATATCCTGAGGTAAAGGCCGCTGCAGGTGCCTGTTAGTTACCCTGGTTGATTAGTGCTCTGTTCATGGAAGACAAGATCCTGTCAGACCGGAAGGCAGTGTCTCAGACTCCCGGGGACAGCGGGGATTCTGTCCTCACTGGTGAAGAGTTACCCATTATCATCTCTTTCCTGGGGCATGTTGGGGTGACCGGGTGATGTAACTTGTGTGGAATACAATCCTTCCTGTCCTTGTGGGCAGAAAGTGGCTTACCGTAGAGCCAGACACCTTGAGGATCCTCTCCTGCAGCTCCAGCAGGCCTCACAGAGATGTTTTTTCCTCACGTGGGTTCTAATTGTTTATCATAAGCTCACGTTTATGAGCCGGGGAGCAACGTTTCTATGGGAGTCCCCTGGCTTGTGGATGCACCACCATAGAGCAGCTATGCATTCTCTTTGGCCAATCTCACTGGTCCTGGACCAGTTTTACCATCAGCCTCTCAGGTGGGGATTTCCACGTCATGTAGAGTGTATAAATTTGGACCCCACTTCTATGTGACAAAGTCTTGAACTTTGGGTTTCCCACCAGAGGCTACTTCTGTCTGTCCTCACGCCCAGCATCCAAGCAGGTAACAGACGTTCTTACAGCTTCTCGAACTGATGGGTGGGTTTTCTCTAGCCTGTTCTGTGAGAGGAGGGCAGCTGTCAGCGGGGTCTGTGTGGACATCTCCGTTACAGCTTTCTCCCCGGCTCATGGCGGTATGTCTCTCCCTCTTGGGGTGGGAAGCCAGCGCCTGTCTGCCAGGGCCTGGTACTGCTTTCCCATTCTGACTTATGGTTCCCTCTTCATCTGGTTCCAGACTCTGGAAAGAACCCTTCCCTTCTTCTAAGCTTGGCTCCATTGTTTATTTGTTATCCAGAAAGCTTGTGTGTGGAGAGGGGGTCCATTGCTGCTCAGTCCACCATGTTTTTGGCAATCCCTCCCTGATGCACAGTGCCAGATTTTGGTCTGTAACATTTTAGCAATTGGCCCATAAGTCATTCTTAGCCCCATTAGCTCAGGATCCATAGCCAGACCCTTCTTTGGTCTATGGGCTATTATGGGTTGAATTGTGTCCCTTTGAAAAATAGGTGGAGGTCCTAACCCTGAGTACCTCAAAATATTACCTTAAGTGGAAATAGGGCCATTGCAGTTGTAATTAGCTAAGATGAGGCCATGCTGGGGTGGGGTGGGCACCTAATCCAATATGACTGGTGTTTTTATAAGAAGATGGCCATGTGAAGGCAGAGGGAGACACAGCAGGGGCAGGGAGACACATGGAGATGGAGCAGAGATTGGAGTGACACGGCCACAAGCCACAGGCTGCTGGCAACTCACCCAAAGCTGGGGAAAAGCAAGGAAGGGTTCCTCTCCAGGTTTCAGGGGGAGCATGGCCCTGTGAACACCTTGATTTTGGACTTTGCGCCTCCAGAGCTCTAAGATGATAAATTTCTGCTGTTTTAAGCCACAGATTGTTGCACTTGTTTGGGGCAACCCTAGGAAATCCTTAAGGGTCTTCTTCACTTTTCCATCCTGTGAAAACATCTGAGTAAGCTTAGGGACTCTGTTACTATATTTATTTTCAGATTTTAAAATTGTAACTACGTTTTCAGATAAAGCCTGGTGTTGGGATGGGTGGTTCCGTGTGCGAGTGATCGCTGTTCCTCTCCTCTCCGTGTGAACAGTCGATTATGCTCATTGTATTTAAGACACTGATATTTAAAAACTACGTTCTGGAGGTGTGTCCCCCTAGGGTCATTTGACTAAATAGCTGGCAGGGAAATGAGGGTGTTCAGACTGGGAAAGGCTGTCGGGATTGGCCAATTCGAGGCACCCAGGTTGCCTGTCCCCTCCAGCACCCACACCAGACATCACCAGTCAATCCTGAGCGCTTTTCTGCTGTGCCTGTAGGTGAGCTCAGAACTCAGTTGACCGGCTCTGCTACTTCAGATGAACGTTGTATACCACCCCAGGTTTTTGTTGTTGTTGTTGTTGTTGTTGTTGTTGTTGTTTGTCTTATATTGAAGTACAGTCAGTTACAATGTGTCAGTTTCTGGTGTACAGCACAATGTCCCAGTCATGCATATACATACATATATTTGTTTTCATATTCTTTTTCATTAAAGGTTATTACAAGATATTGAATACAGTTCCCTGTGCTATACAGAAGAAACTTGTTTTTTTAAAATCTATTTTTATATATAGTGGCTAACATTTGCAAATCTTTATTACTCAGCAGGCTTAAGATGTACAAATTCTTTTTGCTGAGTAAGCAATCTAAGAATTAGAGGTGTAAGGCTGATAAGGAATAGAAATTTTAGTAGGTGGTACAGTCTGGGAGTGTAGCACCTTGCAGAGTCCGATTCTAACTTTTACAGGATGTCACAGGTATAAATCTTGGCTCAGCCACTAATAGCTGTCAAGTTTCTTAAGCTAAACGTCATTTTCCTCATTTATAAAGTGGGGCTAACAATACCTACCTCACTGGGTTACTGTGAGTATTACATGATATAATATATGTAAAGAGGTTAACACAATGCCTGAAACGTAATTAGCACTCAGATTATTGTTAAGTTGGTGTTGTTAGGAAGCACTGACAGTAACTCTTGGGAAAAATAGTTTCTGCCATCGTGAAGATACAGCCCAGATAAAACCAGGCTAGATCTTAGTCAGACTCAACTTTCCTCAGGCCTCATCACCTCTTCTATAGAAAAGAGATTATAATAATGTTAATAACCTGTAATGGAATATGATCTGCAAAACTACTGAATCCCTAATGCTACTACACCTGAAACTAACACAATATTGTAAATCAACTATACTTCAATTTAAAAAACTAACTTAATATTGCACAACAATATTAAGTAAATAAATGAATGAATGAATAAGTGAATGCAATTCAAAAAATATTCAGATGTACACTTTAAGTGGGTGGATTGTTTGGTATGTGAATTATATCTCAATAAGGTTGTTACCAACCCCCCACCCACTCAGTCAGTCATAACCTACTTGCTGCTATTTGTAAAAGAAAAAAGAAGTCAAAAACAAAACAAAAAAGCAATTCCACTGATGGGGTGCACCCAGCTTCCCACCCGGAATTCTAGTCCCCTGCAAAGTCTTCCCAAGTGTCCTAAAAGTCCCAAGGAATCTGTGCTCAGGAACAAACCCAGTCATTTTTCTGCCTTAGTATCTTTATTCAAGCTCACCGCCCCCAGGTCACTTGAAGGAGAGATCTTACCATTGCCATCACTGTTTCTATGGAGCATGCTGCTTGACAGTCTTGTGAAGCCACCATTTCCCTATCAAAAAGCTGAGAAAGATGCCACCTGCCCATCCCTGTGATCATCCTCACCCAACCCAGAGTCGGTTTCTCGTGAAAACAGCTCTTTCCACATTTTTCCTGTTTCCGCAGCTTTCACCATAAGAATTCAAAAGCCACGCACAGAGCCAAGCAGAGAATGGATGTTACTTTACCCTATCCATTCTCCCGTCTCTGACCATCTTTCTTCCCATGAGGCCAAAACAAAACAGAATATGTTTACCCCTAAACATATCAACCAAAGCAAACAGATACCAGTGGGCTCATTGGCCCATCACCTGAGCAGACAGCCAGACCCTGAGTCCTAGTTTGGGTCAGCTGAGTCTCTGGGGCACTGACTGATCTTCCTGACAAACCAGTAAATAGTTTTGTGCAAAAAGTGTGCAAGAAAACAACTGATATTTGATTGACGTTCTCCTGCCAAGTAATTCATTCCACCTACACTATGTTTGAGAGTCCCTGCCCCAGCACAGGAGACTGTGATTATAGGAGGGATCAGTGACACATTAATTTGGGGGAGGGGTTGATAATTTTCCATACCAGGTACTTCTGTTTATAGATATAAAATTTATGTTTTTAAAAATCATAGATTTTTAGAATGATTAGAAAGTAGAGTAGGAATTAAGACCTAGCGAGACCACCGACTGAAGGAATGTTATCATTCATGAAATCTCTTTGTGGAAAAAAAAATCATGGAGTATATGAGAAAGAAACAGAAATTGAAAGGATTATTTAACAACCCTGAAAATTGTAACAATTTTCCTGTTGGTTCATTTCTTAACTCGGAAACAAACAGGGAGTTATGTTCAGCCAAAAACGGGAGCATTTAGTATTAAATGTTTCTGTGCATTTATGGACATCTGCCTTTTTAAAAATCTGTGCCCCAGCACAGGTAGTGACGGACTCAAGTAAGCCTGGAAGAAAGGAAAGCCATGCTTGAGAAAGCATAGGAAGGCAGAGCTGGCCTGGCAGGTCCCGGAAGCAACAGGAGACTGAGCCATTCACAAGGTGTGGAGGAGCAGAGTCTGAGGCAGGCCCTGCCGTGGGCCCAGGCCAGCCAGGCACAGTAGCAGGCCGGCAGCCCAGGGGGTACGGCCAGTTCAAGGACAGACGCCAGTTGCTCTTGGCTCTGTTTTTATGACTACATGATTTCCCCAAGGGAAGGAAAAATGTTCTAGTTATAGAACTTGGATAATCCCGTTTCCTTTCAAGATTTTTATCTGGTAGTTCATTAAAAATGCGCAAGTATTAAACTGATCATACTTACCGATTAGTGTTGGGGAAACCTGGGATCCTGGAGTCTTCATCAAACTCTAAGGTAGTCAGCAGACTAGAAGCGAATCCATCCTCTGCTGGAATGGGACCAGAGTTAGAGAGGCCTTCACATCTGAAGGCAATATTTCTGAACATACCTCCCACTGAAGACAGGTTAGGATTGTGAGAAATTAAAAAGAAATAGCCCTGACATTTAAGATTTAATCTTCCATGTATTTAAACATATATTACATTAATACAGTCAAGTGAAAGCTCTCTGAGATGAACCATCCCCGCCTCACACAGTCTCACAGGAGTTACTTTATGATGAAGAAGCTTGATGGGTGTAGGTAGCTTGTGGCCCTGCTTGTGAATGAAAACCTCTGTCCAAGACTTTCATATTTCTAAAATACCACCCCCCTCCAGCGTTGTCTGGCTAGCTGGCTTCTGAATCAATGTGACATAATTTTTTATAGACAACTGAAGTGCCACAGAATGAAAAGAAACCATTGACTTCTTGGGTGGTCAACTGTAATGGGTTCACGTCAGTGAAAAGAGGACCCACAAACCTCCCACAGCCCCCAACAGCATCAGGAGACTTTTTTTTTTTTTTGAAGAAAAACTGTTTTATTCAAATTGTTTCACACAATAAACCAGCTATTCAAAAGGCCAGGGTAAATGTTTTGCTCGGTTTGTTTTTTTTTTTAACATTTTTTATTGATTTGTAATCGTTTTACAATGTTGAAGAGTAAAGGTTGCTCAGTTTAATCAACTCAGTTTACAAGAATCGAAGGAAATCCATGTGGCTGTGTTTCTGTGCAACTTTTATGTCAAACTAAGGGACTCACATGTGAAGTTTATACGTTACAGAGCAGGAATATTTTACGTGTAGGTGTTAATGCATAGCATTTACTTTGTTCAGACCCATTAGAATGTTCACACCAAAATAACCCCTTGCCGTTACTCTAAATAGTAGTCAGGGGCCAGCCACCTCTCTTACTAGTTGGATTTTGTTCACCCCCTGGCTTGAAAGTGTTTTCAAAGATAGGAAATCATCCATTCAATGTTATACTTCATAGTCACTTCTAATTTAGGTGCCAGGTGTTTTTTTGACAGGCAGATCGTCCTCCTCATGGATTAAATACATCTCTAGATTGTTTGAAGCTGTTTCCTCAAGTCAGATCTACCTCAAGAATTCAAGAATTGCCATCACTGATGAACTCATGGGTGGGCATCAAATTCTGTAGCTGGCTCCTCACTAATGGTACTAAAAATCTTCCGTAAAATGACAGTGTCACTGGCATTAGAGTAGACATTTCTATAGTTATTTTTTTAACCTTGTTGGAGGTCACAGATCTCCAGAAGAATATGATGGAAGCTCTCTCCTCCCAGAAAAATGAACATCTGAATATATGCACACATTTGCATATCATTTCAAAAAAGTTCGTGGACCCCCCCCTCCAGAGTATATTTAGTGATACTCTAAAGGGTTACGAACTCTTGTCCTAAGGGAACCTTTCCAAAAGAGAGAGCATTTATTTTGATTTATAGAGCAGACTCTTTTGAAGGGAGAAAGGTTAGGTAAGTTAATGGGATCAGAAGTATCTTGGAACATTAGGGTAAGATCACTGAGGAGAGGAACATTTGATAGAAGCTAAATAACTTCTGGACCGTTTCTTTCCAAGAGTAGAATGTTGCCCAGCCTCATAAAAAAGATCTTTTCCATGGGTACACATGGTTACATGGCCACTGAGCTCTCTTTCAAGAACCTAGACTACAGTAGAAAGAATGACATGCTCTCGGGGAAGGGCCACTTTCCCCTACGTGTGATGAACGGTCTCTGGAGAAAGAGTTGTGTTTACTTATTTTCCCCTCACCTTAGTCTGCCCTTTACCATGGGATGACTTTTTCAGGCTCACAAATGGTATGGCTAATTGCAGTCAAGGGGATTGCCACTCCTGTAATCTACAAGGATTCTGCTGCCTGGTAAACAGCCAAGAGCTTTTGTTAGAAAGGAGGAAGATGGAGGAGAGAGAATTGACTTTTTTGATGTGTGTTCTACGCTGGACCGTTGAAGACGTGCCTTTCATTAGCCTGCTTAAGACAAGCGAGAGCAGCTGGAAAGCACAATGGGACCAAACCCTGGGCAAGTTAGTCCATTTCTTTGAGCTTGTTTCCTCATCTATAAAATGGAGGTAATAATGCTAACTTGAAAGGGTTTTTTAATGATACAGGAGAGAGTGTGTGTCAAATGGTTAGCACATGCCTGGCGTGTAATGGGCACACTCTTAACCCACCTCTGTTGATGTTGTATTTTTGAGGGTGATAGTTTTGTTTTAACCAATTCAGAACACAATAGAACATCACATAATTACTTCCTTTTTTAGGTGGAGATTTCTTTTTATAATATTTATTTACTTGTTTATTCTTTTTCATACAATTTTTAAAGGTTACTTTCCATTTACAATTATTACAAAATACTGGCTATATTCCCCTTGCTGTACAATACATCCTTGATCCTGTCTTACACCTAATAGTTTGTACCTCCCACTCCCCACCTGTCTAGTGCCCCTCCCCTGCCACTGTTAACCACTAGTTTGTTCTTTATATCTGTGAATCTGTTTTTTTGTTTGTTTGTTTTATTCATTAGTTTGTTGTGTTTTTTAGATTCCACATATAAGTGATATCATGCAGTATTTGTCTTTCTCTTTCACTTAGCACAGTGCCCTCCAAGTCCAACCATGTTGCTGCAATGGCAAAATTTTGTTCTTTTTTATGGCTAAGTAGTATTCCAGTGTGTGTGTTTGTGTGTGTGTGTATATAGAAAACATCTTCTTTATCCATTCATCTGTTGATGAACACTTATGTTGCTTCCATATCTTGGCAATTATAAATAATGCTGCTAGGAACATTGGGGTGTGTGTATCTTTTCAAATTTTTGGTTTTATTTCAGATATACACCCAGGAGTGAAACTGCTGAGTCATTATTTTTAAAAAACTAATGTCTTCCAGCATAGAGGCTACATGGTTGGGCACTGTTTAAATATTTTAATACCTTTAATATGTGATTATGCCTTCATTTTGGGAAACTTAAAATGCTTGGCCCAGCTGGCAAGCTCTATAGTCAGGATAATCCTCCTGGACTCTGAACCTCTGTTGGACATGAAGTATCACTCCCACTGTGAAAACAGCATCCACTTTAACTTATGTATTTATTCATTTGTCACTGATCAAAAAAAGTATTTATTGAGAGCTGAGTGACACTGAGTGTGGGGATACAGTACCAAATGTGTCTCAGGAAAGTCCCTCTGGGAAGCAGAGGGGTCACGTTTACCTGCTGGCTTCTACCGTCATTTGAACTCCTGCTACCTAGGAACTCCCCTGAGCTTCTGGTCTACATATGTGTGGGGAGGGCAGCTCTGCATCTTCTTCTCAGCAACAGCAGGGAAAGGCTGGGTGGGGGCTTGAGGAGCGGGGATGGGGCACTCGGCCTGTTAGAGACCTTGACTGATAGCAGTGCAGGGCACCCGAATTCATGGCATAGATCCTCGCAGCCACGCAAAGCACCAGCTAACCCTCAGCCTCACTTTCCTGGTGGTGTTTTATTTACAACCTTGTATGTAACAGGTAGGCTCCTTGTTAGAAGTCAGCTCTACTGATGATCCTTCTGCGCCTTTAACGTGTGTTTTTCCGTTTCCCCCACCCCCTGTCTGCAGCTCACGTCTCCACAGCCTCACAGACCCAAACCCTCCGACTTTCCACCCAGGGAAAACTGAACTGCACCTTGTCATTCAATTCCTGGCATGCCTATTTTCCTCTCATGGAGGATATGTGGACTTTTTTTCTAGGGCCCTTTCACAAGATGACCAAGATGACATCCACCTAAAACTAGAGGATATAATTCAACTGGTAAGTGCAGCCATGGTCTTCTCCAGCACGGTTGTATGCAAAACTTACCTCTCAAAGGCAAGCACTGTGCCGATGACTGATAACTGGGTTCTGGACAGCATATTCTGTGGATGAAACTGTGAGATGAACCCGACGTGGCCTGGAGTTTCGCGGTGGGTCTGTGCTGTCAGCGTTGGCTGCTGTTTTTGAACTTTCTGCCCTTTCTGTCATTGCTGGAATCTGTGATGGACTCTGTCCTCCAGCAGCTGCAGTGACCTTCTGGGCACCTCGCTTCCAGGTGTGTTTCAGTCCCTGCCCTCATCTCTTGCAGGCGGACTGTCCGAAGGCTGAGTGCTTTGAGACCCTGTCAGCCATGGAGCTGGCCGAGCAGATCACCCTCCTGGACCACATCGTTTTCAGAAGCATTCCCTACGAGTGAGTGCTGCCCTCGGGCGGGACCTGCTGGCTTACAGTTGACATATTCCTAAGCTGGTGTGTGTGCACAGAGGTGTGAGTCTTAATCTTGTGATGGTTTGGCCTCACTTGAATGTCTTTTGGTTCCAGTTTATGTTGGAAATATTGGAGACTCTCAAGGTGGTCACTCCTGTGTTTCTGTACGTACTGCTGTTCCCATAGAATGTGAATTTCTCTGTGTTCTCACATCCTTGTGTCACAGAAAGCTCCATACAGCCTAAAATTATTTGGGAAATTGTTAAAAATGTACATTCCTAGGTACCCCTCCTCAGAGATGCTGATTCCAGTAGGTTTGAGGTCCAGGAAACTTCATTTGCAACAGGAATGCCAGATAATTCTGTATGGTCGAAGACTACACTTTAAGAAACCCTGATATTGGATAAATGCTATAAATTCTGCTGCAATTTTTTACCCACTTCCATTAATCAGCAAATGTGGCTGATCTTCGAGACTCCATGGCAATGTAGACTCCCCACACAGTCCCTTGTACAGAGTACACATGAAGCAAGTGTACGCTGAGTGAGCCCTGTCACATAATGAGCCTCTGTCACTGCTGCCTTTTAACTGCCTCATGTGTAGAGTAAGGGAACCCTTTAAGCCCCGTCCTTCTGTCATAATCAGCACCTCCACAAACAAGGCCTTCGTTTGGACAAATAACAACCATTGGCACAAGTCCTCTGTGAAACAGTAACTAAATGGAAGGTACAGGAGGGGCTGGGCAAGACATATGAGTGTGGTCCGTGTCGCATGTAGAGGAGAGGACATCGTGATGATGGAGGCTCAGGCGAAGTGGGGTGGGTGATCAGAGCTACAGCCATGTCCGAGAGATGTAGGGGCGGGGCCAGAGGATGCTCCTCTACTGCAGACTTCTATGCATTTTATCTTCTTTCCCTCCCCCTCTTTCCATACTGATAGACCTATCCAAGAACATGAGAGGGAAAAAAGGCGTGTAGCCCCTTGGCTGTGGGAATGAACCCAGTGAATACTGATGACTTGAGTTAGGGACCACTGCCTCTTCCCCCACCTCCTGACTACCCACTAGTGCAGTGTGGGTTCGGGAGGGAGGAGAGCATGGCCTCTGAGGAGGAGGAGAAAGAGCAAAGCCTGAACCTCTGTGGTTGCCCTTGGTGTGGTCTCTTCCCAGGACCCCTCTCACCTCTGCTCCTCATCCCCTCTGCGCTGCTGTGAACGTGTGCCAGTTATTTTCATCCGTGGAACTAGCTCACCTTTATGTCCAGTGGCCTTGCAGGTTGGGAACAGTACCCCAGCCTGATGGTCCATTGCTTGCTGTGATCTGGTGACCTGCTCATGAGTGAAATGAAGGAGCAGGGATGTTATTCGGAAGACAGACCTTCCACCAGGCTGAGCTCCCACCACTGTAACTGCCTTCGTCACATGAACGGGCTGTAAAGTGCTAATGACCGCGTTTGTCCATTTGGTCCTTACCATGTGTACTGCTCCGGGCTCTGGGGAGAACAAAGGAAAGTCCCTGCCCATGGAATTGACATTCTCCTGGAAAATGTCAGAACAAAGTGGAGGAAAACATGCTGTTCTTGATTAACATTTTTGGTAGTGATGGATTTTTCAAGCCTTCTGCTAAGGCTTAAGAATTTTTTGAGCTGACCCAGGGAAAATAGTCTTAGTTTCTGAGACAGTACTTAACCTCTTTATTCCTCTTGTCATTGTTTTCCAGTTTCAGCGAAGCCTTTATAATGATGCTAATAGGGACAAAGTTCCAAACATTTATAAGAGAAAGCTGAAAACTGAAAAATCTTTTTCTTCTTGGCATCAAGTGGTGAAATGCTAGAATTGAGTTAAAATTCGTTTGAGAAGATTGGCAGCAGTAGGTGTTGGGCAATGTCAAGTTTCATAGACACCACTGAAAAAACTTAATTGATTTTGTGTTTTGTTTTGAACTTTCAGAGAATTTCTGGGGCAGGGGTGGATGAAGCTGGATAAAAATGAAAGAACACCTTACATTATGAAAACCAGCCAACACTTCAATGATGTGAGTAACCATAGAAATGAAGCCTTGGGTGGGCCATGTTACAGGAAGGTAAATATGAGGGTCTTCAGACTCCTTCTCTAATTAAAAGAAGTCTGCCACCCACTTTTTAAACAAAACTGGTAAAATGTTTAAAAAAAAAAAAAAAGCTTAAATCTCCTGTAAGAGCTCACAGTGATGTAATGGTGTCCAATTACCTTTCAGACGTAAGAGATACGCAAGTCTGGGCAGTGCTCAGTAGCACATAGTTAACTGCTATTGTTTTTATCATGATCATTATTTCTTCGTGGTCATAGATTGACTGGTTCCAAGGGCACATGTGTCACTGGCCCCTGCTGGTGCTGGTGCTGGTCAGGTTGGGTTGGTACAGTTCCTGCTCATCACTACTGAACGTTCAGCACACATGCATTCCCGGGTTGGAAGGGAACCTCGCTGAGCAGTCACAGTGCTGCTGTGGCTGTGTGCAGCCGGACCAGCTGCCAGTCCATCTCTCCCTCTGCTTTCCTCCAGCTGTTACGCCCTCCAACTCCCTGTTGGAGCTCTTCTAGTGGTCTTAGTCTTGCGTTGGAACCAAAGATGTTGGAATGTTCAGGCCTATCCAGGAAGGTTCCCTTTTGTGTTCTACTGAACCACAGTAAAAGGAATGATGATGTTTCTCTTTTAAAAAAAGACTGCCAGGAATCCTGTAGGTAAATTAATGTCATCCAGAATCAAAGTACGAAACAAGGTGTCAATTCCCAAGACCATGCTTTGCACAAAGTGCATGTAGAGTGGTTGTTACCACATAATGAGCATCAATGCCACTGCCTCCTAAGGGATGGGACACTTGACCAGCTAGGCCCCTCTCTGAGAAGCAGAGCCCCTGCTGTGGACCATATGCCCTTTTTTTTGGCCTGAGCTGTACTTACACTTGGGCCGTAATAGACACTCGAATCAGAAGTTCAATCCCAGGCTCCAGACCCATAGTCCCTCCTTGCATGGCCATCTGCACTGTGTCCAGGTTGCAAGTGGAAGGCGTCATCATCGCCTCTCACACCTGCCAAGCCTGCTTCTTCAGCTTGTTCTCTGTTCTTGGTCTCGAGTAATGGCCTCACCATTCACTCACTTGCCCAAGTGTTGAATCTAGAGGTCGTCTTTGACTCTTTCTTATTCCTTCCGCCCTCACCCCACAATATTTTAGTGAACCCTGAATCTACATATGTCTCAGATCCTTCTTTTCCCCTACTTTCCCACAGCCATAACCTTGATTTGACCTTCATCTTTTTCTCCAAGGGCTCCTAACTCACTTTCCTCCTCACCCCTATCTCACTGCCCCCAACCCATTCTTCACACAGTGTCACGGACATAACTTCTCTCAAAGGCCAATCTAATTCTATCACTTTCTTTGACAAAATTTTGTCAGTGGCTTTCCCTCCTCTTCATGATACAGCCCCAGCTGCTCAGCCTGACCTTGAGAGCCCTGCTCGCCTGTCATCCTTGTCTCTCCCGACCCCTGTGCTCCTCAGATGGCTGCCAGGTCCCCCATGCCTTCCACCCTGTCCCTCTGCACATGCCCTTCTGCTTTGATGGAGAGCAGTGGCTAGCTCCTACTCATCCTCTAGGGTTCCATGCAGGCACAACTCTTTCCAGAAGCTCCTCTGTACTAGGCCCCTTGCTACCTCCATTTCTCACACTCCTCTCCAAACAGCCCTAGCTTTGCATTTCACTGGGTGAGATTTACTTATTTATGTTTGCCTCCCTCACCTTCCCGCCTAACTGGGCTCAGTGCCTCAAGGTCAGGGAGCCTGATTTATTTATTTCTGCTATTCCCACAACCCAAAAGAATGCCTGGTCCGTACGAGGTGCTCGGTACAAAATTATTTCTTTAATGATTTTGCACCATGATAATTCCAAGACCCTGTGAGATTGAAAATACCTATGGACTTATCATAGAATGGGTGCCCTCATCAGATTTAGTGTATGGATGTGAGATTCTGGACTCCATATTCCCTTTGTTAGTAATCAATTCTCTTCTATCTTTTTCCTTTCCATATTCTAAGTGTTCAGCTTTCTCAAGCTGCCTCTTTTTCTCTTGGCTTTAACAAATAGAATTACAGTACTTACCCTGAAAAGTATATGTCCTTTTAACTGCTGGTGGAAAAAAAAAAAACTCAGCAAAATAAGAAGGTGAAAATATTTTCTCTTTTCCTGCACTCAGTTGTTTCTGGTTTGAGAATTGATAGGTTAGAGTTTGATTTGATTGGGGGTTTCTCTGTGATAACCCAGCCTTCCTAGAGTAAATATTCCCACACTGTGGGACCCAAGGAACATGGGGAGAGGCCCCAAGAAGTGAAACCCCTGAACTGCAAAGGTTGCTGTTCCTTAAGAGTTAGTTCATTCTGTTCCACTCTGTCAATAATTATTGGAAATAACTCCTTTATCAAAGTTACTGATGAACAAAATCACCTCTTCTCCAAGCAAGTTAATTCCAAACAGCCCCTCTCTTCACTCTGAGGATGAACAGGTGTTTGTGAGTGTGTTTTGGTTATTGTTATTATTATAGACTTAAGTCTTGACAGAAAGTTATTATCTAAAATGGGCTCTGATCCCCACATTCCTCGACCCCTGCTTCCCTGATGTTTCTCTAGGTAATTCAGGTATTTTGCCTGCATGTGTCGCTTTGGCTCTTAGCTGGCCTCTCTCGGCTTTTCCGTTGTCTCAGATGAGTAACCTGGTGGCCTCCCAGATAATGAATTACGCCGATGTCAGCTCCCGAGCCAACGCGATTGAGAAGTGGGTGGCGGTGGCGGACATCTGCCGATGCCTGCACAACTACAACGGCGTGCTGGAGATCACCTCAGCCTTAAACAGAAGTGCCATCTACCGGCTGAAGAAAACCTGGGCCAAGGTGTCCAAGCAGGTGAGTGTCAGCGTGCGACACCTCCCGCTGCTGTGAGGAGGAGTGGCCCGGAGACCTGAGCCAAGATAAATATTACTAATGAGGAAATAATTAACCAAAATGAGCAGCTCTGTTGCCAAAGAAAGGTGCCAGCCTGGGTACTGACTGTGTTCTTACCACTTAATTGACTCCACTCATGTGCATTTCTAAGTGGTTAATTTAGAAAAGAAAATACAAACCAAAACATTCATTATAACATATTTGGGGCAATTTCAAACAATGTGGCTAACACTCGGGAACTGTTCCCTGAGTTACTTAGAGAGGGCACACTGATTCCAAGTGAACACGGTGATGTTTGGAGAATCCACTCTTTCTTCCTCAAAGTAAAGATACAGACACCTTAGGGACAAAAACCAGGGACAGAGGGCCTCCATATTCACCTTTTTCTTTGTCATTCATGTAGCTGAGTTTTTGCCTAATGACTTGGGATGTGAAGAAATGTAACTTTCTTAATTTTCTTTTAACTGGACTGAGCGTGTTCATGCTTACTGTTTTCATTCATATAACTTCAAGATTCAAGTGACATCACAGTTTTCCCCGCTCTTCCTTCCTGGTTTCCCCCAGGTGTTTGTGGGTGTTGGGGAGGGCTTCTCCAGATCATCAGAGGCTGTATACACTCACTGGCCTCTTGTAGGCTTTGGCTGATGGGTCATTGGGTGCAAACGCTGTGAGCTGACCGTGCCTGGTGTTCAAATGGTGGACCTACCCTTCCAGGAACATGATGTGGTTATTGCATCCAGGGAGCTTGGCTGACCTCCCCTCCCCTTCAGTTCTCAGTGTATTACCTCGACGACAGGCTGCCCTGCCCCTTGGTGATCCCTAGTGGGTGGGCTAACTCTGCATCACTAGGTAACTACCTTGGCCCTCTCACAGGGTGTTGGGGGAATTTTCTAGGCTCCTCCATGTCCCATGGGTGCCAGAGGCCAGGAGGGTCTATGCCAGGCCCCCTCTGTGTATCCTTCTTCCACAGGCCACTGTGTGACCACCCACAGTTGGGGAAGGGCACCTTCAGGGTGCCCACCCCCAGGGTTTCAGGCAGGAAGAAGAGCATGTATTCTGTTGGCAATTCCTCAGAACTACCTGGTTTCTGTTGCCCCTTCTGAGGGTGTAAGCCCCCCTCAGAAGCACTACTTCTTACAGTATTCTATCCTCTTTTCTCTCCCCAAGCCTTTTAAATTCTTCCCTATGTAGCAAGAAGCCCAGCCGAAGTCATATCTTTTATCCCTCCTCTAATTCCTTAGTAAAACTAGAGTGCTCTAAGAATCCCAGATTTGGCCCTTAGAACCAGCAAACTCTTCTTCTGTGAATGAAGCCTAGACCTTGCAAATAAAAGCCACAGCTTTTATAAAAGTTGTTTTTTTAAAAAAACTTTTAATGTCGAGATCATTGTAGATTCATACGCCATTCTGAGAAAGAGTAGGTATCTCCTACACCAATGGTAACATTTTGCATTAACTACAGACAGTGCCACAACCACAAAGTTAGCCATTGGTACTGTCTACCGACCTTATTCACATTTCATCCGTTTTACATGTTTTCATTTGTGTGTGAGTGTGTGTGTGTGTGTTTTGTTTTATGCACTTTTATTACAGGGGTAGATTCATGGGACCACTACCCCAGTCAAGATACAGAACAGTTCTGTCACCAGGATCACTCCTGCCACACTTTTATAGTCACAGCCACCTCCCTCCCTCCCCCTTCCTAAGTCCTGGCAACCACAAATGTGTTTTCCATCTCTATAATTTTGTAATTTCAAGAACATTCTATTAATGGGATCATACAGTATATAGTATTTTGAGATTGCCTTTTTTTAAACTCAGCATAACTCCTTTGAGAGCCATTCAAGTTGTTACATGTGTAAATACTTAGTTCCTTTCTATTGCTGAGTAGTACTCATATTATAAATATATGACATTTTGTTTAACCATTCACCCCTTGAAGAACAGCTGGGTTATTTTCAGAGTTAGCTATTATAAATAAAACTGCTCTGAACATTTATGTATAGGTTTCGTGTGGCTGTACGTTTTCATTTCTCTGGGATAAATGCCTAAGAGTGCAATTGCTGGTCACATGGTAACTATCTGTTTAGTTTTATAAGAAACTGCCAAACTCTCACCCAGACAGCCTGTACCACTTTGCATTCCTGTCAGCAATGTATGAGTGAACAGGTTCTCTGCATTCTTGTCAGCATTTGGTGTTATCTCTGTTTTTTATTTTACCCACTTTGATATTTCATCATTGTTCTAATTTGCATTTCCTAATGGCTAATGCTGCTAAACATTGTTTCATGTGCTTGTTTGCATCTGTACATCCTGTTCAGAGAAATGTCTGCTTATGTATTCAGCTCATCTTTAATTGGATTATTTGTTTTATTTACCATGGAGAATTGAGTGTTCTTTCTATATTCCTCTCACTTTATTCTTCTGTTTCAAAATTATTTTAGCTACTCTAGGTGTTGTGACTTTCCATATGAATTTTAGAATAAAAACTATGTCTAAAGAACTTTACTGAGATTTCCATTGGAATTTCATTCAACCAATCAATTTAGGAAGCATTGACATCTTTTCTGTATTGAGTCTTCCAGTCCAGAAACACTGTATTTCTCTCCATATCTTTAGGTTTTCTTTATTTCTTAAATCAGCATTTTGAAATCATCAACATAAAAGTTCTGTATGTTTCCTTAGATTTATGCCTAAGTATTTCCTTTTCTTTGGAGATATTTTAAAGGTTATTGTGGTTTTAATTTTGGTTTCCACACATTCATTGTTAGTATATACAAAGGTGATTGCTTTTTGTGTCTTGTATCCACAACCAAGCTGAGCTCACTCATTAGTCCTAGAAGAATTTTTCTGTAGATTCCTTGGGATTTTCTACATAGACAGTTATGTCACTTGTAAATAAGAACAATCTTCTTTCTTTCTTTCTAATTTATATACCTTTCATTTCCTTTTCTTGCCTTGTTGTTCTGGCTAGACTTTCCAATGCTATGTTGAATAAGATGGTGAGGAAAGGACATTCTAAGTTTGTTCTTGATCTTGGGGGGAAAGCTTTCCGTTTTCACCATTAAGGATGGTATCACCTGTAGGTTTTTTGTAAGTACTTTTTATAAAATTGAGGAAGCAACCCTCTCTTCCTAGTTTTTTGAGAGATTTTATAATGAATGGGTATTGGAATTCCATTTTAAAAATGAGCTTCAAGCAGCTATATCAGCATCCAAAAGCTGAACACTGACCCCTTTGTTGTGGCTGGTGTTGCCTCCCTGTGAGGCAGTGGTGGCCTCAGCCATTGGGCACTGGATGCAAAGACCGTATTATCCTGTCACACGCATGTCACACTCCATCAGGGTCAGTAAGTCACTCCTCTGCCGTCTCTTTTCTTCTTCTCATTTCTTTTTTCCTCTGAGGTTGGCACCAAGAGATTCTTCAATCCTCTTTAACAAAATGTTAGTCCTTCCCTGTGGTTGACTTAAATGATATTCATGTCTTTGACAGGATGCAGGTTTAGGGATAACTGAACTGACTATGGAATAGAGATGATAAGACTAATATTGAAGTTATTTTTTCAAATTTGAATACATTACCTGTAGAGGCATTCAGCAGAATATGCCAGTGCAGTCAGGTCTGTGGGTCACTCACAGAGGCTCTAGCACGGATGCTGGACTGTGCTGCAGGGTCCGGTGCCTCAGCCCGGTCACGGGAGGTAGGTCCTGGTTGCAGATATGCCCTACTTCAGACACTTTTGTTGATTCCATCTGCTCTGTAGCTGTCTTCTCTCCAGCTCCGAGCCCAGTCTGGGAGACATCCAGAATGCCCAGTAGGATATGTTCCCTGGAGCCCGCCACATTTGGTCTGTGACTGTAGGACAGACTATTTCTTCAGCTTCTCTGAAGCCAAGGGCCAGCCCAGCACCAGGCAGGAAGACCTCTTGACCTCATTCCATTCCCCTCAACCCTCCGCTTCTGCCCAAGCCCTGCTGGCCGTCTTCTCCTAGAGCCCTCAGGAACCAGGAGGGGGAAGGTGGCCCTTTGAGTCGCCCTGAAAGCTCTCCTGAAGCCGTGCTGCCCCCCTCCAGACTGAGACAGAGTCGGCTGAGGAGCCTCAGCCTGAGCTTCCTTCCAGGTGCCTCTCCCAGCCGAGATGCCTGGCTGTGGGTGTTACCGGCAGGGGGCCATCATCTCTGACGGCCACCCTCCCATTCTCCCAGGTACGTGGAAGAAACTCCAGACCAACGTCAACAACAATTTTATTTTATTTCTTGGTCATTATCAGTTACACTTTTCTAACAAAGGAAAGGATTTGGACTGGAGGGTATTGGTCCATCCATAGCCAAGCAACCTAGTGTGTGCTTTGATGACGTGGAAATTAACAGTCAAAAAGATTCCACATGGAAACTCCCTGACACGAGATCTCTCCTTTAAGATTCCCTGTTCAACGTGTGCTTTTCAGTTCTTTAAGTTCCTGAGTTTCCTGTGCAGTACAGTTTTTCCTTTCTACACATTTTCTCTCTTTTTGGCTAAATGAATAGTATAGTCCCTTTTTCTTCTCCGCATGTTCTTCTTTCCCTTTTTAAACGTAAAATTTAAACATAATGACCCATCTCTGTATTTTGAAAATCATATCACATCACAGTAGTCTGACAGAGGTATCAGTACCTGCCACTGTAGAAGAGAAGTGAGCATCTTTTGGTAACTCACCACCTTATCAAACCATAGGAGTATTTTTGTGACATTCTAAGTTATTTGTTTCTTTCTAGACAAAAGCTCTAATGGACAAGCTTCAGAAGACTGTTTCATCTGAAGGAAGATTTAAAAATCTCAGAGAAACCCTTAAAAAGTATGTCTATCTTAATTATTAAATTATTCCTAATTCAGAAATACATTCATATAATTTTATTGTGTACAAGTAGTTGCCTACCTCCTGCTTTGCTTTGAAAAGAAAAAACAGATGGGCAACCACTCCCATCATCTAGATATTTTTCTGATTTTCCTTTTCATTTGGCATGTAATGGATATACTCATGGTCTCAGAGCATTCTGAATAAAAAGAAGGTGTCACCACAGTAAATCAAGCCATCTTGTACTATAAAAAGTTTCTTGATTTGGTATTTCCTAATCTAAACACAGTGATTTCCTGTGATTTTTTAATTTAAATATTCTAATACCTATTGATTATTGACATTTATTTTTGGCCTTTTATTGCTGGATTATTCTCTCTTTCTACAGACACACAGACACACACACACACACACACAGACAGAGAGAGAGAATAGAATCTATTCTCCTGCCACTTGTTTTCTTATGATCTACTGCACATACTTGGCTTCCTCTAGAAAATACTTCCCTATGATGCCCTGAGTGAAAGAAAGACTCATAGTAACAACAACAACAATAGTACAAGGACTATTCACTGAATATTTGCTAAATGACAGGCCTCATGCTAAGTGCTTGATGTGTCTTATTTAAGCCTCATAACAAACGAAAACAATCAGTTTTATTGTCTCCATTTTACAGACGAGGAAACTGTGGTTCAGCAGTTTGCCCAGCATCATTTAGTATAAGTGGTCAAACTGGGACTCAAACCCAGTTCGCCATGGATCAAAAAGCCATGTTCTCAGTCTCTAGACTCTTTGAGACCAAGTGCATCCCCCTTCCAAAAAAAACAAAGGAAGTCTCACTTTAGTGTACAGATATGATATTAATTAAGTCTATGCCTTCTAAAACATTTAAATATTAACTGAAACAGAAAACAAGTTTTACAAGTTCTAATCACGTTGATTTTTCCACCTACTTCTTTAAGGTTGAATGTTTGCACTTTAATGAGGTGAGGGCGTAGGGGTTTCCTACATGCTTTCATCCCTCGGGGAAGTGTGGTCAATTTACAACTACTGCAGACAAACACTGCAAGCGAATGCCGCTAGCAAACATTTTGTTTTTGTCTATGAGACATCCTGTTGTTTGAAATGCCATTGTCTCAAACACATAGTCAAGCATGGGCTGTAATTTTGTATCATATTCTATTGCGAGACGTATTTAAAACTCTGCGTATTGTGAACATGCTTCTGAAAATGGAACTGAAAGACTTCATTCTTCCTGATGGGAGCAGCCCAGTGGCTTCCTGTTTAAACTGGGGAGGTAAGTCGACATTTGGGTGAATGTAGGTAAGAACAGTGCCTCTTGATTTTGCAGTTGTAACCCCCCTGCCGTTCCTTATCTGGGGATGTACCTGACAGACCTGGCATTTATTGAAGAAGGAACACCAAACTTTACCGAGGAAGGCCTTGTCAATTTCTCCAAGATGAGAATGGTAGGTGAAAATTTCATAATCAGCCTGTTTCAATGACTTCAGTGGCTTATAAAGAAGAGGCTGCATCATGGAAGTCCCTGTTTGCTTTTTAATCTTGAGGTGGAAGAGGTGGTGGACACTGGGTCTGATCCCTGACATTGGCCAATTCAGTAAATTTTTGCAGGGCCATTTCAGCTTGCAGTCTGGACAAGGAGGGTGGGGAATAAACGTCCAAGGATGGCTTTCTAAGACTGACCACTAATAGATGCTGACGGCTTTTTGTCGAACAGCTGGGTTCTGAGCACCAAGTGAGAAGCAAGGAACCCATCAGTAGTACCCAGGGCTTGCCCCTCCCTAACCTGAGGCCACCTGGTGCCTGCTGTTTCCCTGATGATGAATTCAGTGTCTTCTTGCTGTTGGCTTTTCATGTGGCTCGTTGAAGGGCAAGAAGGCTTTGGGCTGAGAGCATGATTGGGCGGTGCTCGAGTTATCTCAGTGGTGGAAGTGACTAACTGCTCTGGGACGGGCTCCCAGTAGAATGTACTGCAACACAGGGAAATACTTTCACTTTGCTTTTGTCATTGTTGTTTTTCTGTTAGATATCACACATCATCAGAGAGATACGCCAGTTCCAGCAGACTTCCTATCGAATAGACCATCAACCAAAGGTAATATTGTGTGGTTGTGAGAGCATTTAATGAAGAAAAAAGGGGGAAATTAATGAATTGGAAACAGCGGTAGAGTTGATCAATAATACAAAAAGCTGACTCAAAGAAAAGACCGATAAAATCGACAAACCTTTGGTAACTCTGACTAGAAAAAAAAACAAGAAAGAAGGCAAAATGATGATATCCATTTATCATCATCAAATCCTATCTATTTTATGTCCTATATCCTTGTGAAGCTGTCTACATCACCACCACCCCTGGTACAAGCTACCAATATCTGCTACCTAGTCTACTTGCATTCACTCTAGAAGGCAATATCCGTTCTACCATTTACAGCCAGATAGAACTCTTAGAAACACACAGTGGAAGTTGTTTGCCCTTTGCATAAAATATTTTACTGGCTTCCCTTTGCTCTTAGGATAAGGAAATAAATAATTCTTGATATGTGCAAGAAGTCTTGCATTATGTGGTCCCTACTCATCCTTCAAGATTCATCTCACATCTTATACCCCCTTCCTCTCTCCATCACAGCCACAACTGGTTTTTTTACCTCTTTGTTGGTTTGTTTCTTTCCTTCTTTACTCCCTCCTTCCTTCCTTCTTTCCTTCCTTCCTTTTCATTTTTTAAGATATTATGTTTTAGAATCATTTTAGCTTTGCAGAAAAATTGAGAAGGTAGGACAGAAATCCCATATAACTCACAGCCAGTTTTCCCTATTATTTCATGGAACTTGACATACTTATTATGAAAATCATAAGGACGCTTAGATAGGCAAAGAAAAGATGAGGACTTTTTGAAAAATAAGAAGAGTAAGGGAGAGCTTTCCCTGCCAGATACAGACACATATCCTAAAACTATAGTGAATAACACAGGACTGTATTGGTACAGGAATACAAATTCAGTGGAGCAGGATAAAGTCCAGGTGCACATTCTGTCTATATGAAAATCTAGTATGGGTTAAAGGAGTCATTTAAAGAAAGTGCCAAAAGAAATTGACCATCCTGTAAATGGAATAGAAATTTTGGCTCTCCATCTTACACCATTCACAAAAATCCATTCCAGATGATTTCATTACCTAAATAAAAAAGAAACATTAAGTTATTTTAATAAGATGTAGGATAAAATATTCATGACCTTCAGATTTGAGAGACCTTAAGCACTGAATGCAAAAGCTGTAAAAGACAAGCTTGATAAAGTTTGCTGCTTCAAAATCTAAAACTTCTATATGACAAAGGGCAATTACTTAAAAAGTCAAAATACAAGCAGTAGAATAGGAGACAAGATTTGTAACATATGAAACAAAGAGACAGAATAAAAATATTCCTGTCAATCTTCAAGAAAGCATAAACAACTCAATAGGAAAGTTGGTAGAGCTATAAATAGGTAACTCATAGAAGAACAAAAATATCCAATACATATTTGAAACATGCTCAATTTCATTAATAAGAAAAGAGATGCAAATTATAAAGAGGTATCATTATCAGCTATCAGACAAAGTTTTAAAATATTGATAATAGCAAACATTAGTTAGAGTGTGGGATAACAGGTACTCTCATGTACTATTGGTACAAAAGTTTTAGAGGTCATTTTATATTACCTTTTAAAATTAAAAATTGATGTTCCAAGTAGCCAGAACTTGCATACATTGCTAGTGAGAGTAACATGGGACAACCACTTTGGAAAACTGTGTCATCTGGAGGTTTCTTAAAATGTTAAATATGCATCTACCTTATGACCCAGGAATTTCTTTCCTAGGTATTTATCGAAAGGGGAAGTGAAAACATGCCCATTAAAAACCATGTATAAAATGTTCGCAGCATTTCTTAATTAACAGCCCAAAATTGGAAATAGCCCAGGTGTCCATAAATAGACGAACGGATAAACGAATTGTGGTGTATCTACACAGTGGACCCCCTGTTCAGCAATGAAAGAGGACAAGCCACTGAAACACACCACAACATAGGTGAATCTCAAAATATTATGCCGAGTGAAAGAAGCCAGACAGAAAAGAGTACATACCATGTGATTCCATGTACGTGAGGTTCTAAAGTAGACAAAACGAACGTATGGTGTTAGAAATCAGAGCAGTGATTGCTTCTGGGAGCAGACTGATCAGGAAGCTGCATGAGGGAACTCTCTGGGGCGATGGAATGTTCTCTATCATGCTATATATGTGAGCTACATGGGTGTTTACATTTGTCAGAACTAATCAAGCTACTGATTTTACTGGAGTCCACTGTATCTCAATAAAAATACAGAAATATTTTCATGGAAATACCCCATGCTCCAACATGTTCATTTCAGTGTCTTTCCTTTCATTTCCAGTGTCTGCCCTAGAGGAACATTCACACATGAGCACCAGGAAGCATGCTAATAAGGACTTCACTGTAACTTGTGTCATAGTGAAACATTGACAGCAACTAAACCCACTCGTCAGTATGAGATCATTAAATGAACTCTGATATATCACACTATTAATACTGCACAGCAGTTTGAGCTCTTTGTATGACATGAGGCACTCTCCATAACTTCTAATTTGATGAAAGCAGAATAAGATGTACCGTTTTGATGCCACTTATGACTGTAAGGGGAAAAATGATTTCTGTAAGTGCATGGTAATGTCTAGAAAGACAGAAAAACATCTGGGATGATGCAAGCCAACTCCTAACAGTGTTGCTTCTTGAGGGAAGTGCCTGGGCTTGAGAGATGAGAGAGGACTAGAGGTGTTTGATTTTTTTTTTTTTTTTTTGCAGTGAGAAAATATTCATAAATTTTTTAGGTACATCAAGTTTTCAAATGTTTAGGAGAAAATGTTGAATTGTGTCAGGTTCCATTCAGAAAGTGTACATACTGGCGTTGCGAAAGAACTAAAAGCGGGCATTTCCCTTTATTCTCCAGGTCACTCATTACTTGCTCGACAAAGCCCTCATCATAGATGAAGATACACTGTATGAGCTGTCACTAAAAATTGAACCTCGGCTCCCTGCATGACGATCCAGCCTTGCCCCGAGTCCGTGGAATTTTCTTGGAAAGCAGAGCAGACAGAATTGTGCAGGCCATGCCTCCCACGGGGCAGGGAGTTCGGGGGGTGGGGGGATGGGGACGAAGCCAGTCTCCTTTGTCCACCGAAGATGACAGAACAAAACTGGAATTCTGTCTCCAGCCAGGGAAGCCCAGCTGGCTGGGGTCAAAGACAGATGCTGCAGGCTTGGGTGGGAAGGTGAAAGAGATTGATATCTGGTAAAGCGGAGGGCTTATTTGCATAAGGGAGTATCAGCTGGGAGGTGCTGGTAGCCACTTTAATGAAGCAGATAAGAAGGTGAATTTGAAACTATGCCCCATGTGCTGTGAGAACTCGGGGACAAGAGTCTGGGGAAAAGGCCTGTGATGTTTTGCTGGCACTTTACTGGCCTGGTGCACCTCCCAGTCTTCTCCTAGGATTTAACTGCTTCTGTTACATTTCCTTTATTCCAAGCTTCCAGAAGAGTGGAGGCTGCCTCGGCAGGGATGGGCCGACACCATAAGCAATTTCAGTCCACAGCATGTGCATGATTCTCAGTGCATTATAAATGTTTGTGTTGGACGAATGGCATGTTCTGAAACTGTTCTTTCAGTCTTTAGGCAGCAGGACAGGAAAGACTTATTGGAAGTCAAGTGGATTTGCAATGTAACGTTTCCGTAATTAAAAACTCAGTGGCTGTGCCCCAGAGGAGTCCAACTAGTGGCCGTCTCGAGGTGGGGGAGCGGGTGAGGGGCTTCTTCCTGAGGCTGTGGCGCCCAGAAGCCAATGCTGTTGGAGAGGCGGGTGCAGACTTTGCAAAAAGATGCTCCTGCACCTCGTGGACAAAAATGTGGAGTACGACAGAAGGTCACAAAGTGCTGCGGGAAGAGTGGGTCTCAGTGCTAAGTGAAAAAATACACTCAAAGTCATCTCTGCGCCTGGCTGTGCTAGTTTTCTCCCCACACCCCCGCCACTCTTGGTAACGTGGGAATCTATTCCGATGTACACAGAGCACTTTTAGTCTCACTATGAACATTGGTTGTATTTTTTTTTAATTTAAGAAATCTGTTTAGTGGGATTTGCTTTTTAAAACCCACCTTTCTTTGTGCTACTGGTAGACAGTTCTTCCTCAGTCATCGTTGTTTTTAAATTTGGAGATATTTCTAAGTGGAAATATTCTAAGTGTTTGGGAAGTGGCCCAAACACTCAACAGCTCTTAGGTCAGGAAACCCAATGCATGGGTTAGTCCTCATACCCGGGGTTGGAAAAGTGACCTTGCTTTTCCCAGGATTGTTGGTTGTTGGAGAAATAGGGCTATCTCGTTTACCTCCCTCTTCTCTTCTCAGGGAGACCTTTGCGTTAAAAGAAGGAAGAAAAAAATATAGAGTTGTTATCTGAGCCTGTTGCACCCGGCATTATCTCTTAGCGGCGTGAGGCGCATTGATGCTGACAATGAGAAAATTGATCTGTTTGGCTGTTTTCCCTCTTTCTTTGCACTTTAATTATGTTGCTAGAGCTGACAGCTGACTAATAAGTTAAACTTGCTGGCTTAGAAGACCCAGTGGAATTGATAATGTACCATAGAGGTGGAGAATGTATATTTTTCCTGCATGGTAAGGGCCATCTCTGTACATAAGTATATAGTGAAATATCAAGTAAATAAGAGAAAATATTTATAATATTTGAAGAACATTCCAAAAATATTTTCAGTAGCTCATATTAGCCAACAGTGTAGCACTAAACCCAAGGAAGGTGACTTACGGATGCTTTATTTTTCTTAAAAAAAACAAAACTAGTTGCTTGTTTTTCTCTTTAGTTTCAAATAAGAGGTTGATGCATCTTGATGCATGATAAGAAGCATGGGTTGTTTGGATCCTAACAATGCATAACTTGCCATTTATTTCTCAGTGTTCAGAAACTAAGGATTTGAACTAATCTATGTCAGTTGGACCAACCACCTCAAGGTCTTGAAGAAGAAAAGGAAAGTAAAGGTTAACTTACTTGGCTGAAAAAACACAATTTTGGAAGGTGAACCAAAACCAGGACAAATCAGTGAAAGACCAGTAGTTTCCGGCAGGACAACACATGGAAAGGTCGATGCATCTGATTCTGCTCTTGGAGTCCCCAAAGCCTTCCAGAGGGGAGGGTGTGGTTCTGTGGGTGCTGTCCCTGGAAATTTGGACCCTTAATTCTATGACCCAAATGATCCAGTGGCACTTCAGACATTCTTATTAAAGAAAAATAGGAACTAGAGGAATTTCCAAATGTTCCTCCGCTTTTGGTATAAAGGTTTTCCTCAACTAGTGACAAAGCTGGCAAGCCTATTTCCTGCAGGATGTCGGAAGCGCCCCCCAGTGGTCAACTATGGGCACTGTCAATTGTCTATGCGTTTTATCGAGAGTCACACACCCCCTCCTTGTGCTTCCTAGAGTCTGAAGCCTAGTCTGAGCTGCAAGAGCGACAATTCCGCCTCCGAGGGAATTGCTTTTGATGACCTGCATCATTTCTGGGCCAGCTGGGAGAGGAAAGCACATTTTAAAAAGCTCAATTTGGTCACTTTTTAAATACCTAAGAACAATTTGTGGTTTCCTTTGATTGTTTTAAGCCCCCATCGACTTCAGCCTTACAAGTTTTGTGTGATTGTCTGAGCGTGCACTCTTGGCTGTGTCTGCCTATATTCCATTATGTGAAACCCATTTCTATGAGTAGGTGGGAGGTCAGCCTCTAACAGCCAAGTAGGAAACCCTTATATTACTGCAAAATTAACCTAGAAACTCAGAAGTAAAATCCAATTTCATGCTTTCAGATGAATACCCACATTTTGTACTGTCAATGAAATTATCTTGGGGCTTTTAGGATATGCCTTTGGTTATTAACTAAGACATCCAGTTTTGCTACAGGAATAAATCTCTTACTTGAGCCCATATATTATGTGACAGATTCAGGCATGAAATAGAATGTTGTCACTTTTCCTTAGTGTTTCTCTGAAGGAATTTAAAGAGGGAATTTTAAACTACTGTGTTGCAGTATTTTAAAGTCGCTGTCACACCAAGTCCCCAGTTACTGTTTGTTAAATTTAAATTCATCTTAAAGTACCACTTAAACACAAATAAAACTCATAGATACTGGATATCCTGGAAGAGAAAAATCTATTATATTCCAGGCTGGAGTGTGTGTGATGACGCACCTGACCTTTTCTTTCCTCCTGGTGTTATACAAGGCAAGACCTTGGGTTGGTGATGATTGGGCCACTTTTAAATTCTTAACTAAAAAGAGTAATGCAGTAGAGGGATTGTTCCCAATAAAATTAACTTTTATTTTAAAATAAAGGATTTTCTTTAGCTTTTCTTTTCAAAGTTTGATTTTATTCCCCCTGGCAGGGGTGGGGGGGCACCTTTCTCTTCACTTTAAACTGTAAGATTTTTTTAAAAAATCAACCTGTGAAGCTTATCATTTTTACTGCTATTGAAATTGTATAAAAGAGAACATATTACTTACAGCTAAAGAACAGAGCTAGGCTAATGTCCACAGCCAGAAGGAATAAATGAATAAGATTCATTTTCATTTCAGTAAGACAACAGATTGTAAGTTTAAATGATGACTTGATTACAGACACCACTATGTGAATCCTGGTAATAAGACTTGAGTCAGTGAAATCTAACCAGAGTGTCATATCTCTGTGTCTGTCAGTGACTTATAATTAAGGCAGGGCAGAACTAAGGTAGAAAACAACCATTTTGTTGTAGATATATACACATGAATGATTCAGAAAATTATTCATCTGGCTACTATACTGCATGACATAAACATGATTTGATTGTACTGGATCTCATCTGCTCAAGAAAAAACAATAGTTCTACTAAATGATGCTGAACCACTGCTTTTTGTACAACCATTAATATTTCCCTGAAAAGGCAGTTGTGAAAGAGCACTGGTCTAAGCATCCTAGTCTTGAGTTCTAGACCCAGATCGACATCGAAAGCTGGGAAACCTTAGGCCAGTGCTGAAACCTCTCTGATCCTCAGTTTCTTCATCTGTGAAATGGAGTCAATCCCATGCTACCTACCTCACAGGGCTGTCATGAGGACAAAATGATTTAGACTGTAATCTGTAAAGTGCTGTCCAAACTTGATTACCATCCTCATCTCTCTTTTGCAGAGGATTTAAGTGTATTTCGTTGTTATTTCTGTGTATGTGAGACGGACAAACCTATGTGTTACTTTGAGAAGTATATTCTTTGTGTCCAGTTACTTTGCAAATTTGCTGACATTTGTGACTCGGACAGAGGGGTTTGTGCTGTGGCCTAACACTTGCTGGGTGAGGTGTGGGTTATGCCTATATGCAAATTAAACTTTGCCTTTCTTGAAGCCTCAAAAATCTCATTAGTCTCTTCATTTGAATCTTTTTGCATTTTTCTGTATTGTCTCTTTCATAGCAATGGGCTTCTTCAGAGATTGTTTTACTTCTAAATTTCAGGGGGGAAAATGGTTTCGAAGAAGCCCGTGTTGCAGGTATCAAAATATCAGAGAATTTGGAGGACCTCAAAAAAATATTAAGGGTCACCTAGTCCCACTGTCTTTCCAGGCTTACCTCTTTCCTGTGACATCACCAGCCCATGTTTGATTACATCCAGGCATGGGGAACTCACTACTGTCCACACAGCTCTGTTCACCTAATTGCAGTGCATGAACAGACTGTGGATAGCAGAGCTGCTGAGGTGGATACCTAGCCCAGCCATCATTAGCTCTGACTCAGCTGAGGCTGAGTTCCTCATCTATAAAATATCTGCTCCTAGAACTACTGCAGTGGTTACGTGCAATAATACACATGAAAATGCTTTAACTTCTGTCAAGTGGATGAAGTTGCCCTAACGTTTAGAGCTGAAGAAAATGTGATGCAGCTGTTGAGCACAAGAGAAGACTCAGGAAAGGAAGAATGTGGGTCCCTCCTGTCCCACTGGCTTCCTTTCCTAGTTCTGAAATGAGCAATTGGCTTGCTGGGGGTTCGGGGACCCAGGCGCCTTTCATCTTATTACTTGGCCATTACTCACGGCATTGCCTTTGCCTACTGGTCAAATCTGGGCTCTATTACAAGCAGGCTCTAGCCAGATTTAGGAGCAGAAAAGAGAACAAGCTCACAACAGATTTCCTTTATAACCAGTGATAGGGCAGTTCCACACCACTTATGTTCTTGTCCCTATAGCAAGAACCACTAGGCCACTAGATGTGGAAAGAGCCCCCGAACTTTGAAGGGAGTTGGCAGCATGTGTGCAAAGGAGTTATTTGGGGAATAAACCTAAACTCCTCTCTCAACCCCGCCCTCCTCAACCCTCAGAGCGCAGTCTGTGGAGCAGCTGGTCAGCCCCATGGACCTCTAGCCTGCTGCCTGTTCTGCCAAGGGAGGCCCCCACGAGTCAGAGGGACTGGGGATCATTATGGCCAAATGTGCAAACTGGAAACTCTGACTCTTTAGAGGACCATGCAATCAGTTTGGTTGGCTCCAATCTGCAATTGTTCAATGAAATAACACAGGAGAGCCTAGAAAATAGCTGAGTATATCATATGAAGAAAGGATATCACAATACACAGTAAAGTGCTTGAATCATTTTAAACGTACAGCTTGAGGAATTTTTACACGTGTTTACACCCATACAGCCACCCCCAAATCAGGAACCTTTCCAGCCCCAGAAGGCCCTCTCAAGCAATTTCCCAGTCAGTACCCCCATGCAAAGGTAACACATTTGTTTGGCTTTGGTCATATTTAAAAGAAATGGAACGTGAAAGAGAACCTCTCCAGGGGGGAGGTTGGCTCCATGCCCTGCTCCACCCTCCCTTCTGAGCATGGGTTGGGCCTGAGAAGGAAAGGAAAGGAATCAGCTGGTGATGTGCACGTGGCCATAGAAGCTGTCTACGTGACCTTCACCAGAGGCCTGGGCAGCTCCCTCTGAAATGCAGGGCTGTGGTCCAAAGTCCTGGTGGGTCATTGCTATTTACAGTCAACCTTTATCGTGTGTGATGGACGTTCCAAGGAGGGCTATTTTTAAGCAGGACCTTCTGTGTGGTAAATTAAGCTGGTGTGGAAAGAAAATGAGATTATCTAGCAATCTGCTTCAGATGGCCTGATCTGGAGGAGAAAGGTGATTGTTACTATCTCTGTATCCAGGCCCCAGACAACCTGTTGGAAAGAGATGCTCAGAGCCTGACTAGAAACTGGAGAGGAAGCTTTAGACATCTTCTTCCTCTCGGACCTCAGCGTGGAAGCGGGTGGGAGAGAAGGGCTCTCATTCTCCGCAGCTAACCTGGGGCCCAGGGATGGGGCTCCTGAGGGAAGGTAGCAACAAATTCCCTAACAGGTGCAGCAGTTTCCTGGCGGCCCTTCCACCCCGAGGCCGGGGGCCTGCAGGCCCAGGAACGCCTCGCAGAGCCCTGGAAGAGGCAGCCTCCAGGACTGGACTTGGGGAAGAAAACGTTTCAGTGAAAGGGCAGGTGCTAGAAAAAGCCCAGAGCTCCGCAGCGGCAGTGTCAGGGGCCGGCCTGCAAGGGCAAGGCTCAGGTTGCGCGTCCGACACGGGCCCCGCCCCCCGGCCCCGCCCCCGTTCGACTCCGCCCCGCCAGGGAGCCCTTTTAAGGCGGGGCCCCGCCCACTGCGTCCCTACACTGCTTGGCTGTGCGCAGCCGCGGGACGTGGGAGACTCCGGCTCCAAGGTCAGTGAGGCCTGAGGCCGGGACGCCCGGCCTTTTTCCTTCAAAGCGGGGGCATTGCTAGTGCCAGGGTGGGGGCTTTGTGAGCAGGGAGTCAGGTCTGTGAGCATTGCTCCTGTGTGAGGAAGTCCTGGTAACTCTCTAAAGAAGCCAGCAGAGCGTCTGTCCTTGGCTGAAGCCACCCTGCACCCCAGGCGCAGGTAACCATTCCGTGGGACAGCTGCTCACGAGGTGCTGGAATTGTGTCAGAGAATGGAGAATGTTGGAGAAAGATCTCCCTCAGCAGCATCAGAAGAGGTGCAAATCAGTGACTCGGGATAAACTAACTGAAAAACGAACATTTTGAAGCCCTGGAAAGGAGCTAATTACTAATCGTCGCAATAGCTAGATGCAATTTAAATTGTTTAATATTATTGCTAGAGATTCATTTTTAAAATCACTAACCTATTAATAATGAGCCAACAGTCCTCCTCCCCCCCTCCACAGGACGTAAAAATGCTATAGAATTGGCCTAAATGTGTTTCATCTCTGGTAAAGACCTGTTCTTTGCTTGCTTGCTTGGGTTACTGTCAGCCCAGTTTCTGTCCCTTGAGTGGGTGACAGCTTTGCCTTTGAATGCTCTGGTGGGTGTAGAGAGTGATATTTGCCAAAACAAGGCAAAACTCTTTGGCCCTCCTCAGTGCTGCCCTTTAAACCTTCCTTTGAGCGTTGCCCTGGCTCTGTGACCCCACACAGGGCCTGGTGCCCCCATGACAAGGTATGCTAGTTCAACTGGTGAGCTGTTTCCAGAAGTACCGCTTTTCCTGTCTGCCGCAATCACAATTCCTCCGTTTCAGAGCTAGAGTCCTTGGCCTGTTCTCTCTGTGCTCATGGGGAAGAACACGACCACCACCCGAACCTGGCAAGCCCTCTTAGAGGATACCTGGCCGTTATTAGGCTGTGTGAGCACTCCACTTCCTCCTCTGCTTTGTAGACACCTTTCCCGAAAACCCTGTCCTTTACAGTTGACCCTTCTGTGGGTTAAGGCACTGTTCCAGCACGGGGCACGAGGGCCACATGCACCCATGGCCTCTGGCAGCTTCGTGATTAAATCACATCTGTAGAGAATGGACCATAGGCCCGCTCAGTCTTCCTAAAGGGGTGGCTGAGGAAGGACCAGGAAACGGGGTAGGTATGGGATAAGGAATGGGGAGTCCTGTATGTTCAGAGGCAGGAGGAGGATTGGTTCTCAGGCAGACTTTGACCCTGGCTCAGAGGCACTGGGTCTCCATCTCTGCTATGCTTAGAGAAGGAGCAATTTGTCTTCCAGAGGAAATCATGTGGGACCTTGCATCAGCATTCTGAGACTTCCTGCCCACTCAGCCAGGAATCCCACAGGGAGCCTGTTTTGAAGGTGACTGCTAGAGGTCACACCCACTTCTGCCTGGGAAGCCACAGAGACTGATTATTCCCTTGGGCAGGGAAGGAGGCTCCCACTCCTTAACAGCATTTCAAGGACTAGATCATTCCTAATTTCCTAGTTTCTGAAAATAATGTACCCTTGAAAGATCAGTCTGGTGGTGATCATATGTCTTTATCACCGAGGACTAGGAAAGGCCTCTGTTTTATAGGGAAGGACTGTAAACACCTCTGCTTTGAGTTCTACTTGATGAATAGAACAGAGATGCTCAAGGCTGCCCCTTTAGGGTGCTGGTATCTGGTGGTGGTGAGGTAACTTGAACCCTCTGTTCTCTTAGAACTGGGAGGGGACAGCCATTTTCTCCTGGCCACAACTGGCATCGTGAGAATTTGTTCAGAATGTTCTGTGGAGCTGGTCCAGCCCCAAGGACGTCCTCTGTTTTGGGGTGACTCTCTCCGGTTGGAAAGCTGACACATGGTCCTCCCCCTGGCCTTCCACTGCCCTCCAAGGAGTTCAAACACATGGACACTGTGTACTGCTGGACCAGAAATAACTCTGAGTCAGCAGAACAGCACCCATGGCTTCTCCGTCCAAGATGCTCAGTACGACCAGGTGGCTCAGAATTGAGGCTGTGGCAGAACCCAAGTCCTCCACATTTTAGGATGTAACAGAATCAGACAAAACCTTTAAACCAGGACCCAGACACCCAGTATGCCTGCCTGAGACAGAGAGATATACAGCTTTTGGGCACAATGACAAAAAGGCTTAATATGGTGGTTCTTGTTTTTTGGTGGAGAGGGCAAGAGTAGGAATAACCACAACATCATTATTTTTGGCGGTGATCTTGCATCCCATATAGTAATCTCTCTGGCTTGTAGCCCAGGAATTCTGCCAGATTTCAGCCCTGATGCTGTAAACAATGCTTTTTAAATCAGGAGTCATGAGATGTTCCAAGTTAGGGAAACAGCTTCTGTGGGGTGTGGGCTAGAGACTTCCTCCCTCCTCACCCCTGCAATCCTTACGTCTGTATGAGAGAGGACAGAGGAGGGAAGGAAAGAGAAGAGCCCATGCCCCATCTCAGAGAAGGGCAGGCTGGCCCAGCATCCCCAGCATGGCTGGTAGGTGCTTTGGGCACCTGGCGTTGGAGTGGAGTAGGAGAAGTGGCACCTGGCATCTCGGTCACTTCAGCAGAAGCCTGAGGACAAGGAAGGAGAACAGGCTCATAATACTCTGCTACTCTGGGGGAGTCACGTGCTCTGAGGTGACAATCCAGCATCTAGAAGCTGCTGTGCTAAATGCATTTTCTATGGTCATCGGGGGCCAAACCGAGTGGAGTGAACTATGACTCTCCTAGGTCCTATACCACAAAGGTGGTTTCTCTCCAATTCTGGTCAGTGCAGGGCTGCTTGTGAGGTGCTGTGGTCTGCAAGGAGCCTCAGTCCAAGGCCAAAGACAAGCCTGAGTTCAAATCCCAGCTTTATCAAGGTGCTAGCCCCAAGACCTGGGGCAGGTCACTTCACCTCTCTTGAGTCTGTTTTCCCCATCTGTAGAATAATGCTTATTTGGCAGGATTGTTTCAAAGACTGAAAACAGTGTTTGTAAGGGCTCCTTGCATGATGCATGGCTTGTGGTAGGAGTTCAATAGATGGTAGTTAAAGGGAAGAAAAGACAGCCAGCTTGACTGGGCGTGCAGGGATGGAAAAGACTTTCCAGGTGGAAGGAAAGTCCTGGGCAAGGAATCAGAGTCTGGAAGAACTTGGGAGCCCAAATGAGTAGATTCATTTTGTGATGTTGGTTTGCAGAGGATGATGAGTGGATCTGAAAGTACATGATGTACTCCTTCTGGAATCAAGCCTTCTCCTCAGAGAGATTACAAAATAAAACAATTAAATGAAACACTTTAAATGCTAAAAATGTAAACTAAAATCAACAAACGTGCAGAGAAGGGGCAGACCAGTGCTGGCTAGGATAACCAGGGGTGGCTGTGGGGAGAGTGATAACTGTCTCCCCACTTAGGGTCACTATGGGAATGAGACTTACATTTATTCAGTGCCTACTGTGGCCTGTCACTTAATCCTCACAACAGCTCAGGGAGAGGTCTCATGGAGCTCATTATGTAGAGGGAGTTGCTGAGGCTCAGGTAGCCGATTTGCAGGGTTCCCAGACCCAGCAGGGCTTGGGAATTGATTGTGAAGCTTTATCACAGTACACCCGTGACAGTCCTGTTTTTGCTACTCGTTCAAAAGATGGAGCCTAGAAATCTGGATGTTTAACACCCTTCACAGTTGATGTCTTTTTTACTTTTAATTTATTTATTTTAGACCATAAAGACAATACGTGCTTATTTTTACAAGTTGTGCAATACAAAATTCTATTAAGAGAAAATGAATAATCTGCCTACCCCAAATCTGTTGCTCTGAAGTAATGCTTTTTGCAGGTTGATGAATAACTTTCAGTACTTTATGTTCATACAAGTATATGCAGATACATATATATGTACATCATTGTTGCAAAATTGGAACCATTCATATTCATTACTCTGCAAGTTTTTTCCCTTTTAATCTAAGAATATGGCATGTGGTGTGGGCTGAGGGCACTGGCCATTCTCCCACCTAGAAGGTGGTTGGAAGGCAGCCAGCCAGAAGGGGGCCTCCATAGTCACCTGTTTATGCACGTGGGTGTGCGATGTCTCGTCATTGTTTCTGCTCCAGTCTTTGCAGTTTGTGACCTGGTACTAGTCCCAGGGCAGGTGGAGGCAAGCAATACCTCAGTCTGGGTAAAGACCAGACAAGATCCCTCAGTGGAGCTGAATGGGCTGGGCCCATCCCAGGCCCTCCCAGGGGCTCCCATGGGGCTCTGGTTTCCTGCAAAGAACACTGACCACATGACTGGTACTTGCCCGAGTTGGGGTGCTGGTTCAGAGCGTGGACTATGGAAACAGACCACTGGTCTTGAATCCCAGCCTTGCCACTCACAAACCATGTGCTTTTGGCCAAATCTTTACCTCCATTCGCTCACCTGTAAAATGAGGATAGTCAGAGCATCTAGCTCACGGATGGGTCTGTTGTGAGGACTTAATGAGGTAATGATCATAAAGCTCATAGACCCTGTGTGCCCGGCACCCAGTAAGTGCTGCATGAGGCTTTTCCCCTCAGACTAGGAGTTCTGTGAAAGCCGCCACATAGTAGGCACTTCAATATTTATCAAGGAAATAAGTGCAAAGATACCTATCTTCACCACCTCATCATCCTATCTTGCTTCTCCCTGCATCGCTGCCCACTGTGGCTCCTCCCCACCTGAAGCACGTCAGTGTCATTCATTCAGTTCATTCACGGTGACGGTGACCGTGACCCACACTGCCTGATGATCTCTGCAGGTCTGTAGTCACTGGTGTTCCTGGCGGGTGGAGGAAGCCCTGAGGGTGCACCCTCTGGTTCTGCTGCCCCTCAGAGCTGCCCAGAATGATGCCTCTGTGCTGGTTGGCAATTTCGCCCCATAAACATCCTCTCTAGAGCCCCTTTGGGAAACTCTGATTAAGAGAAGCCATCCAGTATCCCTGAGAGGCCGTGAAGAACCAGAGGCAGCTAGGACTGTCTGGCAAGTCCATTCCTTGGGAGATGAGGGGGTTGACTCCATCCAAACATGCTGTAATATTGTCTGTTATTAAACCTTGTAAGTAGAAAAGGATCTTCATTTAAATGAGTACCTATTGAAACTCAGTACATGTGATTTCCCTTCAGCTGTGTGACCTTTGACTGTCAGTTAACCTCTCTGTTTTCGAGTTCCCTCCTCTGTGACATGGGGTAAGATATCTGCTCCTTGGGGTTGTTGTGGAGAAAATACTAGGCCCTTGAAAGTACTCTACTTTTGTCCCCCCCCCACCCCACCTTATTAAGATATGAAAAGGATTTTAAATAATTCCAGTTATTCTACAGTAAAATGGGTTCCTCTAGAAAGCTGATATTTAAGGAGGGCCAAAGGGAAAGGGATTCCTGCATTCAAGTTGAGCTAAATGTCCTCTAAAGTCCTTTCCCACTCAATGTCCCTGTGACTGTTCACTCACTCACCTAGCATTTACTGAGAACCTATCTTGTGCGGGCCCCTGGGCTTGAGAACGGAGAAAAGCTGTGACCCCGCCCTACAGTCATTAGGTCTTTTCTCTTCCATATGTTGGGACTGGCTCTGAGTGATGTTCGTCCTTGACCTGAGCCCTGCTGAGCTCCTGACACTGTCCTCCCCAGCATGTGGGGCAGGGAAATAACAAAATGAGTGCTCCCCTCTCTTTTCTTGGAGCATTTCCTTTAGAAAACTTGTAATTTTTCTCTGTCTCTTTGAGGTGCATTTAAATCTTTTTAAAAGTTAAGTCTCCAGCCAGTTTAACAAGCCAGGGCTGTCTTTCTCAAGGGCCTGGGAGCCGTCTCTTTCAAATGTAAGCATTCAGGAAGTTAGCAGCCCAGTTTCCCAGACTCAGTGGGATGTGGGAGTTTGACTGAGGTGCAGGCTCCCGGTGGTCAGTGACCTGCTGTCAGAGAGAGATGGGAGAAGCTCATTTTCCCTTTGTTTTTGCTTGTTTGTTCAAATGTATTTATTTAGTTTGTTTACTTTTGTATTTTGAAGCAAATAAACTTTAATCTGGGGACCGAGGCCTCATCTGACTAGGGTAGGATATTAGGTAGAGCTTTATCCTAATTCATTTTCCCTTTGAAGAAAGGCAGTTAGCTAACCCAAAAGGCCACCCCAATTATCAGGTGAATTTGAGGTGAACTCTGTGTGACACATGGTGCTGTCATGTCCTCTTACCTGAGTTACCTCAAGGACATGTGTGGAGTGGGTTCTCTGCATGGCTCTGGAAGAGGGGACATTTCATCGTCTTTGCAGTCTTGTTAGCCAATTGCCTGTGATGGGCCTCACAGTCTGGTTTTATGCCGAGTCAATGATAAAACTGTTTTCTTTCTTTCTTGTATCTTACAGGGAGGAATTTTGGGGTGTTGGGAGATTGAAGTTAAATTTCCCCTCTAGCACTTGCTCCTCATCTGACTTCTCCTTCCTGACCTACCTACTCAGTCTGGAAAGGATCCCTGGAGGAAGGAAGGGCGTGCACTTTATGCTGCGTCTGTTATCTGTGGGGCAGCCTCTGCGGGGTCAGCCGGGAAACTGCTGAGGATGGGCCTGGCGAGCTCCCAGGGGTCAGCCAGCCTGTCACGGCTGAGAGGTCAGGAGCCTGCGCGGGGCTGCCCCGGCTCACTGGTGGCTCACAGAGACTAGGAGCCGGAGCAGGGAAACAGTAAAAAACAGCCTATTGGCCTCGCTTGCCTGCTTTTATGATAGGATTTCATAATCAGTGGCTGAAGGGATATGTCTGCTGTAATGTATTAGTGATCAAGCCAATAAAGGAAAGAAAAATAAAAATCAAGATATTTGAGTCAACCTCAGAAACAAATGTACTTCCTGTTAACTTAGGGACACCATGTCCTGGCTTATTTTTTGCTCCATACATAGTCTGGAAAGAATTTGGGCAAAGCTTCTACTTTGGTGAGTTCTGTGGTAAAACTCAGAGAAGACAGTTTTGTCTCTCTGCTTAGGAAGCGGATTGGAGGGTGTGGAAGCAGTTAAGACAGGCCTGAAAGATGTAAGTTAGTGTCACCTGCTGTATATGAGGACCAGGAACATGGGTGCATTTCCTTGAGGAACACTCACTTCGTCTTGGAAGAAGAGGGACAACAGCCCAGAGTCTAATAGGGAGCAAAGAAGTATCTGTGATGAGATGAATGCTGGGCCATTACAAGCCCCTAGAACAACTTTAAGAAATGGCCCATTTATCTTGCCTGCTGATTACTAAACTAATTCCTGTTGTCTTTAGGACTGAAGGCATTGTTTTGACTCTAGGACAGAGGAAAGGCTGCCTGATAATCTTATTTCCTGGGCTAACTAAGAAAAATAACTTCCTAAATTTTTTCAAGGACTTTGATACTTCTGGTTGAGGTGTTCAACTTTCTCCCTAGTGTTGCTCAAAAAGGATGTTAAGTAGAGACTTCCGGTTGGGGATCCTGGAAACATGAAGTTGATGGACTGATCCCAGTTCCCAAAATGCAATCAAGGAAGAAAGTGGACCTCAGAAGGCTACTCTTAGAATTGTGTATAATGCCATGCCAACCTCGCTGTATTAGAGGAGTTTATCATCCACTTGGTAGCCCAGGTTTTCATCCCACAACCATACTTTCAACGGGCTCCTTGCACCCACCTAACCCACATTTGGAGAATCATGCAGCAGAGTCCCAGGAACCTTCTAAATATTAGGGGAAAAAATACCAGCCTTTATTTGAGCATCACTGAGACCAAAATGAGAGAGTACTGAGTGTTACCTGCTCCATTGGTCTCCACTCAACAACCCACGTTTAATAGCTCTCCTCTGGGTGATGCTGTGGCTTAATTGTCAATCCTGATTCCTGAGCAGTAGCAGACACAGCAGGGTATCTGATTTTCATCCTTGTTGATATTATATAAACATTTATCTTCATTTATATGTTTTCTCCATTTTGTCTGCATCTCAGGCTGTCCTTCTGGTGTCTATTTCCTACTTTCTAAAGTACTTATTTTAGTAGTTCCTTTGTTATTGGCCTGCTCTTTACTTTTAATTGCCTTTTTCATTCTCACTTTTGGAAGATAATTTGACTATATCCCCAAGTCTGGTTGATAAGTATTGTCTCTTAGCCCCTTAAAGGCCATGTCTCTGGCATCCATTATTCACTGTTGAAAAATCAGATGATTTTTTTCTTTATGGATAAACTGTCTTTTCTCTCTGATTGCTTTTGATATCTTTGTCTCCAGTATTCTGGAGTTGACTATCGTTTACATATGTGTGGATTATTTTAATTTTGCTTGGGTTATGTCATGCCTCTTGAATCATGGATTTTCTGTCTTTCCTCAGTTCTGGAAAATTCTCAGCCATTTCTCTTCAAATATGGCTTCTTCTCTGTTTTCTCTATTCTCCTGTCTGTGGCTTCAATTAGATATGTATTTGACCTGCCATTCTATTCTTTATATCTCTTAACTTCTACCTCATATTTTCTGTTTTCTTATTTCTCTGTACAACATTCTGGATAATTTCATAGCTATATCTTCCAGTTCATTTATTCTATCTTCAGCTGTATTATATCCATAGTTCATTCTGATTCCCTTTCAAATCAGATTGATCATATTTGATAGTCTCTTGTTACTTGTTCACTGTTGTGATTCCATCACTTATGTCTTTAAACGTACATAGAGGTAATCTACATTCTTGTCTGCCAATTCCAATATCTTCTGTCATTGGAGGTCAAAAATCTGTGGCCATTTCTTCTGTTGACTCCCATTCATGGTACCTTCTTTTGTGCTTGGTGATCTTTGGCTGAGAGCTTATTGATTGACCTTAATCTGTAGGAAAGCAGGGCCTAAACTGAGTATACTTTCCTCAGAGAGGATCTGAGTGTGCTTCTGTTGGGAGCTGCTGACATTGGACCACTTCAGCCCCTCTCAAGGGCCTTAGCTTGACTGGGGTGTCTTAGACTCAGCTCCCCACCTCCATGCTGGTATCCTGACCTTAGTGTTCAAATGGGCATCCACCGTCAGAGAACCCAAACCTCCTGGCTTGTTACTCTGAACTGACACCAACTCATTTGGGGTGAGCGGAGTAGGAAAATGGTCCTCAGAGACTTTGAAATTGTGTGTAATGATTAGTTAAGTCTGTTTCACCTGTCTTCACTAACCAAGGTCATTTTAAGACTTGCATGTCCTCCAAGTGGCTCCTAGCTTGAACAATAAGATGTTTGCCCGAGTAAGTAATTCTCCAGGAACATGAAGTTGTCTGGGTCTAGTTTGAGCTGAGCTGGTTAAGACTGGGTAGGACCACCGACCCTCCAAACAGGCATGTGCAAATGTCCTGAGCTTAGTGACCTTTTGAAACAGGAAGGCTGAAAACTCCACCCGCAGAACATGCAGAGGCCTGTAGCCCAATCACGCCTGCGCAAAACAACTATTTCCACTTCTTTTCCCAATCACCTTTCCCTATGGTCTCCACACGCCCATGCCTCAGACTTCCCTGCTTCCTTATTTGTTATCCCATAAATACCCCAAGCCCCTTGCCTTTAGGGAGGTAGATTTGAGATTTGTTCTCCCATCTCCTCCTTTGGGTACTTTGAGAATTAACTCTCTCTTTGCTGCAAACCTAAGGGTGTCAGCGTTTTGGCTTGCTGTGTATCAGGCAAAATGAACCTGGTTCGGTAACAACTTCCTCTACCTCTTACAAGCCCAGTGGTCTGTTCTATTCGGGGTCTAGTTGCTGTGCACCGGCAGAGTCCAGAAGAGCAGCTGGTCTGTCAAGCAGTCAGAAGTAGAAATCCCCCATTTTTTTCCTATATCGTATTAGGGGAGAAAATGGCATGAACTTCAGGCAGTTTGACATTCTCAGTGTCTCAGACCACCCAGATTTTCCCAAGCAGTATGAAGGGGGCTGGGGGAGAAAGGAAGAAAGAGAAAAACAAAACAGAGGCTAAGCCTCCAGCAGTTCTTTCTCCTGCCTGTTGGTCTCCGTCCTGTGGTTCAGGGCCATTCTGTCTAATTCGGCTTCTCTACTTTCCAGACACTCATCCAAGAGGCAGGATGGCCAGTACCTTCTCTAAGCTGCTTACTGGCCGCAGTGCTTCTCTGTTACTTGCTACCTTGGGCACCAGTGCCCTGACCACTGGGTACCTGCTGAATCGGCAGAACGTGTGTGCTGCGGCCCAGGAGCAGCGCAAGCTATTCCCGCCAAGGTAGGTCCTCCTGGCTTTAAAAGTGACACCAAATGCCAACCAGAAATATGCTTTCCCCTGCTCAAACAAGGGTCAGCAAAGGTGAATAAGTCAAATTGGCAGTCGTTTTTGAGCCCCATTAAGCACAGTGACCTGTGGCAAGTACAAGGAAATGTGGCTGTAGTGTCATCGTTGCTGCCCAGAGCTCAAGGTCTCGCTGAGTAGTAATAACAATAGTAATTAACATGTGTTGGACACTTCTGTGTGTGCTGAGCCCTTTACGCAGGGTATTTTATTCATCTTAGCATCCCTTTGTGATGAAATGAAGGCTTCGGAAAGTTAAGTAGTGCCCAGATTCACACAGCTGGTGCAGCCAAATGCGAATCCATAGACCTTGATTCCAGACCCAGGCCTCACCCACCCTGTACTGCCTCCAGAAAGTATGATGTTATAGCACTTCTCAGCTTCAGGGGCCCTTCCAGAAGGGAAGTGGAGGAGGGGCATGAAGATGGACTGCTTTCTCAGCCTCTGGAACCTTGCCTCGGCTAAGCCACACACTGGATAGAGTTGGAGTGGAGTGCTGCCCTTAAGGGATTCCATGTAGGTGGGTGTGGATGGGAGAGATGAGGAAAACCTGAAATGTTTCTCAGACACTTAATGGCTTTTGTGGAAATCAGGATCTCTGAGGGAGTTACCGGCACTGCCATGCACCTCAGGAGTTCCTGAGGTGAGATTATCTGCATTTGAGCCCGTGGTGGTCCCAAGTCCCCTATTTTTCAGTCAGTACATCCCCCAGGGTAAAATAGCACCCCCATTTGATTTCTTCCTATGTATTATTTCAACAGATATTTACTGAATGCCTGTTTCTATAGCCAGGCACTGTTCTCAACAAAGCAGATAATCATAGAGTTTGCATCATAGACAGAGGACAGAAAAATAAATGAATCTCTATGTAGTTCCACCTGCAGGGTTTCTAGCCTCTCCACCACAGACCCAAGGGACCAAGATACGGCTGTTGTATTTTACCAAAACTTCTGGGCTTAAAAAAAAGCCTGCGTATGATTTCAATTTATTTTCTAACCATTTTCACTCTGTCTCCTCTCTGTATAAACAAGCCACTGTCTGTGGGCTCCTGCAGGCAGCATTGTGGACTCCTTAGGCAAGGCCAATTCCATTTTTCTGACAGTTTAGGGAATTATTTTTTTAAATCTAGCTTACTTAAGCCATGACCTAGCCAAGTGTTCCTCTGCTCAGTGGCTGAAGGGAGCCTGGTGGAAGGATGGCCAGAAACAAAGCTCTTGCGTAGGCCCCTTCCGCCAGTGGCTGCTCCCTGAACCCCTCTCTCCTCCCCGTGCAGTGCGGACTACCCTGATCTGCGCAAACACAACAACTGCATGGCCGAGTGCCTCACACCGGCCATCTACGCCAAGCTCCGCAACAAGGTGACGCCCAATGGCTACACCCTGGACCAGTGTATCCAGACTGGAGTGGACAACCCCGGCCACCCCTTCATAAAGACTGTGGGCATGGTGGCTGGTGACGAGGAGTCCTATGAGGTAAAACCATTGGCTGCCAGTTCTGCAGTGTGTGTAGAGGGATGGGGGTTGCTCTGGGGTCTCTCTGTGGGGCCAAGTTGCTGCCTTCAGGAAGGGCACCCATAAAGGGAAGCCAGCATCAACGGAACGCCTGCTGTGCTTTCTGGAACAGTGAGGTCTACAGCTTCCCAGGGACAAGGCTTCCAAATATCCCTCCTCACGGAGGAATGAGTTGCATGACCCAGCTCTCTGAGCTGTCAAGGGGATGAATTGGTTCAGAAAAAAAAATCTCAATGTTTTTATTGTATTGATGATGTGTTTTCACCAACAGGGCATTAGGAGATGATGTGTTTGTGGCTGAACTTTATTGAGCAGGGAGGATGGTTCCGTGTGTCTTTAGCATGGGAATTACTGACTATGCAGCCCGCTGTAGTCTTATTCAGTTCACTAAGTCTCTTGGAGAAATGCCGTGATCTCCACGTCCTCACCCTGGGTGCAGAAGCACAGGATGGCCTGTTCTGGAGCTCAGTCACCAGAGCAGCCTCTACGTCATGGCAAATACCTCCAGCCCGTCTCCCTCAGGTCTGCTGCCTTTGCACCTGCTACTTCAGGGAGCTGAAGACAGTTCCCTGGGAAGGCAGCCATCAAGAGGAGGGAGGGGGGCCGCCTTGAGTAGACAAGACTGGCAGCTCATTCAGGTACAGTGGTGTCCAACTCTCGGCTCCCAGAGTCCCAGACTAGATCTGGCTCCCTGGACCTACTTCACATAGCTCCCACAGGCTACAGGGTGCTCTGTTATGACTTCTTCAAACCTTATTTTATCTAAAGGATGTTCCTAATGTTTTTGGCTTTTTAAAAAGTAGATTTGCCTGAGATGGTTTGGGCTGGGAAAGGTCCTCACAGGGGGAGAGGTGCCTGCTTTGCTTTGATTGCTGCTGTGCACTTTTCTTTCTGTGCAGCTGGTTTTCCACAAATTTATTATGTTGCTTAAACTCTAGAACCTGACCTTCCCTTTTGACCACAAATCTGCTTAGCTTCTGATCTGGCAGCATCTTTTATCCTACGAAAGCAAGGACTTCTGGGGAGAACCCTCAAATTCTTAAACACAAGCTTTTCTTGTTCCATCTCATGGCAGTGAACTTGGCAGAATCACTAGGGAGGAGGTTATGATGACAGAGTTCTGGAGCGCTGCCGTCTCCCAAGGGGCAAAGTGTCTCAAAGAGGTTTCCTCTAGTATAGCCTATTATATTTATTACTATTAGTATTATTATTACTGGCCATCAATCCAATCTCACACCTATTTCCTGCATAGCACTGAGAATTTCAGAGGAGGGCATCAACTTTGACCCTTAAGATAAAAAGGGGCAAGTGATGAATGAATTAAAGTTGATGAACCAGTTCAGGAGGAAACAGGAGCATCTTCCCTTCTGCAGGTGTTTGCTGACCTTTTCGACCCTGTCATCAAGCTGAGGCACAATGGCTATGACCCCAGGGTGATGAAGCACCCCACGGATCTGGATGCCTCCAAGGTAGGCCCCAGCTGCCTCTGTACCTTCCCATGAAGCTGGCACTCCAGACCTCAAGGTGAGGAGTATCTGAGAGTAGGGCCCTGGGTCAGATGCCCTTGAAAGCTCTGCGGTGACCCTTCCACAGTATGCTCCCTGGAGGGCCCCTGGGAAGGTCAGGAAGGTCCTAGAATCTGTTTTTCTTACCTCCTACCAACAAGGTGGTGGTGGTCGCTGAGAACCTTAAGCCTTTCCTAAAACAATTCCTTTCTTCAGCCCAAATCCAGCCGGGGTAAAGCACTGCAGACGGCGCGGGGTAAAGTAGCTCCTCTCTTGACTTGCAAGACCCCTGCCCCCAGAGTTCCAGAATGTGTCCCGCATGCAAACGTGCAGAGTGCCTTGAGGGTCCCTGATCAGCGGTTTGTAAGCCACTGTGGTCGTGGCGCTGCGGTGACCCCACACTCTGCCCGGCAGATCACCCAAGGGCAGTTCGACGAGCACTACGTGCTGTCGTCTCGCGTGCGCACGGGCCGCAGCATCCGCGGGCTGAGCCTGCCGCCCGCCTGCTCCCGGGCCGAGCGGAGGGAGGTGGAGAACGTGGCCATCACAGCCCTGGAGGGCCTCAAGGGGGACCTAGCCGGCCGCTACTACAAGCTGTCCGAGATGACGGAGCAGGACCAGCAGCGGCTCATTGACGTGAGTGGCCCTTAAACCAACATCCCCGACCTCCATCCCGGGCTGTCTGGGTGGGGCTGTGCCCAGAGCCCTGACCCACATGGTGTGGCCCCTCGCAGAGCCCAGACCCCCTGCCCTGGTTGGGAGCTTGCTGCAGCTTCAGCCTGGTCATTATGAGGAAGGAAGGGCAGGCCTTAAAACTTCAGGTCAAAAGTAAAGACAGTCAGCCTATGGATAAATTCTGTGGAGGCAACAATATGGTGGTGGGCTGGGAATGGTGGGTAGAGGGGAATGGAGGATCCCAGTGGCTCCTTAGTAAGTAGAAACAATTGGATGTGGAAAATCCTGTCTGTGCCTGGAGGATGGCCTCCATTACCACGAAGTCCAGGAAGCTGGGAGAATCTGGAAAGGGAATCCCCCAGGTGGAAGGCCTGCCCTGACTCACATTGGAGCTAGCCCCTAGGATTCCCGCTGCCTTCACACGTTTTCTATGGCTTCCTCAAGGGTAGACAAAACCCAAGTCCTTTCCTTGTTTTCCCTGTAGCACAGTTAAAACAGAATAGCATTTTCAAAAGTAAATTTAAACTCCAAGGAAAAGCAGAAACTTTTGTCATTTCAAAGAATGCAACGCCACAAAATATGCCCCATTTCCAAACCGACCAACTCTGTGGTCGAGATGCCTCAGTCTCCAGGTCTCCTCCACTTGTCCTGTTACAGAACAAGCCCTCTGACTCTAGTAACCACTTCTGGTTTCCAGCTTAAAGGACGTGCTATTTCCTGGGCAGTGACAGTCCATAAGCCTGTCCTGGCTCAGGTCTCTGATCTTTCCCACTTAGAGATTGTAGAAGGACTTTGCTTCCTCTGTCTTCTTGATTTCTTACATCAGGGTAATCATATGTGAATATATGTATCCATATTCATATTCTTACTGTGTGCACACAGTAAGAAAATGTCAGTCTCTGAACACCGATTTTGCTATGCAGAGTAGTATATTGCAGAGTAGTCATACAGCATCCTAGGCTCTGCCACTTCCTACCTGTCTTGTGTGGGGAGGGTATAGCTCAGTGGTAGAGTGCGTGCTTAGCATGCACAAGGTCCTGGGTTCAATCCCCAGCACCTCCTCCAAAAATAAAAACAAATAAACCTATCTGTCCTGTGCGGTAAGTTGTTCTCTCTCTCTCAATCTGTTTTCTTTTCCTACCAAATAGTGATTACATTTACCTTAGAGTGTCATTGTAAGCATTAAAGGAAATAAATGAAAAGTACAAAGCGTAGAGCCTGGCACATAGCATTAAATTAATGGTGAGTATTTTTATTTATAGATCATTGTTTTACACCTCTAAAACTCTTAAACAAAAGGAATGATAGTTATAAACAAACCAATAATGCTGGAAACACGGAGAATGCAGCTATGTGGAGCACTTTTCAGGCTAGCAGCCCTCACTCACTGCCCACTGTGCTGCTGCATGGGGTTGGTGTTGGTGGGATAGACATGCTCCAGAGTGATTAAGGGTTTCCACTGGGGTAAAGCCAGTGGTTTTCAGCCTGAGCTGTATGCTAGAATCACCTGAAAATACCGATGTCCGGGCAACACTCCATAACAATTCAGTCAGAATCTCTGAGGGATGGGAACTGGGCATTAGAATTTTTCTAAAGCTCTCAGGTTATGACAGTGGGCAGCCAAGGCTGAGAACCACTGCCCGAGAGACGTCAGCCATTATTAGTGAGTGAAACTTGGCCACCTAGCACTTGCGAGGGTATCTGATCTCATCAGTTTCTCCTTTCTGCTTTGTCCTTTTTGGCCTGCAGGACCACTTTCTGTTTGATAAGCCAGTATCCCCTTTACTAACTTGTGCTGGGATGGCCCGTGACTGGCCAGATGCCAGGGGAATCTGGTATGGACACAGCCTTTTCACATTTGCAGTGTGTGCAGACGATCTCCTTCAGATCACCTGCTTGTCCTAACCGGAGGTTGCTGTGACCTGCACTTGACAGCATGCCCAGCTTGAACTAAATGGAGAAAGCAGAATACTTAGAAATTGTGTGTGTGTGTGTGTGTGTGTTTGTGTGTGAGAGAGATACATGTAAGTATTGTGATGTTTCCAAGATGTGTACAAATGTTAGCTGGTTTGCATGAACTATGCATGATAAAAAGGACTATATTTTCAAGAAAAAATTAGCTTCATATTATTGGACCTCACAGAGAATCTGTTTCATGACATTAAAACAAAAGAGCAGACAATGAAAAATACATATGGGGGATGTAAGCAAAACTCTACAAGGAAGAGTGGCTGTTGAGTGTACACACATTTTATCTTGGCCAACAGTCCTCAGGCCACTTTGATTCCTGTACCTTGGCAGGTTATTAGGATACCTGAAGGAGCTGAGATCAAAGTGTTTGGGGGCAGCTGCTCAGTGTGGGTGGATAGGCAGGATCTCTACAGCAGACATATGTGAAGTCTTCTGCACCCCAAACATGTTGGGCTGCAGGTAAAATCTTTTTTTAAGTGCCACAAGATTCTGACTGAATTTATTAGGAGACAAAATACTCTTGTTAGCGGCAAGGCCAAATGTTATCATGGTGGAATTATTGTCATCGTAGTCTTAGTAACAAGGGAGATTAAGTTCTTGCTGGGCAAAAACATGACATCTTTGAGGGTTGAAGTTGGTCTTACTCTTCATTCTGTCAAGTTAACGTTATTTTGCAGGCACTTATTCACACACAATTAAGAGATTAGGGCCACAGCTAAAGAAAGGAGGAAGGTGAAATGAATCAATCCAGTTACAGAGGTAATGGGGGTTTTCATGTGATGAAACAAGTGTAATTAACGCTCAGCACCATATTTCTCTCTTCATTAGGCATAATTATGACAAGACATTTCTCATCTGGATTAATGAGGAAGACCACACCAGGGTAATCTCTATGGAGAAAGGAGGCAATATGAAAAGAGTGTTTGAGCGATTCTGTCGTGGACTGAAAGAGGTAAGATTTCATCAGAGATTTCTGAATATTCACTAAAATAAAATCTCTTTATTTCTCCTTCTTAAAAGAAGACACTATGATGACTTCAAAGATGGGGCTCATTTTTTTCTAAGGATCATGGCACTCTTTTGGGGTGAGGCTTCTGGAGCAGTGCTTCAAAAAACAGATGACTTTTTTTTTGTTATTAGCAAGTTCCTATGCTTCCCTTCCAAGTGCAGAATGGTTAGAGAAGTCTGTGAATTATTAGTTATTTTCTGATTTCTTTAACAGAGCTTTTGGCTATTCTAAGCATAGAGACACTATAGGATGCACCAATGTTCCTATGTAACCTGACCACAGCCTTACTTGCTGAGAATTCCTTTATTCTACTATGCTCATGGGAAAAATAATAACAACTGACGTTTATTGAGTGTTTAGTATATGCTAGGTACACTGTTCAGTGCTTTACAGAGTTCATCTGATTTAATTGGACCATTTTAATATTCTGATAGAAGAGATTTAATTTTCTATTAAAGAAATACTATAGAATGAAAGATGAAATTTCACCATTTGCAGCAACATAGTTAGACTTGGAGGGTGTTATGCTAAGTGGAATGTCAGACAGAGAAAGACAGATACTGTATGATTTCACCCTTGTATGTGAAATCTAAAAAATACAACAAAATAGTGAATAAAACAAAAAAGAAGCAGACTCACAGATATAGAGAACAAACTAGTGGCTACCAGTGGGGTGAAGGAAGCGGGGAGGGGCAGTTTAGGGTTAGAGGAAAAAAGGGTTATTATAGGACTATATGAAATCATGTGCATGGAACTTTTGAAAGTTATAAAGCACTATAGATTTTAAAGACTGGTTCTTTCAATAAAAAATGTGAATTAAAAATAGAACTACAGATAACTTTACTTTCTCCTTTCCAAAGGAAAAAAAAAAGGAAAAGAAAACTATATATTTACCTAAATTTCATTTATGGCAAACATACAGTACACACATCTCTCCCTGGTGTTCAGGATGTGCTGCTGAGTGAATGGATATCTGAGAACTTTGTCATCTGTTCCCTGTTGTAGGTAGAACGTCTAATCCAAGAACGAGGCTGGGAGTTCATGTGGAACGAGCGTCTGGGTTACATTCTGACCTGCCCCTCGAACCTCGGCACAGGATTACGGGCTGGTGTCCACGTTAGGATCCCCAAGCTCAGCAAGGTAATGTCACATAGCCAGTGGCCCTGTTGGGTTCTACCTGGATCAGCTCAGATCAGATCACCTGCTTGGTTGGAGGAAAAAATGACACAGCCCATTCCTTAACCCTTAGTTTCTGTACCTATAATAGAAAGTGACGAGAAAAGATTAAGTTTGCCTCAAAAACACTTGTATCAGTAGGATAAGAGGTTGAGGGGCTGTAAGAAAGGGGTGTGGCTTCAAGAACAAGAAGTTAAAATTTTCCTGCATATAGCAAGTCGGGATGGAGAGACAGGCTGAGCTGCTCCTTGGCCTTCCAGCTCCTTCTGTCTCTCCTAGTACAGTGGTTCTCAGACTTGAGCCTGCAGCAAAATCCGCTGGAGGCTTGTGAAAACACGCATTGCTAGGCCCACCTGCAGAAGTTGCATTTCTAACAAGTTGCCAGGTGATGCTGCTGCTGTTGGTCAGGGGACTGCACTCAGAGAGGACTGTCTTAGAGCACTGTCCCCTTTGCATGGTTATGGTCAGCCCTCACATTCTAGCTTGTGGTGAGGGGAGAGAACATGCAGGATTGTCCATGTAAAGATTTAAGGTCTAGACCTGGAGGCGGCACACATCACTTCTGTTTGTTCCACAAGCAGGAACCTAGCTGGTGGTTATTTCCTGAGCTCACCTGTGGAAAATAGGAGAAGGATTCCAATGGGCAACTAATAGTTTCTGCCCCAGCATGCCAAGTGAATCAAATACTTTAAAACAGTTTTAGAAAATATGCTTTCAGCCAAAAAAAGTATAATAATATTTGTTACTCAGGATTCCAATGCTAAGAAAATTACTTGATGTGCTTTAATGTCATGATTTTAATTATATCAGTAGCAACTGATATTAGTAGTTACATAGATGAATAATAAATTCACCAAAGCTGGGATCCAGGTGCCAAAAAAGCGGTATAGAAGTTAGTAACAGCTCTGCTACCTTCTAGCTGTGTTCTACGTTCAGGCAAGCTAATTCCTCTTAGCCTTATTTCCTCATCTGTGAAATGGGGGGGTAAAAGCAATACCTTCTTCATTGGGTTGTTGTAAAGGTTAAAAGTTCCAGCACAGGGCCCTGGTACATAGTAAATATATGCTTAATAAATGGTAACTGTTATTATCTCTCATTCTATGTCTTTTCTAAGTGCACCAATGATGATGAATCGATTTTGCTTCTTTTGACACTGTTACCCTTTGTCCCAGGACCCACGATTTCCTAAGATCCTGGAGAACCTCAGACTTCAGAAGCGAGGCACAGGTGGCGTGGACACTGCGGCAGTGGCAGACGTGTACGATATTTCCAACATAGATCGAATTGGCCGATCCGAGGTAACATCTCTCTCACTTTCTGAACGTGAACTAACAAAATCAGCCTAAGAGAAAAAGAAGTAACCTACACAGCCTTACCTTATTCACAAAATTCAAGATCTCCTCTTTCCCCATTGAGTCCTGAGTCAAGTTAGCATTTCATTCTGTAGAACTGTTCCTCCCTGGGAAATCACTACATAAAGGTAAGCACAAGAATGTATAGGCAGGTGAAGTGGGAGGGTTGTCCCTGGCCTGCCCCCGAGAGCTATTCCAGCAATCTTCCACAGCAGGAGCTCTGTTATGCTGAAGGACAGCAGTCTTTTATCACTGTGAAATCAGAGAACTCGCGTGCCCTCTCTCTGAGGGTGGTAAAATTGTGGCTTTTCTCTTGATTCTGAATTTCCTTTGGTGAAGGACACATACTGTCATCTTCACTTGGGCATTTTTAGATGCATGATCGTTTGTAAAATTTTATCATTAGGGCTAATGATGGCAAATAAGGTATACATTAAGTATGTGTAAGATTGTGCTCATCCAATAATGCTTAGGATTCTGTGAATGCACAGGATGAATGGGATTCATAGATTATAGATAGGCCTGGAGTGATGCACGAGGTAAAGCACAAGGAGCACACTTAGAGAAACTGCAGCCACACTCCAAGTCAGTCCTGTCTAGTAAGTCAGCCCAGCTTACCTGGATGTGATCCCATTGAAGGTATTGTGCCCATCATTCATTTAAAAGCCTCTTCTTATAACATACAACCCTTAATAACTCAGTAGCTGGTTATTAAATCTGTGGATTATCAGTGCCCTTTCTTCTTCCTTGCCATCTTGTGCATATTTCATTGCTGGTTGGTACTCCTACCAGTAAATTGAGGAAGGGAAGGAGAAAACACTCAAAACATTGAAATCAACCTGAATGCTACCAGCTCTGGTAAAGTATCTGAAGAAGAAGCCTCTATAAATACCACACCTTCTGAAATTTGCTGGAAAAAGTATGGTGTAGTGAATAAAGAAAATCTGGGGCCTAGTCCTGTCAGCTTCTAATATCAACTAGACTTTTATTACTGGAAAGCAAGATAGTTATCACTTAAAAAAAACAAGAGTTAATAAGTGATCATTATAAAAACTAGAAAAATTCCAAAAAGTATTAAAAAAAACCCACCATTTATTTTACTTAGCAACCCTGAGATAACCATTGTGAACATTATTCTAAATTGCCTTCCATTCTTATAATTACTCAAAAAAATTTTTACAAAATTTTGTATTATAACATATAATTTATATAACAGCTTTTTTCCATGTATTATATGTGAGCATTTTCCTCCAATATTAAGTATTCTTCAAAACATTGTTTAATGACAGCATAGTAAAGATAGTCCATTATCTATTTACTATCTCCCTGATTATTTGATATTTCGTTTGACCATCTCTCTACATAACTGTATGACCATCTCTATACATAACTCTAATCACAACTCTGATTATTTGGTTAGGATATATTTCTAGGAAAGGAATTCCTGGGTTAAAAATGAGAGTCCCTGACTTTTGACCCAGTTTCCTACCACAAGACTTATACCAAGAGAGTTCTACCGGTAGTGAATGAGAGACCCATCTCACCACACCCTCATCAACACTGAGACAGGTCAACTGGATAAGTAGAAAATACGGGTTTCTTTTATTAGTAATGACTAGCTTTCTGAGCCAGCCCTCTCTTAGGGCTTCAGTTTCCTTATGCATGAAGAGAAGCAGGGAGGGCACTAGACGCCATCATGCCTAAAGCATGCTCAACTGTAACACTTAATGATCTCTTCCATTGTTGCTGTTCATTCCTGAGTTATGTATTTTAGTGCTGTCTGGAATTAACTAGTAATTACTTACTATCTTAGTTTGAGTCCCTTTAGGAGCAGTACAAGTAATTTGAGAGACAATTCCCAGGGGAAAAATCATGGGTAGATTTACTCTAGTTGAAGAAAAACCATTATTTGTAAATGAAAGTTCTAACACTTTTTTAAGCAGGAATTTTTTTAAGTGCATCTTAATATAATTCACACAGTTTTCTTTAAGTAGCAAACTTACCTGGTACAGTACAGACATGATTTAATTGCCAAACACTTGAGTTTAAACACTTTTCATAAAGCCATTCACTGTGGAAAAGACAATATCTGAACTATAGCATATTCAGTGCTCAGGTAGCTTAGCGGCAGGTCAGAATTCAGGTCCAGGTCAAAGAACATCACAAGGTGTCACTCTGTAGTTTTACTTTTAGACAAATTGTTATTTTATAGCAGAGACTGATGGGGGAAAAGTATCTGAGACGCAGACTAATGGTTTTCATGTTTTAAAAAAAGTTCTTATACAAAGTAGTAATCCCATCTTAACTAAAGAAAGATTGAGAAAGACCCTATAATATCTCTGCTTCCCATCTTTGATGATAACTATCAGACACATCTTCTCCCACAAAACTTTAGGGAAATACTGAGAAGAAATTGTTATAAAGTCCATTAAAGATGGCAGGTTCTCTTTTGTCCTGGGACTCTTCCTATAGATCAATGCCTAACATGTGTCTTCTCTGCAAATTAATCTTTCATCTTTTTCACTATCAAAGGTTGAGCTTGTTCAGATAGTCATCGATGGAGTCAATTACCTGGTGGATTGTGAAAAGAAATTGGAGAGAGGCCAAGATATTAAGGTGCCACCACCTCTACCGCAGTTTGTCAGAAAGTGAACTTTCCCTTTCCTGATTTATAAATAATCTGTCTGCTGGTATGACAGACATAAAGAAATTTCTACTCTGAGAGTTTTCATAGACTTGGAAAAATGTAAAATTGTTTGTCCTGTCTATCTTTACAATAAAACTCTCCTTAATATCTTTGGTTTGTTTCCCTGATTTTTTTTTAATGCCACTAACAATGGCAAACACATTTAATTACAAGTTGCAGGTGGTAAAAATATTTTAGGACAATGAGAAAATGAATATTTGTAAGACCACTTATTCTTAAGTCTAGAAACCCTCCAACTATCTAGATGCTACTATAGTCAACCCTTTAACAAATCCCTGTGGACACCGTTGGAAAAAAATAAGGGACTAATTTAATCAGTTTTCTGGCAAATAGAGCAAGAGGAGATTCATTTCTTTCGAAAGTGTGAAAATAAAGATGATACCAATGAGGACAAACAGAAGCTGTTTATTTAGAGCTTCTGTTGCAAGGCAGTCACCATCACCTGCTTGAACTTGGCAGAAACTCACAGGCAGGCATAGGAAAGCTTCCTTTGAAAAAATGAGTATGCTCAACTGTGCTCAGAGTGGGTTTGTAGGCATGGGGAAGTTGGAGGCAGACGATCTGGAAGCAGACTAAGTCCTATGTAACTGGTTTGGGAAGCGTATTTGTCTTTCCCTGGTTGGTTCTGAATTGGAAACAGGGGCAAAATTTAGGGAAACTGGAAGTCCCTCAATCTGAGCCGATTGCTCAGAGCTTGTAGTTTGTCTTCTTGCACTGGTTGCTGCAGAGGTTGTGGGTCAGAGTTCTGTTGTCATATATGGTCTGGCCATTGTCCATTTGTGGAGTCAGTCTCTCCATAGCAATCCAAAATTAGCTGTCTGAAATACTGACAGTGTGTTTAGTATAGTTTGAAAACCAAATTCTTCCCTCAGCAGACGTTTACTTTGAATCTTGTTATTCTTTTCCATCCATCCTGTGATGTCAATAACATGAAGGGGTGTGGTAGAAGAGGTGGGAGCAACTAATTCTGTAACAAGTTATAAAACTGCTCTACCTAACAAGAAAAATATTGTTGGCCTGAATAATACGAATGAGACCAAGTTCTGCATTTTGTGAGAACTGTACATGCTACAGTGAATAAATCGTGCTCTGATATAAGCATTTGTCTTCCCTCCTATATTGAGAAAAATAAAGTATGAAAAGAATACACTTGTGTTGGTGCTAATAGGCACCATACTAACTTTTGAGTGATAAATTGGTATGTGGTCAAAATTTAGAAGAGGAAACCACATCCAATGCAATTCAGAATATCGTGCTGTATACCCTGAATGGGGTGAGGTGGAGGCTATTCTGCCAATCAGTGCCCATAGACAAAAGAGGGATCAGAACCTCAGGCAGTGACTGGCATTCTGGGGACAGGGATGGAGGCTTGAGAGGAATGGCATCATGGCCAAGCATGTTGACTCTGCAGCCACATTGCTGGAGTGCAAGTCCCAACTCTCCTGCTTCATGACATTAAGTGATTGACTTAGTCTAAGTTCCTCAGGCCCCTTTGTATAAAATGAGAACAATGATAATACCTCTCTCATTTTACAAATGATTATTTGTAAAGTTCACTTAGAAGTGCTCAGCACATTGTTAAGTACTATGTTAGGGTTTACTTGCTAAATAATAAAAAAGGAATCACTATTATAATATGATAATAATCTATCTCTGAATTTCTCTTAAAACCATTCTTTAGGGCAACCAACTGAACTGATGGTCCCTCTTCTGAAAGGTCTGATGAGATAAGTGGTAAGTGAAGGCAAGTACATACATCTAAAGAAACACAGGCATAAAAGAATTGAAGAGACTAAATAAAGGCATATGCCAAAATTTAATTTTTTTAGAGGAAAAGCTGAAGAACAAGCAGTAGTATAAAATGATATGGCTACTAATATAAAAAGGAGGCAAGCCTTGTAATCTGTTCCACAACATCCCCAGCAACATTATCAGCATTATTAACAAGAATTAACTGAATATCTAAGGTACAGAGAATGCAGCTAATACCTCCTTTTTTGTTGTATTTTTATCTAATTTATTTCTCATCTTTAGCCATTAGTTCTACTCATCAATAACCACAGCCACATTTGCGTTCAATATTGGCTTGCCCACAGACTGTTATTACTTCACCTTTAAATTACCTGCATTTGAAACTTAAAAAAAAATTTTTTATATTGAATTACAGTCAATTACACTGTGTCAATCTCTGGTGTACGGCACAACGTCCCAGTCTTGCACATAGATACATATATTCGTTTTCATATTTTGAAACTCTTTGATTTGTGGGGCTGTTTGATTTGTGGGGCTTTATTGTATTACCAGGAATGTACTTATGTGTGACTCTACTCCGTAAGAACAAGATATTCATAACTAAAGGCAGTCATTTAAACAAAGTCTACAGTTGATTCCTAAACACTCAGTCTGGCATATCAGTTTTTGTTGAAATCTTCCATAGTCATCAAATATCTTTCCCTGACAGCTCTTCAGACAATTTTCAGATCATATGATAGCACTTAAATTAGATACAAGAATGTCCTTTCTCCTCAAGCATCCCCAAGTATTTGAATGATAGGATCCTATTTGCAGAAGTTGTGGTTTCTTTTGCCACAAGGAACCAGCACTTTGGCAATGTTACAGTGAAAAACAGAAAAGATATTTTTTGTAAAAGGTGAGTCAACTGGAAGAGATAAAAAGACTTAACTATTAATTAAAATTCTAATTGAATGCCGTATCTTTCAGCCAAAGTGCAAATAGTTCCTGTTTACTAAGTTCTCCTTCAGTCACTATTGACCTAGCAGTGATGGAAACGAGCATGGTATTGTGTCATGGGACTTTTGAAATTTGCCATATTCCTTGTATCTGGGACAGAATGCAGCAGAGTAGGCTTTTATGGCTGGGAAACCACTCTGGCCCTCTTCCTTGGGTCCTTTGATTCCTGTGCTTATGCAAAACTGGCTATTCTCTTTCAGGCCAAAGGTCATAAAAGAGGTGTTGTGAAAGCAGCCAAAAGAAATTGTTTCAAGGTCAAAAGATTTGCCTTAAATTTAAGCTCAGCCACTAACCAGCTCTATGACCAAGGGCAAATTATTTAATTGAGTCTTGGTTTTGTTTGTAAAATGGGGATAATTTGCTTTACAAAGATTTTATGATCATTAAATAATATAAGGCAGTGACTTAACTTTTTTTTTTCTTTCACTGTAACCTCTGGGAAGAAATATATTTTACATTAGAACCCAGTACCCACATATATGAGTATGCACGTGAGTGTGTATGTGTATGTATGTAAAACCCAAATAAAAGTTTTAGGTAGTAATAGTTATCTTTATGATATGAGAAGCACTTTAATATTTTTCTATTCTACAATATATTATTCTCTTTCAGTTTTAAAACATGCTGATTGTGACCCACTAAATTGATCTCAGAACACATTAATGGGATAAAATTCAGAATTTGGAAGACATAGACCTAACTACCTGGCTCAATAAACATTAAATTCTCTCCTTCCTTTTTCCCCCCCTTTCAGCTCTAAATATTTTGTTCTTTTGCCACAAGAAACCAGCACATTGGTTTCTTGTGGCAAATCATCTTCTGATTTCCGTGGTTTTTGGTGAAAAGTCCATGACTATGCAAATAGTTCTTCTTCTATTTGTAATGGGTCATTTTTCTCTGACTGCTTCGAAGATTTTTTTCAGCAGTTTGCATATGATATGCCTAAGTGTTTTTTTTTTTCATATTTATTCTATGTGGAAGCTTTCTCACATAGGCATGATTGGTGATTAACTCAGACTCCAGCCCTTTGCCACTTCCTGGAGGATGGAGGATGGGGTGGGAAGTTCTAGGCTTCTAATCATGACTTCTTCTTTCTGGTGACCAGCCCCCATCCTGAAGCTATTCAGGAGCCCTCCCAGAGTCACCTCATTAGAACAGAAAGCACTCATATCAACTAAGAAATTCCAAGGGATTTAGGAGCTCTGTGTCAGGAACCAAAGTCAAAGACCAAATGTTAGGACAAAAGATGCTCCTTGTGCTTTTATCACGTAGTAAATGATAAGGATTTTAGGAGCCCTGTACCGGGAACTCGAGTCAGAAAGCAATATGTATATATATTTTTTCTAATATTTTATAGTCTCTTTAGTATTTCACAATTACTAAAGTAGATTTCTGAGAAAGGATAAAGGGGGACATTCCACAATTATGTACATATAAATTCATTAAGAAGACTTTTAAAAATTATAAATATATGCTCATCTAATAACAAGTTTCAAAACACACAAAGCCCAAATTGACAGAACTGAGAGAGGAAATAGACAAATACAAAACATTCCTCTCTCAGTATTCCATAAAACGTGTATATATATATATGCTTTTTAATAACAGGTTACTATAAGCTATTGAATATAGTTCCCTGTGCTATAGAGTAGGACCTTGTTGTCTATATATTATGTATATAGTAGTTTGTATCTGCCAATCCCAAACTCCCGGTTTACCTCCCCGCTTCTTACCCTGGTAACCAGAAGTTTGTTTTCTCTTGTCTGTGAGTCTTTCTGTTTTGTAAATAAGTTCATTTGTGTCATTTTTAAAGATCCCACATATAAGTGATATCATATGATATTTGTCTTTGTCTGTCTGGCTTACTTCACTTAGTATGGTAATTTCTATGTCCATCCCAGTAGGGGGCATTGGTGTTTCAGTGGTAGAATTCTTGCCTCCCTCCCTCCCCATCCTTATTGCTGAAAATGGCATTATTTCATTCTTTTTATGGCTAAGTACATATGTATATACACTATACAGGGCTTTACAATTTTATTGGGAAATAGAACACATATGAGGGAGCCTCAAAACCCTCAGGAAAAAAAAAAAGAAAAAAGATAAATAATACTGCCATCTGAGAAATGAGAAAAATCTGCACATAATGGAGATTAGCCATCTGGAAGACTAAATTAGAGAACTGCCTGGGATCTAAGACTAAAGCAAAGAACTGTAAGACTGGAATCAGAAGATTCAGAAAAGTAAGCCAAATTAATTGCATTTTACACTTTCTGTAAAAAACCTACGTGAAGAGAGGGCGAATGGTTATCATGGAACCTAGAAAAGGGGGATGGAGAGATCACATGTGGTGAAAGGGCCTTTCACATCATTGGAGAAAGTCCTACCCAGTTGCTACTAACGTTCAAATCCTCTTGTTTGTTCCTACGGTGGGGATGGGGTTAGACTGAACTTCTTGGTTTGGGTACATACGTTCACTTAACCTAGTGCTGCAATAATGCCCATGCTAGAGGTCAAGAATTAAAGAGGTGCACCATAATTAATCGTGTTTCCAATCTGTAAGCTAAAGCTGTATTTGACAATGAGTAAATCTGGTTTGAGAGTTGCAATTATGGAATTCAGTAAGAAGGATTTAAGAGGTTTTCCTAAAAAATTTGTTTTATGGAACAAAGTTACAGTAGAAATGCAAAACTGGTATTCATTTACTTTTTAACATATCAGATTCCTTACTTTTTGAAAAATGCATTTGACTCATATAGGCTATGTCAGTATTCAGTCTGAAGATTTGGGGAAGAAATGCCATATGTTGGCACCTCCACAAAATCTTTTGTTTGCACAAAACTCAGTTGTAAGTATAAAAGCAGCTCTGAAAATAGAAATTGCTTTAAAATAATGTAGGTGAGATCAAAAAGGAAGGCACTGGGCTCCTGGAATGTAAAAGTTGTGCTGTTGAAGACATGGGCAAACATGCATAGAGTGGATGTAAATAGAGACAGGTAATTTGTGATCACTCTGCAGACATGGCCTGAATTACTTAGAACTCATCAGTACTGATGAGGCACTAACTGCATTCAGGTGCACTTCAATCAGCCCTAGATTATACCATTAAAATTAATGAAGTACTAGAAGACTTTAATGAGTAGAAGAGGGTTGGTTTTCAAGTCTTTTATGCATTTTATTCACATGAAAACAATTTGGTTGACAGTGCAATCACATCTCTCTCTGGTAGACAGGTAAAAAGTTTGGGTTATTAAAGGTTTTAAGTAACACATTATATTCCACACACTCCCTGGCGCATCTAATCCTCTCCAGCATTCACTTAAGTGGCCTATTGGTTTAGTTTAATTAAAGCAGAGGTTGATTTATCTGTCTTCTGCTATCCTTTTTTTTTTAAATAGAAACTAAATAATCATTCTCAGATTCCAAAATTTTTTGTTATACAGCTGAGATGTCATTTTCCCCTCTTAAGCTTCTAGCACTTTTATAAGCCAACAAGGCCCCTATTTTTTTAATCTTTTCTAGGAATGTATTTATCATGAGTGGAAGGTGGGGAGTCCAGACACCTCCAAACAGGTGTTTTCTCATAGGATTTCCTATGAGATTCAGCGGAATGTGAAATTGGGAAAGAAAGAGGAATATTTGCCAAGTATCAATGCTTATCTCAATATTAGCCTGGCAAATAACAGAATGAAATATTAGGCAACCACGGGAAAGTGACATGGCCACATCTCTGCAGGAAAGGGAGCAGACATTTTAAATCCTGGATACAGTTGTGACAAATTTGTTAGTCAAGCTGTCTATATCTTAGTTTTCCCTAGGTGTAAATGAGTATTACTGTTCATGAGTATTAGTGTATCCTGAGTATTACCATTCTTAACCATTTGGGAAGCTTTAGAGTATAAGGTGCTTACTAATAGTGGCTATAAATATTTAAAAAATTATTTGTGAGGGGAGGGTATAGCTCACTGGTAGATCATGTGCTTAGCATGCATACGATGGGGTCCTAGGTTCAATCCTCAGTACCTTCATTAAAAAATAAATAAAATTTTAAAAAATTTTAATGCTTTGTGCACCACAAATAGCACTTTTAAAATTGAAACTGATGACTGATTTTGTGATAAGATAGGCAAATTATACACGGATAACATCCTGCTTCTTAAATTTAAGAAAAGCTTCTTAAATAGTAAATAAAGATGTAAAACGTAAGCTTCACGAGAATTAAGGTGAAAATACTACTCATAAAAAGGTCAAATAAAATTTTTCTATTTTTTAAACTGTGGTAAAACACACATAAAATTGACCATTTTAAAGTGTGCAATTCAGTGGCACTAAGCACACACTTACACTGCTGTGTAATCACCACTATCCTAAATATATTTTTAAAAACAAACACCCAATACAGGAAAAGCAGCAACACCTATAGATTGAAGACTGTTGTGGGAGGGCAGTTTCCCTCTCTCTCCCTTCTTAGTTCTTTCATCTGGTACCAACTTGAAAAGGCACAAAGTAAGAGCTGTGAGTTTGCTTTATTCAGGGATTTTTACTCAAGATTATAGCCCAAGAGACAGCCTCTCAGTAGCCCAGAGGAACTGCTCTGAAAAGGTAGGGGAAGAAGCGTACACACACACACACACACACACACACACGTGTGTATGTGTATATATATATGATTTTTGGCTAGGGAACCTGTGCAGTTAATCATATATCTTGGTAGAAGATTACTGCTAGTCACAAAGAAGAGATATCTCAAGCTGATTTTAGTGTTTTTCTATCTATGGGAAGGTGCAAATATCTGGGTTCATTAAAATTCTTCCTGAGCTATACATCTGACTGTATAAGGGGCTTGCTTGTCCAAAGTACAGAGCATCCTGTTATCTTAATTTCCTCTGTCTGAGCCCCAGACTGGTTCTTCCTGTTATCATCTTAATTTCTTCTCAGAGAGCACTGTCGGTCAGCGACTGCACCAGGTTACAGCTTAATCCTTGCAGAATCGGGTGGTGAACAAAAACACTCTTTGTTCTTCTTTGTTTACACTGGCAATTAAAATTACATAGGGCAGATTAATAGGAGAAAATGAAATTTATTGCATATGCATGGGAAAATCCTCATAAATATGAAGAATTCCCAAGACCGTAAGGCAAGATGAGGAATATATATTATTCTAGACTGAGGAGAACTAGGTAGGGGTCTGGGACTTCAAAGGGAAGTAAGGTAACGCACAGGACGATAAAAAGAGTTATTGTTTGGTAAATAAATGTTTGCTGGGCCATCCAAAGATGATGGGCCACAGAGAGGACCTTAATCAAATGGGCCTCGCTGGGTTCCTTCCTGTCTGCCACACCTACCTCATACTTACTTACTATAGTTGCTATATATGTTGATAACTCCTTCCTGGGACAGGGCCTCCTATCTCAATTCTTTTAGGTAGTAAGGGGGATGTTCAAAGTTTCTTCCTGAGTCCTCTGGACCTTGCTTGTTTTCAGCTGAGAATAATCAGCATACCAGAGTGGCACATCTTGGGGCAGCCTGCCCTGAACCCTGTCATTGTACGTTTGGATCAGGTCTTTAAAGAAGTCCCTCTGCCTGGTTTGCTCTCCTGCTGCAAGACACAGTTTAGATACCTAAAGCAACACCATTTAGCCAATGTTCTATTTGAACACTTGCTAGTGATTTCCATATTGAGCTGCCTTGGGCACACCTGGGCACAACTCCACATTTGCCTCCTTCATTTACTCCTTGGGGTATTACTGGCATATCTCCCTGTCCCCTCCACTAGATTACAGATCTCTGGGGCTCTGCATGGTGCCCAATTCATCTTCATAGAGCTCAGCATCATATACTCACAACTTCCAGGATAAATACAAACATGATTTTATAAATTCTCCTGGTCCATAAACATTTCTTAAAGTATTTGTGAGACCTCTTTTCCCATGATCATTTATTTGCTATGTCATACTTTTTGGAGGGCTAGTTATTTGCTCCTATGTGGTCCTCTTAAATTATTACTTTTTAACCAGAGACTTACAGATAGATTATTTCTTATAGTAGTTACTAAATCTGTTCTAAATATTTTGGCCACTTGGTTATAATCACTTTGTTCTTTTATAAGTATTAGCTTAAACTCATGCATATGTGCAAGTGTGTGAATGTGGGCCTTATTTACACGAAGCATTTCAACTTATTGGAGAGGGTGGTTAGAGATTTTCTTTATTAACTCCTCCATATCACCATTCTAATCCCTCTTTCCAGTTATCTGCAACACATTCTATTGTGAAGTTTTCCAGAAATCTCCCAGAAAGAATGAATTTATCTGTAATATGTACTATCAGTGTTAATCCCTTCATTTATCACCTTGTTAGTGGTTTACGAGTCCACGTCTTACCCTCACAGGCTGTTGGCTGTGTAAAAGCAAGGACTGTCATTTCTATAGATCTAGTCTTTAATGGGGAATTGGCAAATGATGGATATCAAAAAAGCTTTTTCCTCACCTACTCTATTTTACAGAATTCCATTTGTAACTACAGACTTCCCCCTGTTCCCTTGGAAGGGACAATCTAAGTCCCATACCAGGTAGCGTTTCCTCAGACATAAGTATGAGGGGTGGAAGTACTCATTTCAGAGAGGAGAGCTTGCAAATCTTACCACTGACTTGTAATTTAGATCTAAGTGTTCATTTGAAGCACTTGACACTCTAACCGCTAAAATGCATAATTAGGAACTCGAACTTGAGAGACACACCGGAAGACGGTGGAATGAGAGTCAGAAGGCCACATCATTGTCGTGATTAATTGCTATTCTTTCTCATGTTTAAGCAAAGAACATGAAAAAGATTCAAGCTTTTTCAGGGGAGAACACAAACTTCATATTATTTCTATTCCTTATGGCCTGGCAACCTCAAGAAACTTCCACTAGTGGGTTTCCCCTGCTTGTTAGACACTTCACATACCATTTTCTTTCACTTTTGAAATAAAGCAGAACTGCTTGTAACTTTGTTACTGAGTGAGGAAACCAAGAATCAAATGAAAAAATAAAAACATAGGGCCATCTCCATGTGCGTGTCAGGTAATAAAACTGTCGCTAGCAGTGTGTCCTATGGCAATCGCTTCACTTCTCTGATACTTCAATTTTTGACCTGTAAAACAATATTTTTAAAGGTATATATTTCTATGAATCTAGATATAATTGGAAATTCTCATGTGCTGTCTCAAAACTTCCATGGATTAAAAAACTTTTTAATAATGAGTTTAAAGGCAATGCATGCTCATTAAGGAACATTTATAAAATAATATTTAAAGAAGAAAGAAGGAACTCATAATTCTATTATCCATGGGCCTTATTGTAAGGGCTTTAAATCAGCTAAAAAAAAAATCACAAGATTTTTAAGAAAGAAGCTGTTAGAATGTCACTGATCTGGCTCTCATTTTCAATTTCAACAATAGGATCACCAATTCTTTCACTCTCTCTCCTGTTCTAGTTTTCTGTATATTCTAATGATGTTCAATAAGTGTCCAGAGGGTTCCGAGCCCTGCATTAGGTACATTTTTTTTACATCTAACCTTCTTCTCTAGATCTACTTTATGGGATCTACTGTATGATCTAAAAAACTATGTATAGTTCTTCATTGCTTAAGTTCTAAAGGATAAAATGCAAACATTTTGATTTGGCAATTTTTAAAAAAGTTTAATTTAGTAATAGCTGGCCCCAGCCCTCCTTTCTAGATTCACTAAACTCCATCTCAACTTACTCTGCTGTAATGCACAGGAACTATACTCAATTTCTTGTAGTGAGCTGTAGTGGAAAAGAATGTGAAAAAAATACACATGTATGTATATGTATAACTGAATCGCTCTGCTGTACACCTGAAACTAACATTGTAAACAGACTACACTTCAATAAAAAATAAGAATTTTTAAAAAATAAAATAAAATGTACCGCCTCTGCAGAAAATTACATTAATATGATTTAAAACAGTATCTGGCAATGGTCAGCTTCTTAAACTGGGCAGTGTTTACATGAACATGTGCTTTATAATTAATTCATATGTTTTATGTCCTTTTCTGTATGCATAATACACTTCACAATTTTCTAAAAATGAGGTACTTCAAGCCTTTTATAACCAAAACTCTAGCTCCTAACTTAACACTTGCCCTGTGGATTATATTGTTATAAAAATAACACATTTACACTTTCAATAATATGTGAATGAAAAATGTAATCAACAGATAACCCCTTGAATTGTAAAAGTGAACACATTCTAAACAAACAAAAGCCTCACATGGGCAAGGATAACTTAGTAAAGTCTATTTCAAAGTAGGGTGGAGCAGACAAAACAATCTCCTGCAGTATTTCAACATAGTGGAGCTCACACCTTTGGTCTGAGATCATGGTTCAAATCCTTACTCTGCTTCTTACTAATTGTGTGACCTTGGGTAAGTTACTTCAGCTCTCTGAGCTTGTTTCTTCATTATAAAATGGAGAAAATAGTTCCTACCTCTTGTCAGGATTCTGGGTAGAATAATTAGGTAATGAACGTAAAGCATTAAGCACACAGTTCTAATAGGTTCAATGGAAGTTAGTTGTTATTAGTTAGTAGTAATTGCTTTTGAATCCCAAAGGAGTTCTATGGCTGGTTTACTCAACTACTAATTTTTATTTGACACACTTCCGCAAAAACAAATTGAGATCATGTTCCTTCACTTCCGGGAATGAACAACCTTCTGCAGATCATGCACAATACTAAAGACAAGTTTTAGTTGAATGCACCCTCTAGTGGTATACATTATGTGCAAGTACCTGGCATCTAAGAAAGAAAACCTCTTCATGAAATGTCAGATTATAGGTTGGCACTTAGAACCTACAGCCAACTAGTTAAGAACATTATGGTATGAGGAGCACTATCATACCTCTTGTAGGAAACTCCCTCTCTTCAAGAGCTGGGGGATTAAAAAAAAAATCTTTTAAAACTTTCCCCACCATAAGACCTAGTGTATTTATGATATTTACCATACTAAATTCCAGTATTCCTATAGCATTGACTTTAATCTCTCTTCTTAAAATGGAGCCATTTTCCACCTTGTTTTAACAAGCATTGCAAAATATATATTCTTCATTTAGTTAACAAAACATATTGAGCACCAACTATATACCAGGCAATGAAGATACAATAAACAACATATTACACAATTCACTGTGCAATTACAAATTTGAAAAGTGCCATAAGGAATTATAGACTGCTGTGAGTGCATACTAGCAATTGGTCTAGTCTGGGGAAGAGGGGCTTTGGAAAGCTTACTTGGAAATAAAATGTTAAAAGCCTTGAAGGGTGAGTAGAAATTAACTGGAAGAAGAAAAGGAGTACCATACAAAGAGAATAGCATATACAAAGGCCTAGAGATAGTAAGATGCATGTGTTATTTGAGAAACTGAGGAAAGACTCCTCTGCATGGAGCTCAAAGAAGAGAGGGAGATTGTGCATGGTGACGCTAGCGAAGTAAGCAGTGACTTAACACCTTGTTTGAGTAAGTTTGAACTTCATCCTAAGAACCATGGGAAACTGTGGGAGGGTTTAAAGCAGAGCAACAATTCGATTTACATTTCAAAAGTTCGCTTTGCTAAAGCAGGGAAAATGGATTTGAGGGAGTAGAGCAAGAATGGATGTCCAGACCAGCTGCCAGTAATCCAGGTGTGACATAATTAAAGTTGGAACAAAGAAGGTAGTCGTAGCGAAAAGTGGACAGATATTTAAGAGGTGAAATGAATCAAGCAAGATGATGGGGATGAGCACAGTTGTCCTGGTGAGCTTGGATGCCAAATTTTCCACCATGCACAACTGCTGGTGGTAGCGTTTGGGGGGCGCGGGGGGAGGGGCACCGTTGAGACGAGTTGCTTAAGAGACTAGGGTTTCCCTCTAAATGAGAGAAAATCTTTGGTTCCACAATGTATTCGAATTGAATGCTTAACTAGCATTGGGCAGGACAGTGGGGCACCGCCCTCCACCCAACAGAGCCCCGAATATCCTTTTTAGATTTCTATCACGGTGATCCACTCCCACTGCGCTAACAGTTTTACTTTACGTCTGCTTGGAAAGACGTAACTCCCTCCCGACGCCAGTTTCAACAGATTTTTGTTACATTTCTCTAAGTCCAGTTCAAAGATCAACTTCTCGAGGAAGCCTTCCGGGCCTCTCCCACCCCACGGATCCGCCCACTGTGCTGTGTGTTCAATAGCACAGATTTGGCACTCTTCACCTTCGCGCCTCCGCAGTCCAGCGCAGTGCCCTTCAAACACTGGGCACCCCACATGCACTAAAGTCAGTCATTGTTACCGGCGCAGGGAGGGACCGTACCGCCCGTCAGCTGCACATGCGCCCTTCAGCCTCGGGCACGCCGGAAATGACGCGCTCTCAGGGAAGACGTGCTTCCGCTCCCGAGTGCGGACGCCGCCTCAGGGGGCGGGCTTCTCTGGCTTGCTAACTCCGCCGCGCTGGAGGATTCGTGCGTGGTAAGAAGTTGTGCGCGTGGCAGGCGAGTGGTAGGGTCTCTTCTTCAGTTCCCTGTGACCCGGGGGGAGGGCGGAAGGAGGGCGGAGGGAAAGGCAGCTACATTCCCGAGGGTGCCCAGTGCCAGGTGGGGCTGGAGCGCCCGGCTCCGCGGCTGGCCCGAGGGCTCCGGCGTGGGGACCGGCCTCAGCAGGAGGGGGCTATCGCTTGGGCTGGCAGGTCCGGCCTCACTGCGGCCCGTCGGGCGAAGGGTCCCGGCCGAGCCTGTACTCAGAGCTTCCCACGTCCCATGTACTCAGGGGAAGGATAATTCACTTCCTCTTGAACAGCCCCGGTCCCCACTGTGACAGTCACAGGTCCTGCAGCGACGAGTGTGCGCGCGTGATGTGAAGTGGCGTGCCGCGTCTCACACCTGTTCCCTGGCTCCTCAGCTTGTGTTGAAGGATGTTTTGGCAGGAGCTGAGGATTTTACACTGGTTGTTGCACGGAATGCTGCCTTAAAAGGGAGGCGGCTTACTAATTGAAAACAATTTGAAACAACTGGGCTGGAAGTAGTTTACCCTCTAATTCCTAGGAGAAGACCTAGTATCATCCCGTAATTGCACACGCTTTTATATATTTTACTTGTCAATCTGCCAGAAAGAGTTGTAATGACAAGCTTCACCTCCACGGACAAGGTTTGTGTATACTTACTTGCTATGCAAAGGCAGACTAAGGAAGATTGGAAGAAAGTAGACCTGGGACTTAGAGATAGGAAAGTAAATGGCTGAGAAAACTGCAGAATTTGGAAAGAGTAACTTCATTCACTATTACTATGTGACTTAAATTTTGGGAATAATTTGGTTTCTTAATGAATTGTTTTCCACTTTGAAGCAAGTATTTATATCCGTGGTTGTGGTGGTGTTTGTTTTTTACTGGAGTGGTCACGTCTCTGGTAAGGGCTAGATTTACATTACAGGCATATCTATGCAACATATTATAGGATTAAATATAGATATCTAAGTGAAGTAAGAACTGTTTTAAATAATTAAAACTTTAACACATGACGCATGTGTGTGATATAGCATGTATTTTTTTTTTCTTTTAAATGAAAGCTAACTGGCCATTCTTGTCTTAGAGATTGATAAGGTACCTCTGATGAAGCCATGACCAGGTGGGCACGAGTTACTACCACACATAACAAAAGACCCTTTCCTGCAACATCATGGGAGGACATGAAGAAGGGGTCCTTTGAGGGAAAAAGCCAAAACCTACCAAAGAGTGAACAACTTAAAGCCAACAGGCTGTGCCTTAAAAATGATGTGCCCCAAGCAAAACACAAAAGGAATAAGAAGAAAAAGGAATACTTAAATGAAGATGTGAATGGATTCATGGAATACCTAAGACAAAACTCACAGATGGTTAACAATGAGGAGATGATAGCAACAGACAGTCAGGAAGTAAGGGAAGAAATTGCAATTGCTTTAAAGAAAGATAATCGTCGGGAAGGAAGAAGATTAAAAAGACAAGCAGCAAAGAAAAATGCAATGGTAAGATTATCACTTCTACCAAAATGTTACTTTATATGGCTAGAAACTTATTCATTCACTCATACACATGTGTTTTAGCAGACTGATTACTGTTATATACTGGATTTATAAGGCAACTTTTTGAGGGCTAGTAATAACACTTGGACTTTTTTTTTTAGCACCTCCTATATGCTGAGCACTTGAGGTGCTGATTAATTATCACAACATTAAAAAAATGGTGGCATTCTCATGGGTAGAAAACATTGATGTACAGATAGGTTAAGTATCTTGCTGAAAGTCACTTAGTAGCAGAGGTGAAATTCAAACCCAGGAAAAGGTGTTAATATTTGACTAGTTAGAATAGTGGCTGGCACTATATGAGTATATGTGTTATTAAATAGATATCAACCTTAGTGGGCTGCTAGATCTGTGCAGTCCAACCAAAAAAAGAAAAAAAATTTAAACCCAGAGTCTGACTTCAAAACCTATATTCTCACCCCTTCCAACAGCCCTTTTTCAAACAGCCATTTTAAAAAAAGATGAAGTAAAGGAGAAGGCTAAGTACAACTGGTTAAATATGTGTGGTGTCTGTTAGTTGGAAAGGGTGTTATCTTTATTCATAAAAAACTGAGGCACAGGAAGGAGATCTGGTAAGAATCACACTGGTTAGTAACAGAGCAGAGTAATAGAGTTAAAATTCCTTGAGACTCTCCCTAGTCATTGCTCTGTCCCTCCTTATGTCCACTCAGAGGAATGCTGGGAGCTGCAGGTTTATTTCTGTGGTGCCTAGCCCTAGATTTTAAACTGTCAGACTTAGGAAATGAAATTTTTAGTATAATTCCTCTAATTGAATTTACCAAGTCTTCTAGCAGGATACTACATAAGAGTCAGAATTTGTTGCCATTTTACACTTTTTAAAAAAAAATTAGGATTAGTAAATGTAGAGCCCCGTTTGCACCAATGCAGGCTTGAAATGTGACAGCCTTCATAAATGTGTCTTCTATTTGCAGGATTCTATGCAGTATCATTTTTAAAGATGATACTGATGAAATATTCCTAGAAAAGATAATCATTTCTATTTGTATCAAGATAGTTTTGCTTGAATTATACAATTATTTTAAAATATTTTAAAGTCATGTTAGTATAACTTAAAGATAATTTCATTGTCATGGGCAGTGTGGTGAATTGCATACTTTTGGAAAAAGTTTAATGTGACATTTTAAGAGAAGTTTTATGTTTGTAATTAAAAGGAGAAAGACTTTTTTTTTTTTTAAAGAAATGCTTTATGTTAAAGCATATACTTTAAATAGTATATGGCTTCTTGTGACCTACCTTCAACTTGTTTTCTTGTTATTTTTTTATTACCTCACACTAAGCATCAGTTCTTCATTGTTAATAAGTTGATTAAGGTATAGAAATTTGCCAGTCTGCTCTCCACAGTCCTGTCTACATTAAATTTAAGGATCACTCAAGAAATTTTATTCGGTAAAAATTAGGCTTTAAAGATTAAAAACCTAATCAGTGAACTGTCAGGTTACTAGAGACCACCTTGACTTCACCTAGAAACTAAGACTTCTTAATCGTGGTAATCCAGTTTTTAGCAGTAGCTTTTCCTGCAGTTCTAGAATAAATGCATTTTCTTTGTTTGGACCAGCTCATTCTAAATGTAAAAGTTGATGAAGAATAAAGGGACTCATTCTTTTCCAATGTTATTAAACAGAAAAAAAAAAGTGAGGGTATAGTTGCAAAATATTGTTTTATTTTGCCTGTTGAATTTGCATTTTTCAGAAACGTGTGCTTATTTTGGAAAAAAAAATAAATGATGAGCTATTTGTTATCCAAGAAATATATATATTTTTTTCAGTTTAAATAAAATAGTTTAAATATCTACCATCTTTGATTGTGACTGATATTCTCATTCATTGCAGTAAAAATTATCCTCCAAATTGCTAAGTAAGTATGTAAAGCAACCAAACCATTGTTCAGTGTTGTGTTGGAGCCAGATAATTCGGCTTAGAATTATACCTTTAAAATGAGAATATATACTAAAAATGAAACCTCTGCCTATTTACGAATATTAAAGATATAAAAACTATAAGATGTACTTTCTGGTGTAAAATATATCATGATTTGAATTATAATTTAAATGGAATAATTTGACCCAAATTCATTTAATTATATGAACTTTAAAAGTGAAAGTATTAATTTTGAGTGGTAATTTTTATGGTCGTTGTCTGTCTGCTTCAGAAAACTCAGTTTTTCCGGTGTGGACATCCCCATTAGTGAAACAAATGTCCTTTTTTGCTTAATTTATTTAAGCAACTACCTCCTACAAAGACATTTATAACTTTGTATCTGAGACTGATAGATTTATGTATTGAAGGCTTTCAAAAGCACTGAGATCCTCTGATGGAAAAGACATTTTTATGGTTTAGGAACTTTTTTCTACAGATAAAGTATGGAGATTTCAAAAAACGAACTAGATAACTTTAAAATGAGAAATGTTTTAAAGATATTTTTGATGAGTAAAATTAATAAAGCCAGAGTAGTTTTACAGTGTGGAAACTCACATTTTGTTTTCCCAGGTATGTTTCCATTGTAGAAAACCTGGCCATGGGATTGCAGATTGCCCAGCTGCTCTTGAGAGTCAAGAAATGGGCACTGGAATATGTTATCGGTGTGGATCCACAGAGCATGAAATAACCAAGTGCAAGGCTAAAGTAGACCCAGCTCTTGGTATGTTTTTTTTCTCAGTTTTTTATTTGGTTAATGGAGAAAGTGGCCAATAAGTAGGCAACTAGTTTTTTTTTTTTTTTTTTTTTCTGTTGACAGGGTTTGTTATGACTGTGCCACTTAATATTTTGAAATCAAATGAGAGTCAGCTTTAAATTATGTAAAAACGAATATGTTTTCTTCTCAGAGTATTTTAAAATAATATGAATTACATGACGTGTAATATATATAACCAACTTACCAGGAACTGTTGATTGTTACAGGTGAATTTCCCTTTGCAAAATGTTTTGTTTGTGGAGAAATGGGACATCTGTCCAGATCTTGTCCTGATAATCCCAAAGGACTCTACGCTGATGGTGAGTACTGTTGCTCATGTATGTCAAAAGTGGAAAGTCATCATGCAGTTGTGATTTAATGTACACTTAGCCACTTCTTAAATAAATTCTTGAATAAGTGGCAAAATCTTGAGAATTTCTTTTTATCAAGCACTATTTATGTTCTAGACTTTTTATGTAATGTGACTTGATATATTAATATATCAAATAGGAAAAAACTGACATGTACATTTCAAACTGTGTGCTTACTTCAGCATAATTTGTGAGAGTATGTTATAAATATCTGCTTTTAAACATAACAGAAACAAAGGTATTATTTCTCAAACTAATGTAAGATTTAGAAAAATAGTGTTATAAATTTAATCTCAGCCTAGCATACCATTTTGGGTAGAAGGGTTGATACACACTGTTCACATTTGTAAGTAATTTTTGTTTGTGAGGTTTTTCTTATTTGATTGTCTGGTATGGGATCACGTAACTTTCTTATCTTTGGCTTAGCTGATGTCTTAAGGTCCCCACAATAAAGCCTATGATGTCTAAAGCTTTACGGAGGATATTGTCTTCTGTTAATGTGATGCTGGTACCATCATGTTCTAGACACTTACTGTGTCACGTTCTGGGTTCCCTTGCAGAAGGTCAGTGAAAAAGCATAGCTTTGGAGTTGGACCATTTATTATAGACCTAGCACTGCCACTCACTAACTGTGGGACTGTAGCCAAGTTATTTAACTTCTCTCATCTCAGTTTCCTCACCTGTAAAATGGAAATGAGAAAACTGTATTTCACTGATTCTATAATGCACTTTTCCTCCACATTTTTATATCTCTAAACTTAGTATATCTTACTATTGGTGAGTGCCACATAATTGGCAGGGTTTTTTTTTCTTCCCCAGAGAGGTATGTAAAATAATGATAAATCTTATAATCAGTGCTATCTTAGATTTGACGAATTATGGTATTTTACCTTGAAGAGTTATGGAGGATTAAAACATACTATTAAGTGTCTCTGCTATTTCACTGTGGCATCTATAACAACAAAGAGTCCTGGACCTGGAAAAGGCTCAAAAGTGCCTTTCAATTTTGAACTTAAGAAACAGGTTATATAATATGACTAGGGAACAAAGGTGGCTTTGTACGGTCAACCAGAATGACTAGATATAAAAAAGTATAGGAGGGGGAGTAGACCACATAGAATTGAGAATTCATCCAGGCTTATGTCCTATAGGGTCATTTTTTCTGAGTAAATCACATAACATTATGAGGAAGATTATGATATGCTAGACCATTAAGCAATAGTGTTTGACCATTCAGTGAAAGACTGATTTTAGAAACCATATGTGTTATAATTCACAATCCTGGAATGTTGCTTAAAGTAGGCAAATAGGCATTTTTATGAGTTAGGATACCTGGCAGATAGAAGGCACTGAAACAAAAGTTAATTTCATTCCTTTTGTAACTACTCACCCCCATCTGACTTGTACAGCAGAGCAGTGGTTCCTGACCTTTTTCGAGGTCATTAATTATTGGAGAATCTGACAAAAACTATGGACATTCTCAAAAAATGCATTTGCACACAAATTTTGCAGAGTTCACAAGCCCCTGCGTATCTAACCCTGGTTAAAATCCAAGCTTCTTGGATGGCTCTTGGACATTCCAGAGGACAGGTACCTTTCATCATTCCTCACTTCTCTTTCTCACTTCTCCCCTAAAGACCAGGTGCAAGAAAAGGTGGGTAGGCACAGATTAATGCTCTCTGAGGTCAGGAGAAATGGAGAATGGGCTTATTAATAGGAATGGTGGCACCTACCTGGCTCCAGCTACTTTACAACTGACAAGGTTATGAAGACCAAATAAGATATAAAAGTGCTTTAAGACATTAAAAACCCTATGTAAGTCTGAGAGGTTTTCAATGACTTTGTTCTTTTTTGTAGGTGGTTGCTGCAGACTTTGTGGCTCTGTGGAACATTTTAAGAAAGATTGCCCTGAAAGTCAGAATTCAGGTGCGTTCTCTGGGCCTCCATTTAGAAGGGGTGAGATTAGTGTTCCTCTGTGTTTTTGCTGAATTTTGATATTAATATCTCATTGAGGTACAACTGATTTTAAGGCTGCCTGGTTTCTTACTGCAGTGATGACTTCATTGTTTCTGTATCAGTAGTAGACACAAAAGTGAGTATCAGCTGCTGTTCTCAGGTGTGAAAAAAAAAGGGACCAGTAAACCCCAGAGGACCCTGATTTTATAAAGCATTTTATTCATAAGTATTTATATTAGCTAACTAATGTACTTAATAATAGAGCTAATTCAGTATTGATTCACTAAAATGAGAAATATGAAAATAACTTTCAGTATTCATATGATTGTATATCCTCATGTATGCTCTAAAACCTCTGAAGGATTCAGAATTAGTTGCAAAAACTGGCAAAAATATTAAAATTGTATTATTTACACAGCAGTGTGGCCAGCTATATTTTATTCCTAATGAAATACTACCCTTAGTCATCAAAAACTTCATAACTGTTCACAAAATCTAAGGCAAACTTTTGGGAAGTGTGGAGATAATTATTACATTAGTTTACCTAGATTAGAGTGATGATAGTCGTGTGTGAAAAAAACCAAGACAGTAGAATAGCCCAGTAGTACTTCTTAGGGAAAAAGCACATTTCTTTTACATCAGATAGTCATAGTACCACACAAATAAATCTGCTCATTCTTACTTCCTACTCCTACCACTTGAATTTGAAAGCTTGTTCTTGCTTACAGTCTTGTCTAGAAGAAGTCAGTCTATACTACACTGTAGGCAGTGAGATTGAAATGATGAAGTGGAATTTTAATTCTCCCTCCTGGGAGGATTGCCACTTCCCAAATGACAAGACTGACAAGCAGATGTTTTATAATTTCACAGGTGGAATCTTGTGCATTTAAAACTGATGCTTCATAAGTCTTGCTGTTTACAGACTGTTGGAATTCATTGACTCTATAATGGTGAACTCTGGAAAGGAATGAAAGAGCTTTTTCATCAATTTGTGCATTGCAAAGCAGTTGCTGCATTTCCCTAATTGGGACAAGAAATTGCCTGTGGTACTCTGAAATCAAGGATTATAATCAATTACAGAATTGCTCGCTTTCCTTTAGTGATGGAGTCTTCTCTCTTTGTGATTATTCATGTCAAAACTAGTTCTTTTGCTAAACCCAATACCAATCTAGGTGGATGTATTTGATGACTTTTTCTTACATTCTGGCTTTTCTATTTCTTTACAGATCGAATGGTCACAGTTGGTCGCTGGGCAAAGGGAATGAGTGCAGATTATGAAGAAATTTTGGATGTGCCTAAACCACAGAAACCCAAAACAAAGATACCTAAAGTTGTTAATTTTTGATAATGATGAGTACTGTCTTTAGTTACTGCCTCATTTTTAAGCATTCTGAACTGGACTTAGTTCACAAGATAGAGCTGGACTCCGCCTTGGAGTCCTGTATTGTAGATATCAGTATAATCTGGGTGTGGTCAAACTGTTTCCTGAGTTCTGTCTATCAAGGGGTACTTCCACCATTGTTTGGAGAAAATCCAAAGGAAAAAAAAAAAGTGTTAAGATGTTTAAACTGGATTCTCTAAAAGAATATATTACTAAAAGATAGAACTTAGGTGTAATTAATTGGTTATAAACCTGATTGTAACAATTATCTTTTTCTTAAAAATATAATTATGCACTAATATGAACCATCCCTAAATATAGGGTAACTACTTTGCATTTGGAAATGAATTTTTCGTTATATTGTTTTCTTGGTTCAAACTACCGATTTATTATTATATTAGAAATTTATTTATAATTGCCTCCCCAAATCTGTATTTTTAGAATATTTAATAAAAACTCATTTGCTATTTACTTTTCTGAATACCTAATTTTGGATTGAATAAGCCATTGTCCATTAATGTCCATGTGACAGTCCCTTTGGAAACGCAATCTTTTATGAGTCCTAGACAAGGTAAATTTTGGTTAATTTTCATTTTAGTTTTGACATAAAGTATTACAAATTATTGAGGTTAAAATAGAAGAGTACCTCAGCTTAACAGCAGCTCTTTCTTTGCCCCTGATTTTCAAGGGAAAAATTCTAGCCAAAATTCATTTTGGGGTATTTAACCAGAATGATGATGGCACATAACAGAGTATGTGAAACTTAATAGCATTTTGTTCGCCTGTTTTAGATGAGTCAGGGTGAGATGCAGGTATCATCATAATAGAGTTAGAACACTAATCAGAGATCCATTAGCTTCTTTGTTTGATTTGATGAATACATGCATACCTAATACATATATTTTGCAAGGCTTAAGGCTCCCAATATACTGTATAATGGAATGACTGTTGGTTTGTGTGTTTTATTTGAAATTTTACCTGATTGGATACATTTGTAATGAAAGGAAACAGCTGTGATTAATTACTGATATTTCAAAAGCAAAATATTTACCAAATAAGAAAAGGAATACTTTTCTCTGTTTTAATGTCTATGCAACTCAACAGTTCTAGTCTTAATAGGAGCTGTTCTTTTATTTTCAGTGACAGAGGAAAAACATGACAGAATATGGCTTAGCATCCCAGAGCTTAAGGAAATGAGTGCCATTTGAGAGGAGTTGTACAAGTCATGCAGCTGGAGAAGGACAGCAAGGCTGCCCTGGTCATTAAGTCTGAACACACCCAGATTTATTTCATCTGTCCTAGTAGGAGTAGCAGGCTCTGGAAAGTTGAAAACCTGTCAGCTGCAAGTTAAGTCTCACGTTTTTTATGTAGGCTTCAATGCAGAGATAATAGTGTCCATCTTGTCTTCCTTGGGTTACTTAGTTTACATTTTAATGATCTATAAAGTAGACGGTGAAATCATTAGAAATAAATTGCAGGTGCTGAATGTAACATTGGAAAAGCGTATGGACGCTTTGTCAAAGGAACTCAACAGAGACAAAAATTCTGACATTCTGAGAGACTATTGCTTGAAAGGAATGACAGGCGTTAGTTATTTTCTTAACTAAGAATGCTAATAGAGGAAGGTAAACATTTATTCATTGTGTATTTTCCAAGCACCTGCTGCATTCCTGGTACTCTTTCAGGCACTTGAGATGGTGGCAGTGAATAAGACAAACAAGGCCACGTACATTCTAATAGGGCTGAAAAATGGAGAGGAGACTTAGGGAAAAAAAATGCACATCAGAATGTCTGTAAAAATCATAACAGGGATATTTCATTAGATTTTATAAATACCTCATTGAATCCCCTAAGACTTAGTCATTAGCACTCTTTTCTTCCTTTAGTCCTTTAGAAATGTCATCTTACAAGCTTGTCTTTCACTTTTCTATGACTGATTCCTAAATCCACATCTAGCCCTAAAGTCTCTGGTTTCAGTTCTGTTTTCTCACCTGCCTGCTGGACATTCTTACTTGTATGTTCCGCTAACACCTCAAACTCATAGTAGCTTTAAATCTCATCACTTCTCCTGAGAAAAAAAGGACTAATTTTCTTTCTTATCTCCGTTTTTTCCACTACTATTATATTCCATGCTTACAGGCTTGAGTCTCAAGTTGCTCTTTCTTGACATTCCCCTCTGTACACCCCCAGAGTCAACCCTCTCTTATTTCTGTCAGGTGTCTGTCCACTTAATAGAGAGTCTTTTCTGAACAGCCTTACAGGAAATAGCTCTTTCCTCATCCCAATAACTTTTCATTCTCTTACTCTAAATTTTCTCCGTAATTTATGTCTAACACTACTTATCCCCTTTCCACCAGATTATAGGTTACATGAGGGCAGGAATTTTGAGTCTTGCTCATTAGTATATCCTGTGAACATACTAAATGGTGAAATACACCAATGGGTGGACTCACTGAGGAATGGAAATAGAGGAGAAGAGGCCAAGGACAGAGCCCTTGGGTAGTCTAATATTTAGAGATCTGGTGGAGGAGGAAGAACCATAGTGGAGGCTTTAAAAGTGGAACTGGTGAGGTGGGAGGAAACCCAAGAGCGTTAACATCATGGAAGCTACAAGGAGAAAATGTTGCAAAAAGAAAGAACTAGTCAACATTGTGGATGCTGCCCAGAGGCTAAATAAGCCAAGAGCAGGGCCATTAGATCTGGCAATATGGAAGACATGGGTGGTAAGAGAAGTAAGAGAAGGCTTTGTGGAGTAGTGAGGTAGAAATATGATTCGATAAATGAAATAAGGATATGAAGACCAAATTTGTAGATAATTGAAATAGAGATGGGATGGCCTTTAAGAAATGGGGTAAGATGAAGTGTTGTTTTGTTTTAAGATAAGAGATAGTAGTGGCTATGGAAATAATCCAGGAAAAACTCCTGAAGTAGAGAAAGAAGAATTGAAGGAGGGAAGTCTTCGAGAAGGTTAGAGAGAGATTTCTTTGCAGGAGGTAGAGATGTTTACTTCATTATAATAGGAGGGATGGCAAAGATGTGGAAAGTGCATTGATGGGCGTATAATAAGACTCCTGCTTTGTGGTTTATATTTTCCTCAATGAAATATTTTCTAAAGTTCATGAACTGAGCAAGAGTAGGGGACATGAGAAGCTTGAAGGAAGAGAAGGCAGTATGAAATAGCAAACATATAGGAAATGTAGTAGGATTATCAGAGCCCTTTGAAATGTGTGGTCATAAATTTCAAGTGAGACCAGTTCATAATTTTTAGGTACTCGGTGCAGGGCTGAGGTAATGCAAATACTTTAATTTAACCACAGTTGTAAGCTTGCCAGACAAGTTGAAGGAAAGGCAAAGGTATAGGTGTTTTCCAGGGAGTGTAATTGATAATAGAGCATGGAATCTAAGCCAGGTAAGGAAAGAAGGGAGGACATGGAGAGGGATAATGAGCTCTGGAAATGTGGAAATACTAATTTTGAATCTATTTTCAAATGTCCCTAAAAATGTCACAAAATGAGGAAGGGAAAGATGGCATCAGATGTATAATTTTTATATGGTATTTTATACTTGCAAATATAAAATGAGAAAGGTGTTTTCTAATATTTTTCTCACTTTTGAATCTGAAGATAAGTTACTGTCAAGGACTGTGAAGGGTCTGAGATTCTTAATAAGCTAGTCTGTTAACTGTTTCATGGATGTTGGCAGAAGGCACGAGAATCCTGGTTCAGAGACAAAGGACTGGATTACTCATGGGACAGTGAATGGCGTGAGTATTACTTAAGTATGTTGCTTCCCTTTTTCCATAAGTCCTACAGGGTGACATGGTGGGCGCAGACGGGTGCTGTAGACATAGCGGGTTTGTGTCACAGCTGAGGAACCCAGGGCCCAGCACTCTGGGCTAGTTGCAAACACTGTAGCAAGCAGCAAACAAGCCAGTTTCCTGTGCCCAGAGAGTGAGCCGTTAACCCTGAAGTCATGCTGTGGTCACCTTGTCCCACTTAATTGCCTATGGGACTAGCTACAGATGTTGCTTAGAATTAGGAAATGAAGTCTTGCAGTCTGGCACCTCAGCAGGAACATGCAAGACCACTCTGAGCCCATGGTGAACTGTCTGTCCCAGTAGTTACATTACCTTCAAATGGGTGAAATAAATCATGAACAAACTCAATATTTTACACTTAAATAATTTATTCTAAACCATAAAACTTATTCCTTAGTATATATATTTTCAACATATATTTTCAAAACTATTTCTATAAATATACCAAAAAAAAATTTCCAAAGTTATCTCTGAAATTTGCAATAAGAAATATGAACAAAACCATGTGATAGTATATATAAAAATACTCTGGATTTCTTCCCATTTTTATTAAAATTGTTCATCATATCCTAGAGGTGTTTGAGTATAAAGGTAAATATAAGCTTAACCTACATTCTAAACTATACAGATCAGTTTTTACGTTTTTCCCCTAGATTTCTTTTTTTTAATTCTTTTATCTGTTTATTTAAATCCTTATTTTTTTTAATTGAGGTATAGTCGGTTTACCATGTATTTCTGGTGTTCAGCATAGTGATTCATTTACACATATATATGTATATATTCCTTTTCATATTCTTTTTCATTAGGCTATTACAAGATATTGAATATAGTTTCCTGTGCTATACTCCCTAGATTTCTTCTTTTAAACATTTGATAGAAAAACTGAGTACGGATCAGAAACTCAGTTGCATTAAATCCAGGAAGAATTAATAGGGATGAGCTTCCTTCCTTAATCAAAAAGCTTTCAGTCCTGTTAGAAGCACTTGAAAACCCTTACCATCAAGAATGTCATGAAATCTTGAGTGTTCCTTGAGGATACTTTGACACTCCAAAGGAAAAAAATAAGCATAGCTACATATTTATGTTCCCTCTGTCCTTAGTCTCTGGGGGCTGAAGGGTGACGGCTGAAGCACCAGCTTAGCTGCTTACCCTTGGAGCAGTCATGTTTGCTTAAAGCCAGGGCACCACAGAGAGCAGGGAAGGCTGTCTTTAATCACCTCACTCTGTTCCAGCCTCTCCAGCATCTGCTTTTCCCACAAAGTGCTAGAAACATTCCCATCTCAAAGGTTTTGCCTGGGCAAGTCCTTCTGCAAAAAAACGTGCTACATCCAGAGATCCTCAAGACTCAAGTCTCTGCCTTCAGGTTTTTGCTCAAGTGTTCCTCAGTGGAACCTACTCTGACATCCTCTTTAAAATATGAACAACCACCTCTGACACCTCCCCAGCACTCACATCCTTTCTTCTGCTTTCTTTTTCCGTGTAACACTTACCTCCTAAATATTCTATATTACTTGTTTTATTATGATGTGATCAGTATGTTTCTGTTCCTTGCTGAACCCACAGAGTCTAAAAGTGTCTAACACAGAGTAGGTTCTTAATATTTATTGAATGAATGAAAGAGCAATCAAACACATTTCCATTAAAAAAGGAAATGGAGACCTCTGGGCTATTGTTGAATTTTACAGCAGGAGTGCCTTAGTTGTGATGTGATTGCAGGCAATAGATTTTAAACTTTTTGAGATGCCCTAAGTAGAGCCTGAATGCATTGCTGTCTTTTCCAGTGTCGTGCCTTTTTAAAGTCTCTCTAGTCCGATAGTCTGAAAGTGAGCACTTTCAACCTAGGCCATGATGACTGCGTGTGACTGATAATATTGAAATGGGGCCAGTGTGGTTGAAGAACTGATTTCATTTAATTTTAATTAATTTAATTTAAATGGTCACATATGGCTAGTGGCTGCCATGTTGAACATTGCTGGAATAGACTGTGCCTGTGTTATAAGTTAGAGTGGGTGATGTCTTTATGTCTAAAAGTGATTCAGCCAAAGTTACTCTATTCCTTCAGCCTCACAATGTTCCTGTTTGTTACTGTTCATGAAAAACTTTAAAAATATATAAATTCAAAGGCATAAGAGAGACAAAGTTGGAAGTGTTTCAACTGTAGAAGGGGCCTGAAATTTTAGCATACAAAATTTTAGTGTAATGTAACTCCATTTAATGCACATTTTTTCACCTTTTTTAAAATCTAAAAGCATTCTCAAAAATCTTTCTATTTTTGGAATGTAGTATATAAGCATTTAAATCTACATATCCACTCTTCTTATTGTATATAAATTTTAATTCATAAAATTGGGGCACAGTCCAAAGTTCATATAAATAAAAATTGCTGGTACAGAATAATAAAAATAATTACAACCATACCTAGATTGGGTGAGTAAATGGGGAAACAGAGGTAATTATGTGACAAACTAAAGCAGGCTGTATCTAACCTCTTAAGTGCTCTGAACCTTAATCGAGAAGTTCTTCAACTTTTACAAGTTGTCCTGTAGAGGAGGCTAGCTTGACATATGCTGGTTTGTCTTATGAGTTAAGACAAATCACAGACAGAGTAAAATAATAAATGTTAAAGTCTAGGGAATAAAGCTCTAATGTAATGGTTATGAAAGAAGAGCTCAGTTAATTCTTTCTCTACAATATCACATTCTGCAGGTACTTTGCGAGTGTATATAGAGCAATAGATACTAAATTGGTCAGCTACCTTGATATATGCTAAATGACACTAGTAAAGTAGTTCCTATTACTAAAATTGATTGGATTCCATTATGTTTTAATGTCTTCCTAATTTAAAGCCCTAAAACATGTAATACGTCTTGTCAGGTGCTCCTGACATACAGATACCTGCCTGTACACGGAACAACCCCATGTCATTAATCAACTAGCCAACTTTTCATTTCTGATTTTATAAAATTTTATAAAATTTCAAACAGAACACATGTCACCTTTGTGGCCTAAACATGTTTTGATTATTTTAACCAAAATGTCACCATTTTACAGAATACACAATATTGCAAATGGGAAATTTTCCATTGCCTGTGTCCCTGAACAAGAGCAGAGTCACAGATGATCTAAAGCAGAATTTTAAAGCTCTTTCAATGTTAACCCAGATCACTGATATTTGACTTGGGTTACATTTTGTTTTTTAACCTCTTCGTAAGTACATTTTGCTTAAGCTGATATTAAATTATTTTTGTGGCCCAGAAGCTTGTCAAGTGTCAGTGCTAAGGGTGCTTGGAATTGAAAGTGGGAAATCAAATGACAGGTAATTTAAAGTTTATAATTTAAAATAGGCTTATCAACCCATCATCAGTAGCATTCTCTATGAACTGTATACAGGAGGCTGCTGTCTCTTCAATGGATTTTGACCAGCCACCAAGATTTCCAGCAAAGTAAGGAAAGATGCTAGCAGAAATCTGGTTAAAGTAAGATACCTGTTTCAAAGGAAAACAAAACAGTATTTTAATTTCTTATTGCCTTGGAGCTTTTTCAAGCAGGGAGGGATCTTAATCGTTTTGTTGTTGGGAAGCTATGACCCTAGTCTTCTGGGAATGGATCTGAAAGGATGACCTTAGGATTTCCTGGTGGGTGTGGATGGACACATTGCAAAATTACAGTTAATTAGTAAATCTGGGTAAAAGGTTTCTCTGTATCTGTAGGAGCAAATTAATCTGCAGATGTTTCATCAGACTTACAGTACACGAACTGTTGTCAATAGCATGGATGAGAAATCCGGCACATGTGATTTCACTTCTGACGTACTGTGGAGAAGGTGGGACTGATGGCAGAATAACCGACTTCACTGCCACTGTGTAAGTGTTGCTGGAAGATAAAAGGACATTTTCTAAGTTCTTGAGAGAAATGGAGAATAGTTGTTAGAAAATAAACTCCTATAGTTAATGCAATTTGTTTATATAGTAGAAGTAGAACTTTGGAGACCAACATCTAGACAAGAGGTGTGTGTGCATTAGAAAACATTCCCCATGGCCACATTCAAGCACAGGAAGTAGTAATAAGGGCCATGGGTGTTTTCTGCCTGAGAGCTACATATACATTGCATAGCTCCACAAAACTGGAGTCAACCTCCAAACGGGTTTTATTGTACCCTAATGGGGTGTAATTTCAGTCTCTTCTCCTTTTTTAATGAAAAAATAATACTGTTGTTCTAAAGAACCCTCAAATAATAGAGAACTCTGTAGATTAGACAATAGAAGTTTTTCAGTCCACCCTAGCTGCAATACACTCCTATCCTAGAGATGACTGCTCTTAATGTTTTGTTGTGACCCTCCAGGTCTTTATAAATATATAACATTTATGTAAGCAAATGGACATATGTAGATTTTTACATAAATATAATCATTTTATAAATATTGGTCTATAATTTGATTTTTTTACCTAACAGTAACTTTTTGGAGGTATGTCTGTATCAGTGCCTTTGTAACTATTTCATCCTTTTTAATGCTGATACAGTACTCTGTACTGTGGTTCTACCATAATTTATAAGATGGAGATTCAGTTTATTTCTAATATCTTTTTCCATAGTAAATGATACTGCACTGAACATCCATGTACATTAATCCCACATGTATGGGATTATTTCTTCTTTTCTTTTGTTTTTGTTTTTCCCCGGGAGGGCGGACGGTAGGTAATTAGGTTTATTTAGTTAGTTAGTAATTTTAACGGAGGTACTGGAGATTGAACCCAGGACCTCGTGCATGCTAAGCACACACTCTGCCACTTTGACATCAGAAATAATGCTGGCCAGTTCCAGGGGCAGACTGTAACTGTCCTGGCAGCTTGCACTTCTTATCCCTTTGAACATTTGCTCTTGGGACCCTTCCTCTAAGAAACTAGACACTATTCTCCAAGAAGTCCAGTGCCCATGGAGAAGCCATGGACAGACACTCTGATCGACAGCCAGCCATTTTGGGTGTTTAGCACAGTTGAGCCTTTGTAAATTCTGAACCCAAACCAATTCCTTGTGTTTTATTTGGCTTTCGCTGCATTTTAATCAATGATGGAATGTTTTAAAGGTTTGCTAAATACCAGTTTTACATCTGCATACAGCAAAAGGAAAGGGAGCTGCTCTAAAAATCTTGTATGATGACTGGCATATGGCTGGCACTTAGAAAATTATTTTTTTAATGATAACTAAAAGTCCCATCTAGAAAAAAGTTTATATGAACATCATTCAAGACCAGAAATGCTTATTCCATTGACTTCCTCATTTTCATATCACCTTTTTCCCTACTCTGTGCTATAAAACATTGCTGTAACACTTGAATTGCATATACTCACCCATCTTTGACAGGCCTTCTTCGTGATACAAGCACTACCAAGTCTTTGGGTTTGTCATCATTCACCACAGGACAAGTGATATAGTATATCTGATCATCTTCACTTACCCGGTCTATGACTTCACAGGACCTGTGTAAATAGAACAGTGATAGAAAGTCTCCATTTTCCACCTGGTAGAATAAAGCACTCGTTTCTATTGTTTGTTTGCATAACTTCATTATTGGTGTCCACATTCACCCTTTGGTTTGTACAATTCCCCGAAAGCCAGCATCATTTCTCAAAGTCTGACTTTAGAGCTGTTTGCCCAGAAGGAATAATTCTGCACGTGGTAAGAGAATGCTGACCATCTGACTCTAAGGTTGCTACCCTCAGCACTACAGAGAAGGATACTTCTCTGTTTCCCACAAAATTATTTTTCTCTAGGATAAAGTAATAATATTTGAAGACTAGTGAATTTTATGGACAGTCCAAGAAGGACACTTAGGTAAGGGAATGTGATATATTGAAAAAGAGTACTAAGTTTGGAATCAAACAACTTGCCTTTGAATCCCAGATTGCCACTTAGCAGCTATGTTATGTAAGGCAAGTCGCTTTTTAAAAAATTTGTAAAATGTAGATAATAATACCTATGGGGTTATTGTGAGGATCAAATGAAAACACCTGGCAGAGTACCTGAGTCATGGTAGCTGTGCAAAAAAAAAGAAGATGAATAATAATTCATTCATTCCTCCATTCATTCAAGTTCAATTTGGCTGGAATGTCAGGTGACACAGAAAATAGTGGGAAAAACATTTGAAAAGAACCCCAAAGTTTAGGCACTGTTCTTGCTAAAAGCTTTGTACAAATATTGATGCAAGAAAATTGTGACATGTTTCCTCTTAGAGTGTTTTTATGATAGCATTAATCTGGAGGTGTCAGTCTGGTATCTATGCAAATGTAACACATGAACCCAGGGATGTTTCACTTTAGTAGTAGTACATTGTCTATTACATGCTATTAATCATAGTGAGATTTAGACAATTTAAAGATGAAATGCCATCCAAATTATAAGTAAATGGTAATGCTGAACATACTAGGAAGCCCATCTCACCAATCCTTTCCGTTAAGCAAGGGATCCATGAGGCCTGAGCCCTGCAGCCCAGTAGCTGGGACTCCTTGGAGAAAGGGGTGTGACCTGAGTGCTTTCAATCACTGACAGTGCGGCTGACAAGGAGCACAGTTCCACATTTGAGGAAAGGAGGGAGATTGGAGAAGGTTGGATTAAGGATGCTGGAAACAGGAAGTAGCAGAAGAAATATAGGCTGACAGGAGTGGTCCCTGAACAGACAGGGAGAGCAGGAAAGATGGGACCTTTCACCTCTGTATGCACACAGCTTCCTCTCTCAGCTTCTCACCAGGGAATGCTGTTTCACAGAAAATGAAAGCACTACCAGTTAAATATCAAGAGTGGAAGGTGGAAGGACAATTTGATAGTCACTTCCTTAAGAGCAATGAGATTGTGTATTAAAGTACAAGAGTATGGAATTCAGAGCCTGGCAGACCTGGGTTACAATTCACGTTCCATTGCTCTACTGCCTGTGTAATCTTGGCAAGTCTTGGGACCTCTCATTAAATGGGAATAATACCAACCTTGAAGAGTTACTGATAGGATTATAGCAGATGGGGTAAAGCATGTCAACTCAATAGAGATGAAAAATAAATGATTATAGTAATTTTTGTTTTGTGTCTCTCATTAGCACCTGATGCAGTTTTCCATGCAGAGCAAGCCTTAGAAAATCCTCTTTAATTAATAAAACAATGGGTCATTTATTGGGCAATGGAGATGGAATGCAGTGTAGTGGTCATCTTTTACAGGATGTCAGGATTGATTAAAAATATTTTAAATTTATTCTTACATGTAATGAGGGTCCCACAAAGGTCGCTTGGTGAAGTCAGACAAGAGATGATAAACCAAGTGTGCCGGTCTTTCCACATGCTTTTCAACCCAAACAGATAAAATATCGTCCTCTTCTAGAATATATATTTTTGTCTAAAATATAATAGCAAGAAAAAATAAATTACAAAAGAAAAATGGATGTTTTTACATTAAAAACCACAAACCTATATATACAGTCATAGGCTGATTCCACTAGCTAAGTAAGGTATCTTGGTACCTGGATAACAATGAAGCCAAATGATGCCAGTTTCACTTCAAATACTTGGATGTCTAGAGCTCAAACCAGGATGCTATCCTCCTGTGTCATCTGAACAATATGTGAGTTGAGAGTGGGTTATTTAATTATTGTGCAACAGTTTTTCTTATGAAAAACTAAGAACATTAGCCTTTCTCTCTTTCTCTCTTTAGGATGTTTCCCTGCGTCTATCCAGGAACAACAGAAAATATCACCAGATTGCTGGGTAAGTCGGTGCTTCATCTCCCCCTAAGACCTTGGAGCCAAGACTACAGCCTAAGACACTTTCCCAGGATATCAGGTGTGACTTCAAGTAGGCCGAGGGGACCCAGGAAGTAAGCCAAACTGCCCCTAGAACCAACTCAACCTCTCAACAGGGTCGCTGAAGCATCTTGTTTCTTCAGCACAAAGAATTCCTTCATTTGTGAATCATAAGGGCTCATCTTCCTGGGAGACCACTTCCTGGTTTCCAGTGCTTAGATAAGAGGGGACTCATCTTGAGGAACCGTTTGACTTAGGCTCAACATTACTGTATCCCTTATTACTCTGAACACTCCTACTTTTGCCAATAATCAGAGGTATGTGTTCAACTAAGAACACGTTTCTGTCCTGCCCATTTTCTCCATCTCTTTCAGGGTGCTATGAAGTTAGTGTTGAAATTTGCCATCTTATAATCATTCCCATAGCAACTAGCTGTGAGAAGACAAGCAAACGTAGGGTTAAGACTTTACTGCAGGAATCAAGCAGATGGAAAATTCAGTCTGTGAGGGAGAAAACCTTTATTTAAACACAAATATCTTCAAGAAGAGAATGAAGAAATGAGAAACTGACTAAAAGCTGCTTAGAAAGGAAAGAAATTAACTATTTGTTTATGCCATTTTACTTCCTCAGTTGACCTCAGTGCCAAGCCTGTCTTTAAATTGAGCCCTCAAAGGAGGATGTGACCTAGAGTGTGGGCACTTACCAAACAGAAAGAAAACCATGAATGCAGCTCTGGAGGGAGGCTGAGACTTACCCCAGGATCGAAGTGCCTGCCTTAGCGCCCTGCACAGCAGGAGTAGCAGGCCACCTTATCGAAGTCTGGTGGCTGTGTGGCTCTAAGCCAGCCTGCCGGGGCTCTGCAGTCTCTGGGTGTGCAGGGGTAGGTGGCCAGAATGAATTCCAGCACCTCGGTCATGCTGGCTTTGGGGCGGAGCCAGGGTGGAGTGGAATGTACTATTGTGCTGAGTGCTTGTGAAGGATTGGATTTTGTGCCCCCCAGACTCATATGTTAAAGTCCTAACCCCCAGTACCTCAGAATATGACCTTATTTGGAAATAGTATCATGGCAGATATAGTTAGTTAAGATGAGGTTGTACTGCAGTAGAATGGACCCCTGATCTAATATGACTGTTGTCCTTACATAAAGGGGCAGTTTGGACACACAAACATACATGCTGGGGAAACCCAATATGAAGATGAAGGCAGAGGGCAGGTAATGTATGTACAAGCCAAGAAATGCCAAAGATTGCCAGCAAACCACCAGAAGCTAGGGGAGAGGCCTGAAATAGATTTTACCTCACTCCCTCAGTAGGAACCAACACTCCCAACACCTTGATCTCAACTTCCAGCTTCCATAACTGCAAGACAATACGTTTCTGTAGTTTAAGCCACTCAGTCTGTGTTACTGTTATGGCAGCCCTAGAAAAGTATCACAGCGCTTTTCCAGGAAGCTGCTCCCCACGTTGCAGACACATGCTGCTGCTTCCTAACCTGGAGACAAAGCAAACATCACACTAAGTAGCCACCATTAAATTCTGCCCTTTTAGGGCTCACTGGACTCATCCAGTGCCAAGTGCAGTGTTGGATGAACGCATGATATTTTGATCCTTTCCCCAAAGGTAAAAGTAGCAGGAAGTCCTTCTCATCACTCTGTTCTCAGAATCAATGACATTGATGCAAACAAAGCAGACAAGGAAAGGCAGCAATTGGTGTTGGCTCTCTTTAAACCCTACTATTTTAGGAAAGTCAACTTCTGCTTAGTGAAAAAATTGTCCAAGACAAACTTTCCAAAAAAAATGAGTTCCTTTTCGTGCTTGGAAGAATATAAGTTAACTTCCGTTTGTAACCAACTCAAACGTTTTATCATTTGGTGCCTAGAGAATTTTATTCTATGAAATGAAGCTTAAAGTAGGCTCAAAATCTGCTAGAGCTCGCTAATATTTTATTAATGATATTGAATGATACTGCCTATTTGTATAAGATTTGGATCTTATACAAATAGCACAAGGGGAAATAACTCAAACTTTTAGAATTTTATACTGTTTGTTGATAAATATGTTATTAAGACTGTATTGTGGGAAGGAGGGCAAAACTGGTGTTTACAGAGTCATGGGGAGAGGGGGTAGATTCCTTGGCAGTGGAGGTTAAGGGGTTAAGGGGAGGAGACCTGGTTAGGTGGAGCTCTGGGACCAGTCCTTCCCCAGCTTCAATGAGAATAGCTCCTCTGGTTTGTTTCCTGTGGGTAAAGTTTTTCACGTGATCCTTGCCATTCTGGCTTCCACCACAATGTTTCCAGTACACTCTCAGCTACTCCCTAAATAAAAAGCTACTCCTGCCAGGCTAGTCTCCCATCCATGCTAATTGCCACCAGGAAGGTTTGGGTCGAGCCACTCACTGCCTAGAAAGCTCCTTTACTCCTCCAGCAATTTATCCTTACACTGTCTTCAAGGAGAGAAGAATCATCTCCCCAAAGTTGTGTCTAAGCAACTGTCTTCTTTGACTTTGCCTAAGAGCTGACCTTCACAGTTTAAATACTGCAATCTCTAACTTGCTTATAAGCTACCTTAAATTATTCTTCAGCTATTGTATGTGTATGTGTGATGCCTTCGAAATAGACTATAAGCTCCTTTAAGATGAGGGTAGATCTTTTGCTCCTTATATTACTGCTATTATTAATTCCGTCACTTATATTGAAAATGAAATATGGGTTAAAACAATAAGTACTGCCCAATTTCATTACAAATACCAGAAATCTTAGACTTTTACATCTATCAAAATATATCAAAATAAGTATAGATTTAAAAAATCCAACATAAGTATAATCCTTAACAGACAGTTGTGTTGTAAGAATTATTCAGCTAAAAAGTGACAGAAAAAAATAAGTTAGCTGTATTTCAGAATTAAAAGCATATAATGGGTGAAGGTGGTAAAAAAAAAAGCATATAAAAGCTTTAAAAAGTGGAAAAGAAGAGGAGGATAACTCAGAAAGGAAAACACTAGATCTTTTATCATAAATACAATCTTAAAAAGAAAGAGGGCTTCAAATTCAACAGACGTAATGTGAGAATGTTTCCTTAATTATATAATTATATATATTATATATATATAATTATATATATAATAAGTATCTGTATAAAAATTAAGAATTATTGATGGCTCTCCTTAGACACTAACAAATGCACATTTACTTGTTTAGGTTGGTTTCTGGCCCCAAAGTCCTAAAGAACTGAAATTTTAATGTTACATGACTTTACTAAATATGTCCTTGTCCCTCACTCCAGACATGAATTTGTCATTTCCAGTGCTACGCATGAATGCTCAGATGCCAGCAATGATGCAAGAAGCAGATTTCATACTAGTGAAAGAAAACAAAGTTTTGAAGCAGCTTTTATGAGGCATAAAGAGAAACAAGTAACTTTGTTATGTTAAACTTGTGTTTCTGTATCACTGAACCAAGCATAGATGAAAACCTAACTGGATCCAAAGAGGGTAAGGAAGACCCTGAAAGGATTCAGAAGTGAGGCCCAAGACATAATAAAAGCAAACAACCAAAACCAGAACATGCAGAGGAGGTCAAAGTCAGAGTTGAAAACCATCAGTGAAGTAGCAAATGAGTTTGCTTCCATTTCAGGGTAAGTGACCATATAATTTATTAAGCAAACTGGAACACTTAGGCACTGTTAATGATTATGATGGGATAACCAGGACTGTCTCAGGAAAGCCATGACATACAGCAGTCCTATTTTAGAGGCTACTGCTCATTGATGATGAAAAACAGTGCACCCTCAAACATGAGCACAAAGTGTTGGCATTGTTGAGCATCTCCTGAGTGCCAGGCACGCTATGTTCTAGGACTAACAGTGGTGAGCAAAACGGTCCTCTGAGAGCTTATAATCTATTTAGTGTGAGCATCTAACAGTCTCCTAATATACCTCTGAAATTAGATAAAATTAAAATACAAATGATATATATTTGTTCAAATTTAATGACATGCAAATCATTGTAAAAGGTGCTAGGGAGGTACAAAGAAGTTAGGACAAGTCTTCTTTCTTAAGAAATTTATCTAGTTGGAGAAAAAGACCATGTGTAGAAAGTTAAATTGCTGTGTAAGGCTTAAATATCAATTCAGTGTGGCTATGGAAGAAATGTCACAAGGTAATGCATAGTTAATTGACAAGTTAACTCTAAAGAAGTAATTGTTAAAGGAGTTTCTAGAGGGATATGTTCCTTCATTCAGGGGTTATAGGCTTTATGGAGAAGCATTTTCCTTGGGTCTTGAAGACTGGGTAGGACTAGGGTAGATAAAAAGGAGGAGGACAGAGACATGGAATATGAGAACTAACCTCAGTGGTAAGAATGTGCAGGGCAGTTTGAAGGACCTCGGATCAGCCAGCATGGAGTTGTAGAGACAGGACTGGAAAGATACTTAACTCTTTAAGAAATTTCCCCAAAAAAGTTGTTACTTTTTTAAAAATTGAAGTACAATTGGTTTACATTATATTAATTTCAGGTAGACAACATAGTGATTCAGTAATTTTTATAGATTATACTCCTGTATAGAAGAATGTGTGTATATGTAAATATATATGATATATACTGAATATATACTCAGTAGTGCAGTTGCTGGATCATATATGGTAATTCTATTTTCAGTTTTTTGAGGCACTTCCATACTGTTTACCATAGGGCCTGCACCAATTTACATTCCTACCAACAGTGTATTAGGGTTCCCTTTTCTCCACATCCTTGCTAACATTTGTTATTTGTGGTCTTTTTGATGATAGCCACTTTGACTGGTATGAGTTGTTTATAACTCACAGTTTTTGATTTGCATTTCTCTTTTCATGTGCCTTTGGCCATCTGTATGTCTTCTTTGGAAAAATGTTGATTCAAGTCTTCTGCCCATTTTTAATCAAGTTGTTTGTTTTTTTGATACTGAGTTTTATGAGGTGTTTGTGTATTTTGGATATTAACTCCTTATCAGTCATATCATTTGCAAATATTTTCTGCCATTCAGTAGGTTGCTTTTTCATTTTGCTGAAGGTTTCTTTTGCTATGCAAAAAACAGCTAGTAAGTTTAATTTGTTTCCTTTTGCTTTCTTTTCCTTTGCCTTAGGAGACAGATCCAAAAAAAATTGCTACAATTTATGTCAAAGAGCATTCTGTATGTTTTCTTTTAGGACTTTTATGGTTTCCAATCTTACATTTAGGTATTTAATCCATTTTGAGTTTATTTTTGTATGTGGTGTGGAAAATGTTCTAATTTATTTGTTTTTCATGTAGCTGTCCAGTTTTCTCAGAACCACTTACTGAAAAGACTGTCATTTCCCTATTGTATATTCTTGCCCCCTTTTTTGTAGATTAATTGACCATAAGTGCATGGATTTATTTCTGGGCTCTCCATTCTGTTCCATTTATCTATGTGTCTGGTTTTGTGCCAGTACCATACTGTTTTTTTTTTTAATTAAAAATTAAAAAAATTGAAGTATAGTCAGTTTACAAAGTTGTATACCATATTGTAGCTTTGTAATGTACTCTGAAGTCAGAGAGTGTAATACTTCCAACTTTGTTCTTTTCTTTCAAGATTCCTTTGGCTATTTGGAGTTTTTTGTGGTTCCATATAAATTTTAAGATTTTTTTGTACTGGTTCTGTGAAAAATGTCATGGATATTTTGATATGGACTGCATTAATCTGTAGATTGCTTTGGTTAGTATGGACATTTTAACAATATTAATTCCTCAAATCCATGAACATGGGCTATCTTTCTTTTCTTTTCTTTTTTTTTTTTTTAACATCATTTTCAATTTCCTTCATCAATGTTTTATAGTTTTCAGAGAATGGGTCTTTCACCTCCTTGGTTAAGTTTATTCCTAGGTATTTTATTCTTTTTGAAGTAATTTTAAATGGGGTTATTTTCTTGTTTTCTCTTTCTCATAGTTCATTATTAGTGTATAGAAAAGCAACAGATTTTTACATATTAATCTTGTATCCTGTAACTTTATTGACTTTATTTATTCTAATAGTTCTAATAGTTTTGGTGGACACTTAGGGATTTTCTTCATATAGTATCATGTCATCTGCAGACAGTGACAGTTTTACTTCTCCCCTTCAATTAGGATGTTTGTCATTTCTTTTTCTTGTCTGACTTCTGTGCTTAAGACTTCTAATACACTAAATAGGAGTGGTTAGAGTGGGAAACTTTTGTTCCTGATTTTAAAGGAAAAGCTTTCAGCTTTTCACTGTTGAGTATGATGTAGTTTGTCATATTTATTATGTTGAGATGTTTCCTTTATTATGTTGAGATGTTTCCTCTGTACCAACTTAGATGAGAGTTTTTTTTTTTATCATGAATGGGTATTGAATTTTGTCAGATGCTTTTTCTGCCTCTATTCAGATGATCATGTGTTTTTTGTCCTTCCTCTTGTTAATGTGGTGTATCACATTGATTGATTTGTGAATATTGAACCATCCTTGCATCCCTGGAATAAATCTTGCTTGATCATGGTATCTATTTTGTATTTTGTGTATTACCAAAAAAAATACATGATACATACAAATATTTTATATATTATTGATTTGGTTTGCTAATATTTTGTTGAGGATTTTTACATGTATATTGATCAGAGATATTTGGCCATGAGAGTTTTTTGTAGTGTCTTTATCTGGTTTTGGTATCAGGGTAATGGTGGTCTCATAGAGTGAATTTAGGTGTGTTCCCTCCTCTTCTCACTCTTTGGACACTTGAGTATTAGCTCTTCTTTATGTGTTTGGTAATGTGGAGCCATCCAATCCTGGACTTTTGTGTGCTGGAATTTTTTGATTAGTAATTCAATTTAACTGCTAGTGATCATTCTACTCAGAATGTTTATTTCTTCCTAATTCAGTCTTAGAAGATTGTATATTTCTACAAATTTATACATTTTTCTAAATTGTCCAGTTTGTTTCATATAACTGTTCATAGGATTTTCTTTTTCTTTCTTTCTTTCTTTTCTTTCTTTTCTTTTCTTTCTTCTTTTCTTTCTTCTAGAGTTCGTTTTCTCGTATTTCTTTCGTTAGGTTGCTTCGTTTCTCTTTCTTCGATTTTCTTCTTCTTTCTTGTTCTTTTTCTATCTTTTTTCTCCTTGTTCCCCTTCATTCCCTTCCTTCCTTCCTCCTTCCTTCCTTCCTTCCTTCCTTCCTTCCTTCCTCTTTTGTATCTTTGTAGTATCAGATGTAGTTTTCCCTCTTTCATTCTTATTTTATTTGAGTCCTCTCTTTTTTTCTTGATGAGCCTGGCTGCTATAGGTTTATCAATTTTGTTTGTCTTTTCAAGAAACCACCTCTTGTTTCATTGATCTTTCCTATTAGTTTTGGTCTCTATTTTATTTACTTCCTCTTTGATCTTTATCATTACCTTTCTTCTGCTGAATCTGAGCTTTGCTTGTTCTATTTTATCTAATTCCTTGAGATGGTAGGTTAGGTTGTTTATTTGAGATTTTTCTTGTTTCTTGAGGTAGCCAAGTATCATCATAAACTTTCCTCTTATAACTGCTTTTGCTGCATCCCATAGATATTGGAAGATTGTGTTTTTATTCTCATTTGTCTCCAGATATTTTCTGAATTCCTCTTTTATTTCTTCATTGAGCTGTTTTTTTTGTTTTTTTTTTTTTCAGTAGCATGTTTTTTAGTTTCCACCTATGTCTTCTTTTCCCATTTTTCTTTTTGTATTGATTTTGGGGTAGTTGGAAAAACTGCTTGATATAATTTCTGTCCTCTTAAAATTGTTGAGACTTGTTTTGTGACCTAAAATGTGATTGATGCTGGAGACTGATCCATGTGCTTGAAAAGAATGTGTAGCCTGCTGATTTTGGATGGAATGTTCTGTAGATATCTATTAAGTCAAAAAAGTCTAATGTGCCAGTGCCATTTAAGATCGCTGTTTAATTTATTGATTTTCTTTCTGGATAATCTGTCCATTGATGTAAGTGTGGTGGCACAGGTCCTGACCTGATCACTTCTCTTCTTCCTACCTGACTCTGTGTGGATCTTTCTTTACAGCCTTCACTGGTGTATAAGAATCTTTCTGCCAGTTTCCCATTTGTTTTCAGTGTGAATTGTTCCATGTGTTGATGTATTTTTGATGTGTTTGTGTGGGGAGGTAAGCTCAGAGTCTTCATATTCTGTCATCTTATTCTCCATTTTTTTTTTCACTTTCTTAAAGCAGCATTACAAGCAGCAGAACCTCTACCACTATGACAAGTTTCATTTGTGATGGGCAGTGGGTTGTGATGGGTTGTGCATATACCTGGATGCCTCCTACCTTTTCCATAGCACTGGTAACCTCCCATCCACTCTTGGCTGCCATCTTTTTGAGAGCCTCCACATTGCCCTTACTCAAGGATACCTAAAATACAAATATTTGAAAAGCTATAAGTTCAACACATAGATATGTGATCAAGTATTTTCTGCTTAGAAAATGGGCACTGTTAGAGCTGAAGTGATGATGCTGAGGTTAGACTAAGCTACAGGTAACATAGTTTCTATCTCAAACTCTTAATTCAGAATTCAGACACAGTAATGTGAGGCCTGTATGCTTAGCATATTAGTATCATTATAATTTGTGTCCTGAACAAAGACAAGATTACCCTTAAGTATGATTTGTAATCTATAAGTAATAAGTAAACTTGGATTTCCCTTTACATTTTATGGTCAACAACATTAAAATGACCAATACTTGGTTGCTGTGTTATAAAATGCAAGCTGGTGGGCGTGTCATTCAGCACAAACCATGGTGAGACGTCAAATCTCAATATCCCATGCTGCTTGAATGCATTTGATGACAGAGCATCCAGAATCTGTAACTTGGGAATTGTACATATCATACAAACAAGACAATGAAGCAGTTGGCTGATAACCAGTTACTGATAGCTTGGGTTTGTTTTCTTTTGGGATGACCGGTTGCTATAATTCACCTTTTCATCTAACCTGTATAGGCACAACATGGTAGTCAGTTAAATGATGAGCGTTTTTACACAAACAACTCCAAATCATAAAACTGTCACCTGGTTGTCAATATTCCAGTGTTCGCAAAGTGGAACCTCTTCTTTGTGGGAAACAACATATTTTCTGGAAAAAAAGTTAAATGACAGTTTTCTTTCTTGCATTTAGCACACAGCAATAACTACACTTTATTCAACGATCAGGAAGAACAATTTTCAACACAGTAGCCTGTGGAGGAAAACATTAGACCTTCTCTTTAAAATATTATATGGGAATAGAGACCCAGAGAGGGCTCTTTGCTATGTAGCTTGTCAGATAAGGGAAGATTCCATAAAATCCTTACACCTAAGTCCCTTACCTGCTTAGGCGAATTCTCTTGCGAGCGATAGCTCCATGATACCGTCTAAAATCATCCTTAAATAAAAAACAAAGTAAAATGAAGAAATTTCTACTGTTTTAGTGCTACAATCCTTAAGTCCTCTCTCCCTCCTAAGTCAATTGAAAAGTCTAATTGGGACAAGAAGCCTCTGCGTGAACTATCCTCAGGTCACAGTTGCATTAAGGCAACTTATTCCGAAAGACTTAATTCCAATGAATGTGGCGCAGCATAGAGAACTGGGTGTAAAGTGGGAGAATGGTTAGAAAGGGGATATGGAAGATGATATGCTTCCAATAGCAGCATGTGGCTGAGCAGAGGTGAGGTCTTCAGGGCCTCCATCATTCCAATAAATGATGAGAGTGATTTGGAAAAAGAAGAAAAAGCCCATGTTACTTTGTGACGTGGAAAAGAAAGAAAACCAGAGGGGAATAGCCACGGAGGTTGTTATCAGTGCAAGGAGAGAGTCTGGGTAGAGCTCTGTACCCACAGCTTCCCCCAGAATAAGTGGTCTGATTACTGAACCGCATGTGCTCATAACTGACCTCTGACACAGGCTTGATTCTGGGAAATGTGACCATTTCTTCCTTATCATCGACAGCGTTATAAATGAGAAAAGCACTGTTGATGTGACGGCCCCGGCCCTCAGACCACTCCTTGCAGTCGAAGGCCTCCACACGCACTCCCACTTCAACACTGCAGAAGGGTGACAAGGACAGTGGGCAGAGAACCTGACCATGCAAGGCATCTGCCCACTGCCCCACCACTTCCTCCAGGCAAGGAAGAGAATGACGGCCCTGCGTTGTTTCTTTGTCATCTGCCAATCTATGCAGGTGATAAAATCCATTTCATCAGGTCCATGGATCTGACGTGCAAGCCCCTAGGAGTACTTCCACATTACTTTCCCATGGCCAAGTGGGAAAAAGGCCAGTGGAACTTTATATACATTCATGAACATATGTTGGTAATAGGAGGCAGGAGTTTAAATTGTGCCAAAGTCAAGTTTTCTCTCCTAAAAACAATACCATAATTAAGAAGCATCAAACACTGAAGTTGGATAGGAAATACAGATGTTCCTTTTTACATTTAAAAAGAAAAAATACTAAATTAAAGCTTTTCGTTGTGTATCAAGAATAATAAAAATAACTGGGAAGTGGTTTGGTCTTCATGGTGTTAAATGACAGGTCCATCTTTAATTGACTGACTATACAGTAACCGGGACTCTTTTGAGAGTGAAAGGAAGAGTTAATAATTATGACAGTTGTAAACCAAGATCATCCTGGATCAAGTGGGACATACAGTCACCCTTATTATGAGATTAAAAGCCAACTTATGATAGTGTACTCAGTGTAAGGAGGCCTCAAGTGGAACAGAGGGTTAAAAAGTTTGTCTATGGATTTTGAAGATTAAGTGAAGTTTCAAAAAAATTAGAAGGAACTTGGCCACTTTAAAATAGTCCCTATACTCACGTCCAGATTGAAATAAAACGAAAAACATCACTTATGTGCAAGTTTGAATTCACTTATAGCAGCCTAAGAGACATGCTTTACCAGGTCTGAAATGTATTGTTGACAGTGGCATTGAAGACAAGGCGATCTCCAACTGTAGATGGTCCCCGGAACTTAAACATGTCCACAGACTTCAGGAGGGGATGCACTCGACACAGGCGGCTGATGAAACAAAGGGAAGGAGAGAGAGAGAACAAAGTGACTATTCTCCAAAATATTTTGAGAAACTGCTGCTTTGCTTAACGAATGCAATAGACCAGTGTTCCTGGTTCTTTCTAAATGAACACCGTTTTCAACTCAAGAGGGAAGTAAATAACTGGATTGTGTGTGTTGAGAAGGCCTCTGTACAATACCTGCAGATATCCTGGGAAATGCCATGTCCCTAAGCTGTGAGGTCTTTACCAAGATGCTGGAGCTTCTGTTCTTGTGTTGACAGTCCTGCTCTTGTTTTGTGCCCTGTGGAAGTGCCCCCGAAAAACAAACCACTGTCTTTTGTTCTGATTTGAGGGTTTTATTCCTCCTGACAGCTCATGACCACAGTCACAGGAAGCCGTGACTCCTAGGTTAGAGCAGGCAGGGAGAAGAGAACTGCCAGCAGGTGCCGTTCACATTTGTTCTTGGCTTCACTGTTACCTGAATTCATCCACAAATCAAAAGACTAATCTTTTCCCCACAGAAAAATTACCTGGGTTGTTGGACAAAAGCCTGAAAGGCTATAACGTAGCCTTTTTTTTTTTTTTTTACAAATTTTATAATTTTTGTGTGTGCAATCTTTTGAAACTCTATCAATGGTATTTAATCTCAGAAAGTTACTTCCATAATTTCTACATTTTAGATTCCCACTGTAGTCATTCAGGTACTCTAAAGAATTGTGCCAACAATAAGTGAACAGACTCTACTATAGTTAATTATATTGTAAGCCTTTACAGTACAACAGGTTCAAATGCTTTATTGTCATTAAGAATGAAATGCCATTTTAAAAATAAGCTCTTATATTTGTTCATAATTTATAGAAAGGATAATTACAGGTTTCTAATTATAGTCATAACTATAGACATATTAATAATAAAATAATAAAAAATGAACAATAATAAAAATAAAATTCTTTTAACTTTGAGAAAATAAAACCGTAACAATTTTTGGTTACAAAAATTGTCAGAAGGGTAGATCCTGTTCAAATGCATTTTCAGAATATACAATGTTCTTTGAAATTATCTACGTGGCTCCGTTAAGAATAAAGCAACCCTTTTGAAACTCAGGAGCATTAAAAGTACTTTTCCAAGTTTTTCACTCCTCTTATTTTTCAGTTAATCCTTTAGCCATAACAGTTCTAACCAGCACCTTCAGAGGTCAGATCTAATTATAAACTGCCTTTTAAAAATTCTGTAACTTGACTATTTTTAAGTGTAAAGGCTGTCTTCTGCATCTACTTTGTCATAACTATCATTACAAGAAGTTGCAGTGTCATAAGATCAACATGCATAATTCAGAATAAAGTATAAGAACTGTCATTTCATTTTCATTTTTGAACCAAGAATTTAAACATTCACCTTCAAACAAAAGGACTGAATAATTCTAAGGTAAATAGGAGAATGACTTATTTTCTCATTTTGATAGAAGGCAACACTGCCCTCTCCTTATTTCCTTGACTCGCCCTTTCAGTTCTCTCACCACTGGTCCCAAGATCACAAGCCAAAAGTCACAGCCAAGAACCTTGCAGAAATAGTAGCCACTGTCTCCATCCAAGCCATAATCTGGCCACCAAATGTATTTCCGTGATGGTTTGCATGGGGTGGGAGGACAAGTTCAATGCTCTGAACAGAGGTATCCCTCGTGGAAACCGTTCCTTCCTCTTCATCACAAATGGGATCTGAAAAGTGGATGTAAACAATGGTGGAGTTAACCGCAGAACCCGAGGCTACGGCCTTTCTTTCCCAGCAGCACACTCAGCTCACGAGACTTTTAGAAAAATGAGAATTACAAAATAATTGAAATTCTTGAGGGAATAAATAAGTTTTATTCTACAGAGTGACTTTCATCTGAATCGTGGATGTTTACAGTGAATTGGATAAGAGAACAGATCAGAAAGGGCCTTTTAGAGATTGTATTCCAATCTGTCCTACATGTCAAGCAGAAATTTGATTAAAAGAATGATTAAATTTAAATTTGGGTTGCTTCAGGTGGAGGAGGGGCAGGTCAGGGAAGGGAGGGGCAAAAAGAAATTTGGGGATTGATAGATAATGTCTTTATCTTGATTGTGGTGATGGTTTCATGGGTGTATACATGTCTCAAAACTTATCAAATTGTACACTATAAATATGGACCATTTATGATATGTCAGTAAAGTTATTAAAAAGAAAGGGATTTGAGCTATAAAGGGCCACAGACACTGGGAATCTGAAATAGCTTGCTGTAGTAGAAACTTCAGAATGGAAATGAGGCCTCCGTGGTCATTGTTTCGTAATGAATGTAGTCACAAACAGAAAAGACAATACATTGTACTTCTTAGTGTCTTTCTGCTTCTTTTGAATCATATCTACTTTCATTCACTGACAAATTGGTTTTTACTCCCAACAATGGAGAAATCATTTACTCTGGCTGCAAAGCAGTAAAATGTATTCAGTTATACTTCCTGCATCATCAAGTGAATCACCAGCTAGGCTTAAATCTCATGTGCTACTGTTGAGGAGGTGGGGGGAGGAATTACAAATCAGGGGTCCCATCCTCGGTTGTACTGTCAGAGGCAAAGCTGAGCTTGCATTGTAAGAGCCCAGATATGCCCAGCTGCTGTTGGTAACTGGAAATGGAGCCATTCTTGGCACAGTCACAGAAAAGTGAGCAGAGAAGTGTGGTTACAGAGAGTTTTAAGCTCTAATTTCCTAATGTTATTTTTCTATTTTTAATTAATTGATAGTCTTTTTTTTTTCTTTTTCTCCTCTTCATTCCACTGATCATTTCACTCCCCTGCTTAAAAGCATGTCAGTAACTTCCCCTTGTCCTATTAGAAAAACCCAAATCATTCCCATGACCCCAAGACTAGATGGGTCTTCCTTGTGCGGCCTATGCCAACCTCTCTAGCCCCACCTAGTCTGATTGCTACTCGTACCCCTTCCTCCTCCATCATATTTTCTTTCAATCTCTCTCTCCCTTTGTTCCAGCCATAATGCCTTTTTTTCAGTTCCTGTAACTAAATGTTGTCTTCAGCATCAGGGCATTTGCACATGGTGCTCCCTCTGTCAGTAGCATTTCCACTGGCCACCACCACCACCTTCTTCCACTTACCTCCTATTCTTTCCTGGCCCATCTCAGTCACCACTTCCTAGGAAAGCCTTCCTTGACCTCCACAGCTAACCCCACAGTTATGAGCTATCACGTGTACTTTTCTTTCATGGTTATAGTTTTATGTTTATCTGTGTGATCTTTGATTATCTGACCCACTAGATCCTATGCTCCTCTGGGCAAGGACTGATTTTTTTTTTTATTATTATTCTAATATAATTCCAGAATGTGGGGGCTGAGTAAACATTTATTGAATGAATATTGAATGGATAAATTAACTTATCTTTACTGATTTATTCTGCATTCAAGTCCTTTCTATCAACAGAATATTTTTAGGTGACAAAATGATTGTACCGATTTATACTTCTGTCTCCTGTTTATTAGAGTTCCCACTGTTCCCCATTTTCACTTAAAAAGTATTGTGGACTCTTCAGTTTTTTCCAATTTTGTGAGTGTGAAATAGTATCTCCTGTTGGTTATAATTTGCACTTCTCTGATTAATAATGATGTCCAACACCTTTTTATATGTATATTAAACTTTCTTGTTACCTCTTAATGTCTATGTTGTTTGCTTCAATTGTTACTTCTCTCCATTCTTTTTCTCTTTTCTTTCTGGAACTTGGATTAGATGCTTGTTAGACTCCATTTTCTGTGTCTCCTAATCTCTCTTATATATGTCCCATTTCTTTGTCTACCCATTTAAATTCTAGGTAACTCCTTTAGATCTATTTTTCCAGTTTACTGCCGTATCTGCTGTTTAATTCACTCATTGAATTTTACAGAATGTAATAATTAAAATAATTAAATAGTAAATAATAAAAACAATTATTATATATTCTTCCTGCATAGAAATTCTTTTTGCTTGTCAAATATTTTAAGTCATTTTCTTTTTCTGCATAATACTTTTTATACTCTTTTATATCTTAAACTATATTAATATTCTTACTTCAAATTCTTTATATGATAAATTCAATATCTGTATTCTTTGTGGACCTTATTCTATTGTCTAGTGCTGTGTCTGGGTTTTTGTGATTTTTGACAAGGAGCTCACATTCCTTGGATCTTTATTTGTGGGAATTCTTGAGGGCTGGGCTTAAAGTCACGTCTCCCCACAAAGGATTTGCATTTGTGGTTGCAGATCACCTGTGAGTACCTAACACAATACCATTTCACATTAAATTTCACTTGGTCTGTTTCAGACCAAACAAGTTATGTAAATTCTGACACCAAATCTGCATGAGAACACACTTATGATTGAATCCTTGAAGAGAAACAGTTTTTTTCCATCCTACCTAGGGCTAAGTGGAAAGCATCTCTACCAGGTGTTCTCTGAGGAGTGGGATTTTTCTACTTGACCCATTTTGGGGGAGTTGAGCTCCAGGTGTGGTTCTTTGATTCAACCTTCTACCTGGCTTTGTCTCCTGAGCCCTGGCAGGCCCATTAAAACAACAAACTCTAGACTTTCTAGCACTACAGGGTCCTCCTGAGCAAATGCCAGCTCTTAATGTCTCCTTACACTGCTGCATTTGTGTTTCTAATCATTTGTGGACTTTAAAACTTTCTCTTATTTTTCTGCCTGCTGAGATGTGTTTGCAGAGATGTTTGTAAATATTTTATCCAGAAATTATAGGTTTTTCCAGACTCCAAGTCCACCATATTGCTGTAATCAGAATTGGACTGCTTCCTAAAGTGATCCTTAAAAAGCGTATGAAATCTTAAATCTCTTACAACTTTACTCTGTCTTTTTTTAAGTACTGATTTTGTTAGATAATGTTCTATAAACATCCAAAACTAGTATTTTTTAGGTTAATTTCTTACTCAAATGGTACTTTTTTTCAAAATAAATTAATATGAACTATCTCTAAAACATATTGTTAAATGAAAAAAAAAAGGTGCACCGTTGTCTGAATATTGTGTTACCAATATAAAATAAGAAATTAAGAGGGCCTTATAATGTGACAGACATTGTAAGACTCCAGTATAAGACAACTCCTCCTTTTTTGAGGGATAACTAAAGAAAAAGCTGCTTGATTCCTATGAAGACATACATGGCATACACTGACACAGGTAGAGGTGGGTACCAGGCAGGTCATGTGTACATAAGCATCAGCTGTGGCATGTATGCAGAGATATATTGAGTATAGAGGAATCAGTCCAGAAGCATGCCTGTTTACAGGTAGTTGCCAGTCAATGGGGGAAATAGGGCTTTCCCAGGTTTACAGACCAATTCAGGCTCACAGCTCTGGCTGTGAACCCATGTTAAGTACAGTAAACAAACCTCATCCTTTCTTCAGGCTTCCAAATAGGACATACTCATCTGGCAGTCAATTTCAATATTTGTACTTTGGATGCTCATCAAGTATTGTGTCATCATTCTGCTTGGACAGTTTTACATTCACCCCACATTTTCAGGTCAGGAAGTTTGACCTGAATTGAGGTTATTCCGCCTCTGGTTTTCTTTCTCATTACTGGAAAGGATCAACACAGCAGTAGAATATACATGCTTTTCAAGTGCACATGGAACATTCTTAGGATAGATCACGTGCTAGGCCATAGTCATATAATTAAAGTTCCTGTAAGTAGATTTACTGACCATCAAACTTGCCATTTTCCTTCATCAAGTTTTTAAAGGTATCTTCATGTTGTAATCGAACTTTCCTTCTTTCAGAAGCCAGATTATGTTCCACATGATCTTGTTCAGTTAGAAGTGTGATTGGTTTTAAATGAATCTGGAAAAAGAAAAACATGTATCTTTCATTGCCTTGTTCAATTATAAAAACACAGCGTGAATTTTGCAAAAACAAATGATATGTTATATTGTTTTCTAACTCAAAGTAAATAGAGCATTTATGGGTGCTTTCACACATTTTATTTGACTTAATTTTTTTCTTAAAATATTTTTTAAACTAAAAAAGAAATCAATGTAGGCATAATTATTTGTTCAAACAATAAGTTACATGCCTTAAAAAGCTTTCCAAATATTTTCTCTGATTTAAAAAATTTTCAACAAAACTATAAAATAAGAAATTCTTCAAATTAATGAATGAGGAAAGGGACTTTGACTCCACTAAAGTGTTATCTATCTTTTGCAAAATTAAGATATCAAAAGGAGAGAGTAAAGATGTTCTAGAGAAAGCTATCATGTACCTAGAGATATTCCCAACTTTGAAATTTCATCATATGATTCGGAAACATTAATAAGCAAACTGAAAGAATCAATATGTCAGAATAAGGCTCTAACTGACCTCCAAAAACCTGGAAGAATGATGCAACAGAACCAAGGGCTCAAGCTCCTCCAGAAATGCCTGAGTGCTGACCTGTGTATGTGAGTCACCTTGCAGCTGGACAGGGATAGCTCTGTGCTTATTTACAGGACGCGTAAAGGCTGCTGCTGACCCTTGACCAAGATAAGGATGAAATAGCTAATGATTTCTCATGCACGCTTAAAGTTAAACACCTCTGGACTACCTTGTGTAATCTGTTTAGCAATGTATAAACCAATAACTTGCACTGGTTTAACTAGTCACACAGCCTTATTTCAGTTGTGTGACCAGAGGGGTGTAAAAGACCTGGTAAACTAATGCCTTGGCGCTCTTATCTGCAGATGAAGTATACTTTGTGTGCCTGAAGAGGACCATAAGAGGACCCTGTGGCTGGAAGTCTTGGACCTCTCTGATGTTTGCTGTGCTTTCTTTCTCCTGCTGTGCCAGCTCCTTTAGCTTCAGTAAGGCCTCGTATGAGCATACACTATGGAGTCTTGTGAGGCCTTCAGTAATCTCGCCTGTGCCATTTTTGAACTAGGCCTAGTTAATCATTGCTCATCTCATCCTGGAATAAACTCACTTTGGACAGAGATCCAGGTAGGGCCTGTTGGTACAAACTAAACCACTGATTTTTTTCATGGCTCTTCTCATGATGTGCTACTGAACAAGAATGTTACTAACTAGAAAATACGTTAGTCTGGGAAAGGTGCTTTACAATAAAGATTATCTGAGCTTGTACCAATTATGGCAGCTCTTAAGGCACCTGACTTCCCAGAAACGCTTTTGGAAACAGTTCTTTAGACTCAGCAGAGACTGGACCACAGTATGACTATTACATTTTGGGGAGGGGGGTTGGTAATTAGGTTTATTTATTTGTTTTAGTGGAGGTACTGGGGATCGACCCCAGGACCTCATGTGTGCCAAGCATGCACTCTACCACTGAGATAAACCCTTCCCCCTTGACTATTATATTCTTATTTCATGACTCCCTGAAGCTGGAGCAAGAAGCCTGAAGCTGGAGGGGAAAAATGATGGCCCTCATTTTCTCCCCCATGTGAAGGAATAGCTTGGGTAGGTAGACTGCTTTCTGTCACTTGCTCTCTGATCTCAGAACTCTGCACCCTTCCCCATATTCTCCCATCCTCAAAAGTTTGGAGATTTAGGGGGGATTCCAGGAAAAAGAGAAGTTGGTAAGACCTGTCTCAATGTCTCAATGATTTTAGTGAACGCAGAATCCCTGGGATACTTTTTCAGAGTACAGATTCCAAGCTCCTATAAGAGTGACTAATTCATTAGGTCTGAGATACAGCCCAGAAAGCTGCATTTTGTAATATAATAGTTGATACAAACTTCAATTTGAAAAATAATGCCTTTTGGGCAATGAGAATTTGCCTTGTGGCCTGTTTAATATCGGGCAGAAAGTGGGAAAAGTGTCCCAGTGTACAAAACTCCGCACCGTGGTAGGCCAACTCAGCCCCCGCCCATTCTGTGCCTCCTGGCCCAAATGAGCAGTAGCTAGCTGGTGAGTGCAGCCCTGTTGTCACCTCTTTTGGGCACAGAGGAAACACTGCTTTGTCCTGGCTCTGATGTTGTAGGCACTTCTGAGGAAGAACACTTTTCATAGTGAGAAGTACTTGTTACTTCAGAGTGGGGCTTGGAGAAGCCACTGTGTTCACTATGGAGCGATCCTTGGAATGAAATATTTAAGTTCTAAATTGAATTATTACATTTAAAAATACTTAGACTAAATGGGGACCCTCCTCTAGGCACCCTGACCCTAAAAAGAAAAGCCAAGAAATCATGAGTAAATTCCCAGCAGACTAGGGACGAGCTGCTGTGGGCCAATGGCCAGGCAAGCCCACTGGGCACCCACATCAGGCCAATGTATTTCTTTTTCAGGTGTTTTTACCCCATATGCCCTGAAGCCTATTTTTAAACTTCAGTAACTCGGCAACTTTGATATTCTTTCTTTAGGTATGAAAAAATGATTGGACCATAACAAGCAACTGCTAGCTAAATTGCTCTTGCTTTGAAAAAAAATTTTTAACTCAATTTTGAGTTATATAACCACAAAAGAAAAGAACTAAATCCCTAAGCAATATTTATGAGAAACTAATATGACCTTCAGATCATTTAAAACACAGTGGTTTTCTCTCTTTCACAAACTGGCAACATCTTTCATTTTCTTTAAGGTAGTTGATACTGTGATATTACCACATAAATACTGGTGAAAACGAAGATAAATATTGGTGAATAACAAGTCTTGGGAAAGCATACCTCATGGTAAAAAGAAATTTATTCCATAATAATTCTGCTGCTGATACTTATGTTAATTGTCCCCAAATAAACATACTAGATCCTTCTTCATACAGAAAATTTACCTTTTCTGTTCCAACTGGTTTGGTTACAAATGTAGAGAAAGCCACACTAACAAGTTTCTCAATGCCAGCTGAACATGTCCTGTACTGTGACCTTGATGCTGATCTAAAATGGAAAGAAAAATAAATTCATTAATTTCCAGCCATCCAGACAACAGATGTGATTGTAGCATTCAGAATTCATTTACGTACTTCATCATTGTTTTATTTTTTGATGAAACCAGCATTTTAATTTACTTTTAAGTAATACTGTCTTTTCAATGATTCTCTGTAAAATAGGAAAAATCTTTTTCTAATTAAAGAAAAATATATATTTACCATGGAAAATTTGGTAAATATAAAAATAGATAAATTATAAAAATGAAAGTTGACTATCCAGAGTAAATATTATCAGTAATCTTATCACCTAGATTAATAAATACTAACCTTTTAGAAATTTTCTTCCAGTTTTATATATATATATGAAATGTATATATATGTATATTTGTATATACATTCACACACAAAAGATTATCATATTGTATTTACAGTTTTATAACTTAAAAAATTTTGGCATTATGTGATATGCACTTTCTAACCCCATTATTACTAAATATGTGTTTGAAAACAAGATATTAATGAATGCTTATTGCCCATCAGAGAGATGTACCATAACTTTTTTTAATCTTTAGTCTGAGTTTTATAACTACATTGACCTGGGCAGTGTGTTATTTGCATTCATGTTATTTGCAGCTTTGTTTCCTCTTACAGGAGTTTTATTTTTCAGGAATAGCAAGAAGGTGGCTGAGACACTTCATGGTGATGCGGTGGTGGACTAGATTTCCCCATGTGAAGAGCTCTGAAGCTCACTCTGATCCTTGTGATCACAATTCTGTAAAAGTGTAGGTAAGATCAGGAACATCCCCTAGATAAATAATACTACCTTCTTAAAACAGTGGGCAACCTTGGGCATCTTAGTTCAGCACTGTGTTACCAATGATAAAGAATATCTGTTTCTACATCTTCACCGAGTACATCATGTACAAAAATAATCAACATTCCACGATTCACTTAACTTAAAAAAGTAAACTAGTATTTGCATGGTAAACATAAGTTAACTAGGTAGTGATTAACCAAATTTAAACTTTCCATTCTCAACCCCCAACAACTCTCAACCCTACATAGCTTTCCACTTTCAGAAATAGGCAAATGAAAAATAAAATAAGACAACTAACAGTAAAAAAAAAAAAGTAGCAATTCTGGAGAATTAAAACAAGTTCCGAACATTGTCTTCTATCAGAACAGTTAACTTCGTTATGTTTGATGACCAAATGTCTCAAAAACATAGCAGGGGAAATTTCACTTTGTGTCATGACAGAATGGGTCAGATTGGAATTCCATCCTGTGCAAACAACAAGAAAACTGGTCCAAGTATAGAAAGGAACTATTTTCACACACAGGACAGCAGGCAACACAGACCTGTGATCTCCGAGGAAAGGGAGATAAATGAGGGGAGCACTTGCATTTCCTGGGCTCTCAACTTGAAGGTAATTCCTAGACTATGACCAAGGAAGGGAAACTGACTCTTACTGAATTGAGGAGCCAGAAATCAAGGAGATCAAGGCAGCTGAGATTATCCCAGAGAGGAGGGAGCTACAAAAGGAAAGACTTCTGGATATATGCATATTGTTCCCATTGGGTGTTGGGTTTGATACCAGTTTGAGCGCGTGTAGGGGATAAAATCTCAAAAGGCCAGACAAGAACAACTTCTGAGGAAGAAACAATTACTGTAATGTAAACAGTTCCAAGAGCTCACAGAGAGCTAGGAGTCTTTGGTGTTCCCTCCAGCCAGACCCCACTGAATACACAACACATTCACTGAGACCTCAGAAGACCACTATCTTGGAAGAGGGACTAAATTAGCTCTAAATGGGGCTAGCATTTACTTTTCTTAGGTCAGAAGTCTGTGCTTGCAAGCTCCCTGGGTTCTTTTCTTTTTTTAGTTTCTGGTCAAACTTCCTTTGGAAATTCTAGCTGGTCTCAGGGTATAAGAGGAAAAGGAGAAAAGAAAGGGAACTTTTATCTATGCATGGGCTAAATATAAAGGAGAGTTCTATCTCTCAGGAGAGAGGCCAAGCCCAGAGGCTATTGTGTGGCAAAGGTCAAGAGCCCCAGTGTTGAGAAATCAGGATCCAAAGGCACCATCACAACTGACACTGGCAGAGCTCATTTTATCCACAGGTTTTTATTGCCTTTCTGATTTCTTCAAGGATTTTGTATTCTGTTATATACATACTGGAGGAAAGTGACTAAATTAGGGTAAAGCCATCACCATAAGTGTAGTTACTGCCAAAATAGTTCTGTTATGGGTGGATTTGTGTTCCTCACCAAATCTGGCACCTCAGAATGTGACCTTATTTGAAAATAGGGTGTAGTTAGTTAAGATGAAGTCATATTGGAGTAGGATGGGCCCCTAATCCAGAATGACTGATGTCCTTACAAAAAGGGGAAATTTGGAGACACACACACACACACACACACACACACACACACACACTCTACCATGTGCAGGTGAAGCCTGAGATTGGGGTGATGCGGCAGAAGCCATGATTGCCAGCAAATCACCAGAGGTTAGGAAGGAAGATGTGGGCAGATTCTCTCCCATAGTCCTTGGAAGGAACCAACCCTACTGACACCTTGATTTAGGACTGCTAGCCTCCAGAGCAGTGAGACCATAAACTTCTGTTGTTTAATGCACCTAATCTGTGAAACTTTGTAATAGTAGCCCTAAGAAACAAATATAAGTCCCTACCTGTCATTTTTGCCCAGAGATCAAAGGGACTGCTACTGACCAACCTAGAAGTTGCAACAGGGGACCCAGTAACTCCTCTGCTGCTAATTTAACCTGGATGGAGACTTCAGAAGCCCCTGAGAATGTTGTACTCATAACTATGGTAAAAAAAAGAAAACCAGGTAGAGGAAGAAGAAAAATCTAAACTTCTCCTCTGCCTTTTAAAAACTAGTTAATTATGAGGCTAGTCTTCATTAAGGGTGAGGAGATGGAGAATAATAATGGAGTCAGAATAATTAAGAAATAAAACCCATACCTAGCAAAGAACCAGAAGAGTGCCCTTTTCCTTTGTACGTTTACTTTCTGTGCATACTTCTATGTGAAGATAGTGCATCACATTTAATTTTAGTAGCAGGGTTGACTGGGAAACACAGGTTCCTTATTATTCACTTGTGAACCTGACTACAGATTCAGGGGCCTTCTGAAATTCAGAATCTCATGATCTCCAAATTCTTCCAGGCCTCCTTGTCTGCCTTCTGTAAACAATGAAAAGATGATCACTAACAGGCAGAAGAAAGAAAAGGGAGCCTCTTACCTCCATGCTTGTGCTGAACGCTCTAGTAACTTTCGCTTTGATGGTTATTACTTGTCCAACTCTAGTGAAAAAAACAAACAGCTCGGTAATCCCAGCACATCTCATTTCAGATGTGAAGATTCACTTAAACACATGTGCCACAGAGTAGTTCTACCTTATCATGCCGATAATGTTCATGCATGAAAAACAGGTTAATGATAACAGAACAAGACAGAGCTATAAAACAGATAACCGATCATTGTAAACCACACATATATTGCTGACTACCTCTATTTTAAACAGAAGAGGGACTTTGGAATGACTTCCAAATCTGCAGCAGATACTTTGTATCACAGCTGTTTCCTTCAGAGAAGTTAAACATACAGGCAAGCCTATACAATTGATATTTTTTAAATGTTTGTTAACAAACAAATGGATAAACATACAAGCAAGCAAGGAAACAAATTGATCAGCTTCATTAAGCTACATGAGCCCTCAATGCTGCTAGATGATCCATTCATTCCTCATTATTGCTGGAACTCTGGTCACGTAACCTGAAGTTGTTTCAAAGCCTTTGGGTTCAGGCCCCTCAGTCACCTCTAATTCCTTCCCTTCACTTTAGCGGAAGATAAGGGTCTACCCAATATAAGCTTCCTCAGTTTTTCTGCCTTACTTTCGGATGTTGAACTGTATTCTCACTGTACTTCTCTTCTCTCATCTGTTTCAGAGGAAGAAAGATAGATCTCTTCCAGATCTCTCTCTTTACCTGTGCCCTTGGTCCCACCCCCTGTTATCTCTCCTCTACCATGGCCCAGCTTAGGCAGCTCTTTTGTACCCTCAATTGCTGTCCCTTCCCTGACTCCTTATCAAGCTATGAAAATGTTGAAGGCTTTTCCTTCCTAAAAATCTTTCAAGTTTATTCTTTCTCAAGATTTTTTCCCCTCCTCTACATATTCCTCTGTATTCAAACTTCCTAAAATAATCTTTTCTTTTTCAAACTCACACATTTAACGAATGTTTACTGAGTTACAACTAGTCCTGGCATTAAGCTAAGACCTCAGGATACAGTGATTAATATGACAAGGTTGCTGACATCAAGGAGACAGGTCTTCACTTTTGACACCAGAATGTAGACAGACGAAGTGCAATGCTATGAAATTTTTTGAAAAGAAGAAAGGATCGAGTATTACAAAGGCACCCAGAAGTGACTCGTTTGGAAAGTCAGGGAAGGAGTCATAGAAGAGGTAACATTTGAGATGCATCTTCAAAGATTAGGATTTTTGTCCAATGTAGAAGTCTGGGGGTTTCGCCTCCCATTCATTTTTTAGCCACTCAAATCTAGCTGTTGCCTCCATGTCTTACTTGTGATCTCTCCAGAGTCACTTCCGAGCAGCTAAGATCAAGGTCTTTTCTCATTTAACAGCATCAGTCAGCCTTTTTCTTCAGGAAACTTTCTCTTCCCTTGATTTCCAAAACACTGTTCTCTCTTCATTCTCAGTTTCCTTCACTGATTTCCCTTCCTTAGT